>NC_083103.1:95951899-96258149 GCF_949774975.1 Lagenorhynchus albirostris
AAGGCAGCGCCCTCCAGGTGGGGCTTGAGGTGCAGCTCGCAGAAGGAGGCCTGGCACACCAGGCAGGACTTGACGGCCTTCTGCTTGTTGCCGATGCACGAGTCGCACAGGACCTCCTCGGAGCCCAACTTGGAGTGCAGGAGGGTGCTCGAGGCGGCCCGGGGGGAGATGTTCTGCTGGAGGTCCCCGGGCTCCATGACGGCCACCGTGGGCTTGCGGGGCTCCGAGAAGATGGGCCTGCGCGGCTCCCCCTTCTCAGCAAAGGTGACAGGTGGCTTCTTGGTGGCCCCCAGCTGGAGCCTGGCGTAGGGGGACATCTTGCCTTCTCCAGAGTCCATGCTGAAGTAGTTGGAGCCCTTGTCATCCACAGACTCAACAAACTGGATGATGGCGCCTCGCCCCTTGTTGCCCAAGAACAGGGAGCCCTTTCCCTCGCCTGGCTTCAGGGAGCCACCTAGGCTCTTGCCCTCGGCCGCTTCCCTGCCATGGCCGTTGGTGATCCTGGCCTCTTTGCCTTCGGCCTTGGCCCCAGTCTCCAGGCTGCCTTTGGGGCCCAGCAAGCTGCGGGCACCCCTGGCTTCCGGGCTGGCCCCACTGCTCCTGGAGGCATCTGTAGCTTCCATCGTGGGCTGCCTGGCTGGTCTGTGTCGGGCTCGCTGGAGGTGCGATGGGTGACCTCTCACGCGGCGTCTTGGCAGGAGTGGGACAGGCAGCCGCAGAGCCCGAGACACACCTACGGGGAGAGGGGAGAAGGAGTGGAGAGGAGGGGCCGCAGGCGAGCCTGACTCAGCGGTCCGGGCCCGGAGAGGCAGGCAGCTCCCAGAGCCAGCAGAGCAGCTAATTACACAGGGGGCCACACCCTACACGTTCATACCTAGCCTGCTTTTTTAAATAAGTGCTTTTTCTCTCCCCCAGTTTAACTATTTTCCACGGCTCAGCAACAAGTCGGGCTGCTTCCTCCTGACTCACTTTCTTCTCATCAGGAAATGGGAGCCTCTGTCCTCACAGGTTTCACTGAGGTGAGCAGTCCCCGGGACAAAAGGCGAGGTGCCCGCGAGGCCCACAGGACAGAGGGCTATTAATTGGGTCACACAAGCCAAATAACCTTGTAATTTGAGGGCCCAGGTTTCAGAGGAAGATCTCCTGCTGCCCTGAGACAATGGAGTTGCTTCTCATCTTGAAGGGAATGATGGGTTCAGTTGGATTTGGATTTTAGGATTTGGAGGCAAGTGGCTACTGATCATTTAACCCTGTATGCCAACTTCCAGGCACTGTGTTAGCTACATTACCTGTAATGAGCTCGCTTAAACCTTACAGCAACCTGTTCAATGATCCCCATTTAATAGATGAGAAAACCGAAGCTCTAAGAAGGTAACTTGCTGGCCTAAGTCAGCTGAGTCCCGGTGGAGCTGAGATTTGAACCCAAGGCCTTTGAGATGCTAAGGTCCCGTCAGCCACCTGACTATTGCAATGGAAGACAGCTTCGGAAAGTCACGTCTGTCCCAGAAGCACGAACAAGATGCATACAGCCTTATGTTATTTCTCTCAGAGCAGGTAGAAATAAACTGCTTGGATCCAAAGGACAGAGAAATAGTAGTGAGGGACAGGAATGCACGCAGTGCCAGGACAGGGGGCTGCATCCTCGGGGCCCACACACTTCACTCTCATCTGTCTCCATAGTAGGTATGCTGTGTGACTCAGAACAAAATCTGCCCGCCCTCTCTGTTCCAGGCCACAGGCAATACCCTCCAAAAAGAAGCCAGTGAAGTGTGGACTCAGATACCCTCAGAAGTGAGACGTTTGGGTACGACTGTCATGTAAACACAGACCTCAGGGGAAGAAGTAAGAAAAAACAACTCTAGCCACTTCCTCTCTCTGACCTCCTGCAGGAACTCTGGGGACCCTCCACTCCTGGCAGGACATGCCACCTGGTCCCCTCTGGGCTACGACCCTCTGCCATGGTCCAGGGAAGCCAACACCCCCGCACAGTGTAAAGGGCTGTGCCTCTCCCAGGCTGGGCTGGATGGGGCAGCACAGGAGATGGGCGTGGCTGAGGTGGCAGGTTCTGGACTGCGTGCAGGGGAGTGGGTTCCCCTCCCTTCCCCTCGACTCCGGGTCGGGCTCTGGGAGCCCTACAGCCCCTTTGGCTCACCAGGCTGAACAGCAAACCCTTTGCAATAACAGCCTCTGGGAACGAGAGACAAGCTTGGTTCACAGAGCAGCCAGAGCTTTAAGGGGTGGGGGGGTGCTGGGGGCAGAGGGTGCTGCTTCATGACGGGGCTTCCCTCTCACCTCACGTCTCTGTTCTCAGGCCCCAGGGGAGCCCCATCTTGTTTGAACTCACTGGTAAGTTGTCTAAGAGCTCGTGGGGACTTTGGGGGCAGGAAACCCTTTCTCAAAGTCAGGCCCAATTCCACTGGGCTCTTGCCTGAGGTGTGGAGGGAGTGAGAGATGGGGACATGCCTCTCCTTCCCCTGCTAGTGTCTCCTGGACCCTGTGAGAACAGGCTATGAGGGGCAAAGAGCAGCAGAAGGGAAAACCAGAGTGTTCTGGTTATGAACCCAACATCAGTGCCGGCTGACCCTGGGGTGCTGTACTGGGAGACCTCTGCTAGTCCTTGAAAGGACTAGTCCTTCATGCACCTATCTTCCAGGAGTCTGGGAAAGATTCTGAGCCTGGGGAATAGGCCGACACAGAGAAGATGCTCAGAAAGCATTTGTGGGTGGATGGATGGATGGATGGATGAATAAAAGAAATGAAAGTTAGATGGATCCAAGTGGGAAATGGATGGGTGGATGGAGAGTAGATGTGTGGATGATAGGTGAGTGGGTGGCAGGATGGTGGACTGATGGATGGATGGATGGATGGTGGCAGGATGGAGGATGGATGGATGGATGGTGGACTGATGGATGGTGGATGGATGGTGGTTGGACAGATGAGTAGGTAGGTGGGGAACTGGATAAAAGAATTGATAAAAAAGGAAGGGAAAAGGGAAGGAAGGAAGATTCGTGGGAAGGAGAGAGGGAAGAGGAGGGAAGAGAAAGGAAGGAAGGAGATGGACAGGTAGTAGATGGACAGGTAGTAGGTAGGCAAATGTGCTGGTAAACGATTAGCAGCTAACTCTTCTAGCACTGGTTTATAGTGTTTGCCAATTTCTCCCTCCCTGGCCAGTTTCAAGCTACTAGCGTGAGGTGTGCTGGGAAGAGATGAACACAGTCAGCTCCCCCAGGCCACTGTGAGTCACTCCGGCACATCACGGAGGGTCAGCGGGTGACTGGGGTAGACGAATTAATGTAGGAAGGAGGATAGAAAAAGGGATGCTGGAGAATTCAACTCTCAGTTGTCCTGAGGGAGCAAAATGGGCTCAAGTGATTTTAAGGCAATAGAAGACAAGGCTACTTTATCTCTTCCACGCGGCTTTCCCTCTGACCCGGGCCCACAGTGATGGTTCCCTCCTCTGAAACCCTGTTACATCGCTGTCTGTCCTACTCAGAGGTATTTAGCTCAGACCACCCAATGGGGTTAATTACTCCCTCATTCCCATTGATATTTCTCCAGCCTCCTACCATATGCCAGGCTCTAAACAAGAGACTGATCACACAGGCGTAAATGAGTCCCAGATCCCGTGGCTGGGGAGCTCACAGTCCAGTGGGAAAACAAACCAGTGAGTCAGTCATTTGAATCCAGCATGTCCGTGAATGAGAGAAATCCATGTGAGAGTTTTGGCCTGCCCAGGGTGGGGAGGGAGGGCCCAGGCCTTGCGGAGAGAGGCTGGTCCCTCCCACCAGGCTGAGCATGGCTCACTTCCCATGCACAGAAGCATCCTCCCTGGCCAGACAGAGGCAGCATTTAATTTGACTCGGCAGATTTATTCAGTTGAATTGTGTCAGTGCTGGTTTACCGGCGTTTTGGCCCTCCCAGATAAGGGCCTCAGGCCCTTCCTTCCCTTGGTGTGGGTGCTCCTTCCAAAGGCACGGTGGACTCTAGGTAGAGTCTCCTGGCAACCTCCAGAATCCAAGGGCTGAAAAAGGGAAGAAGCCAAAGAAGTGATTGTCCTTCCAGGGACCCCATGACTCCATGCCCACCAGTCCCAGGGCTGAACTAGAGAGACAAGGATTTCTAGCCTCTGGAGTACTGAGGTCTGGTGTGGACACTGTGGGCCATCCATGGGTGAATGATTGCTCCCAGAGCTCCCCCGAACCCCTCACTCCAGTTCTGCCATTGTGCCCCCCAAAACTACACTCTACACTATCTGCGGGGGTCTGCCTGCTCTTCAATCCCAAAGCTAGTTGCACAGTTTCCACGAAAGGGCATTTCCTGATGGCTCACAGAACCTGTGTGTTACGTGCAAACTGGCAAAAAGCCCCCAAAGGCTGTCATAGCCATCACTGTGGCTTGGAGATGAGGGGGTGCTGGGAGCAGAAGAAACCTCTTTGTTTTTAAAGGCCTTGAAAGAAAGGGGCCCCTGGAGCCCCTCAGTCACTCATCTCCCATCTTATCCAGTTCCCCCTCTGGTCTAGCTTAAAGCCTTCCTGCTGAAACATTTCTCCCTATACCAAGCGATGGTGGAATGTCACGGGCTGCCATCCCCATCCCTTGCAAGGTTTAGGAGGTAAGAAGAGCTGACAGGTATGGCTTCCAGAGAAGGACTCCCGTGAAGCTGGGGAGAATCCTGCCTGTTCAGACTAGGCCTGCCCTTCCAGCCAGCCCCCACCAAGTCCCTTCCTCCCATACCCACCTATCACCAACCCCAAGCCTCCTCCCAGGCTTGTTTCATGAGGCACCTCCAAGCCATTCCCCTCCTGGAAGCCTCCCTGGATTCAGCGGGTGGGGCAGCCTCACCCACCCACTGCCGTGCCCTGGCAACACCTGATTCTCTCACCAACCACCTCCAGATGAAAGAGGAAACCCCTTAAAAGGAGAAAACTCCTCCTGTTCCCTTGGAATCCCAGGGTTGAGAAGGAGCGGCCAGCTGGTCCACTCCCTGCCTCTAAGAAACGCTGTATCTAGAAACGTCCTCTAAAAGACCTGCAAAGAAAGAGACTTCACAGGATCCCTTAGCCATGTGACTTCAAGCTGTAGGACTGTTTGCTGCAGGAACTTCTTCCTTGAGTCCTTCTGAGCCCCAAGCCCTGCGAAAGACAAGATGAGGGGCAATTGTGTCTGTGAGAGGAGGGCTCTGGTCCGACCTTAGTGCTTGCATGGGTCTTCTGAATTGCTGGTGTCTCTGTCCTTTGGTGTGCCTCTAGTTGTAAACAGCAGCCAGAAGGCTGTGCTGCTTCAAACTTTAGAGCAACAATAAAATCTCTGAAGTCTAATTTACTCATTTCTGCTGTCCTAGTCCTACAGAATTTGACCTGAAACTGGGGGGGGGGGTTGATTTTATATTGAGAAGAACTCTCTCATTTTTTTTCTTGTGATGAGAACTTTTAAGGTCTACTCTCTTAACAGCTTTCAAATACACGATACAGCATTATTAACTATTGTCACCATGCTGTACCTTACATCCCCAGGACTTATTTATTTTAAAAAGAAAAGGTTATACCCTTTGACCAGAAGAAGAAGAAGAAGGAGGAGGAGGAGGAGGAGGAGGAGAAGGAAGGGGAGGGGGAAGAGGAGGGGGAAGGGGAGGGGGAGGGGAGGGGGAGGAGGAGGAGGGGGAGAGGAGGGAGAGGAGGAGGAGGGGGAGGGGAGGGGGAGGGGTGGGGAGGAGGAGGGGAGGGGAGGGGGAGGGGAGGGGCAGGGAGGGGAGGGGGAGGGGAGGGGGAGGGAGGGGGAGGGGAGGGGAGGGGGAGAGGAGGAGGGGAGGGGGGAGGGGGAGAGGAGGAGGGGGGAGGGGGAAGGGGAGGGGAGGGGAGGGGGAGGGGAGGGGGAGGAGCGGGGGAGGGGAGGGGAGGGGGAGGAGGGGGAGGGAGGAGGAGGAGGAGGAGAACTCTCTAGACTGGGAAATACTATTTCTGTTATCAGTAAATGCTCTTATTGGAAGAACTGTAAAAATAGGTCTGATTTCTACCTGCCTAGAATGTTTTAGGCACCTACCAGGGAGGCTGATGAAGGGAAAGGAACAGACATTTGTAGCACGTCTCCCGTGGGCCATGGTCCCAACCCTGGGATACGGGAGAGATAAGACATGGTCCGCACCCTCAAGGGCTCTTGGCCTACCTGGCCCCTCGGACACAGGCAACAGTCCTCTTGCTCCTACTCCGAGCATTGCCCTTTGCTCCTTCTGAGCCTTCTGCCCCCTGAAAAGTCCCTGGGTCTTAAATGCAGCTCTCAAGCAGACGAAGGCAGCACATCCCCAGGGGAAAGCGTTCTGGTGTGGATCTGGTGGGACAACCCTGACCTTGGGACCTAGCACCCTCATAATGGGGAGGTCCACAGAGGGCTCTGCCCTCCTTGGCACCTTCCCAGCACTTGCCTGGGACTCTGGGGAAAAGGCCCACTGGATCAAGCCAACTTCTCCCCATCGACACCCATAAAGGAGCGTGTGATAGGTAGCTTTTTGTGTCAACTTGCCTAAGCTATAATACCCAGTTATTTAATCAAACACTAATCCAGGTATTGCTGCGAAGGTATTTTGTAGATGTGGTTACATTACAGTCAGTTGACTTTAAGTGAAGGAGACGACCCTCTTTAATGTGGTTGGGCCTCTTCGAATCAGTGGAAAGGCTTTAACAGTAGAAACTGAGGTTTCCTGTGGAAGAAATTCTGCCTCGAAAACTGTACCATCAGATCCCGCTTGATTTGCAACCCCCCCGGCCTGGCCTCTGGGCTTCGCACTTAGCAGCTCCCAACTGCACGGGCCAAGTCCAAGATATATAAATGAATCTCTTTAGATAAATATATATAGATATATAAAGATATATCTATCTATCTATATATATATATATATATATAGAGAGAGAGAGAGAGAGAGAGAGAGAGAGAGGGAGAGAGAATCCTTACAATTCCTGCCGCAGCCCAGCTCTGGCCTCCCTGGAGCCTGACAGCCTCTCCAGGAGAGAGATGCTTCCATAAAGGCCTGTGGGAATTGACTCTGTGGGCGCCACTGGGATTGGGGTGAGTGTAGCAGGAGAAGGGAGTTTGGGTGGAGGGGCCTGCGACTTTCTTCGTGTGTGAATTTGGGTAAGTTACTTAATCTCTCAGAGCCAGTTTCCTTGCCTACAAAATGAGTCTCCCCGGCAGGACGGTGGAGGGATGAAGGAGGTCACAATTTTGAAAATGCCTAGACAGCGCACAGCTCACCAGAACGGCTCAATCAATTTTTGCTTTAAGGACAAATGAGCAGGGCTCTCCCCTGCTGGAAGAGGGATGGGGAAGGGCGTCGTGAAAGGGAGCCTACTGGGCTTCCTTCCCATTCCGGCGACTGGGCAAGGAGAGGCCTGAACCCTCTGCATCTGGCTCTCCTCCACACCTCTCCTAGGAACCTTCCAGCTCTGAAATTCTATGATTATAGGGTGGCATCCTAAATTACAGAGAGGGCAATGAAAATAATTAAAGACTTGGAAAACAGAACCTGAGAGGAAAGGGTTAAAGGCACTAGGATTACTTAGCCTGGAGAAGGGATGCCTTAATAACACCCTTCTTAACCTTGGGAGGGTTATTTGGATGTAGGCTGGCCAGCTTCTTTCCACCTCTCTAGAGGGCCAAACAAGAGGGCACAGGCTAACAGCCCAGCTAGAGGGACTGAGGTCAGACAGACCACAGGCTGTCTGCCTCGCCCAAGATACCGTCTCCTTTAGAGGACTTGGGGGGCGCGGGGTTGGGGGGGATGGGGGGATGGGATTGCTGCAGACCTGCCTTGTGGTAGGAAATGTGTTGGATAATCTCCGGCCTTCCTCCCGGCTGTTTGAATTCTAGAAACTAATTTCCCCAGAATTGTAAGATAGGAGGAAAGGAAAAAAACAAACAGGAGAGCAGACGGAACAGGTGTGGCAGGGCTGGCCCAGCATCGCTCAGACTGCCCTGCATGGACTGTCAGCCGGGGAGGCCTGGAGGGGATGAGGGGGTCGGTCAGCACAAGCCCCACAAAGTGAGGTGGGGGGTCGGCCACAGAGAAGCCTCTGCTTTGGGTTTGCTCCTAAGACCTCCAAGGTCACCTTCCTTCCCCATCCCTTCCACACAGCTTGAACGTGAACCTGCCCAGGTGCAGGCAGTGCTTAACATCTCAGGAAGACATGAAGGAAAACAAGACGCACATCTCATTCTAAGGCTGCGACAAGTAGCTCTCTCTCCCAAGGAACACCTAGATCCAACCAGTTCCCTCCCAGAGGCAACCAGTTCCCTCCCAGAGCCCTGAACTTCTTCCCCACCTTCACCATCAGGATAACAATACTAGTGACTAGTTTTTACTGAAGTCATACTCTCTGCCAGGCACATTACATAGATTATCCCCACTTTCACAACTCTCCCTGGTACGTAGTACCAAGAAACAGAGGTCCAGAGAGGTGAAGCAACTTGCCCAAGTTCACACAGCAGAGCTGACACTCAGCTCTGTGCCATCCATCCGTACCATACAAACTTTACTACTCACAAGTGAGATAGCATTATCCCCATCTCACTGATGAGGAAATTAAGACCAATTAAGACCAGGAAGTTGAGCAACTCGCCCTCCGTCACTCAGCTGTTAACCAGTGATGGCATACATCCCAGCAGAACCCCCATTCTGCCACTCTCTCATCCCATGGTGGGGGGATGGGGGAGTAAACCCTTGTGAAGCCCTCAGTGGGTGCCAGGCCAAGGTCACTCACCCACCTATCAGAGGGGTTGAGGAGAATAATACCAGTAAATAGCATTATTTTTTATTATTATTATTATTTATGAAGCCTTCACCATGTAACAGGCACTAGGCCAAATCCTTAATATGAATTATCTGATTCAGCCCCCCCATAATCTTACCAGGTGGGTACTGTCATTCTTCCCATGTTACGGTGGAGGAAATTGAGACACAGAGAGGTTAAGTAACTTGCCCAAGGTCACAAGGTTAATAAGTAGCAGAACTGAGTTTTGAATTCTGACTCCAGAGCTCTCCTCCTAATCCCTTAAACTATACTGCTAAATTTTTTTCTTCTGAGCCAAGCATGCGAACTGATTTTAGAGTCTAACGGCTACCTTTGTGACGTCCCTAAAAATTCCTTCCATATCTTCCATGTTTTTCCAGCCTCCACTTCTGGGAAGTTCATCCACAGTCTGTCTTATCACCCCATGGCCGCCCTTGCCCCCATCCTGGCTCAGGGATGGGGGAGGCCCCTCCCCAGGAGGAGGCTCTGAGGTCAGAAACGGCTCTCCTGGCCCTGGCAAGGCCTGACTTCTGTGTATGGCCTCACCTGTGGGTACAGCTGAGCCCAGCACCAGAGCCAGAACCTGAACAAGAATTGGAACCGGAACTGGAAGGGAAGCCAGAGCATTTCCTGAAAGGCAAAGAGGACAGAGGAGGCTGCCTGACCCCACAGAGGCACAAGGCGTGCGTCACATGGAAGGAGGTGAGGCCAGCTCGGCCTGAGTCACTGAGGGCTTCAGGGGGCGAGGACCGCTGAGGAAGAGGGGGAGCAGCTGCGGAGCACCCAGGCCCCTGTTCGGCACCGCCCCACTCACGTCCTGTGCTGCTCAGGGGAGGCCGGCGCCAGCCACCTTGGAGTCCTCCTCGCCTCCTGGCCCAGGCAGAAGCACCACCGCCCGGGGAGGGGCGCCCGAGGAGGATGGTCGGCAGCTCTGACCGGGGAGCAGGGGGCCCTCCAGTCCTCACGTGCGGGCTGGAACCCCCTCACACCCAAAGTCTAACCAGACTGAACTTTCTGCAGCTCCCGGAAGGCCCTGCACGGAGCACTCACCCTGGAGCTGTTTCACACGCTGCTTCTTTGCCGCTCCACCCACTCTGGGTCTTCGCTTAGTTGGCATTTCCTCCAAGAACTGCTTCTTGACACCCCGTCACCCCAATCCAGGCCGAGCGACCCCTCCCTTCCCGCTCCCCCCAACCCCCAACCCCCGTCCTCCGAGTTCCCTGGTGGCTGACCCGGTCACGCTCACTGCCTTGTAACCTTCCGTTCCTCCCACCACCAGGCCAGCTCTACAGCCATCAGCGTCTCACTCGGTGCCCAGCACACAGTGGGGGCCTGATAAATATCTGTTGAGTTAACGGATGATTAAAACAGAACAAAAGAAAGAGCAGACTGTAGGCATCTTGTGGATCCTGCCCCGAAGCCCACAGTTTCCGGAGCATCGCCAGGCATTCAGCTGGGGCTTGGCAGGACCAGATCAAGGTACAAGGGCTGAGATGTTGACGGCAGCCGGAAGGCAGTTCCCCGAGGAGGTCGGAGTAGGGCAGGGCGGCTCCAGAAAGGAGATGAGCTGGGGTTTAGGGCTTGGGAAACTGGCTCAAATTTCCCTCAAGGGCTTCCCTGGTGGCGCAGTGGTTGAGAGTCCGCCTGCCAATGCAGGGGCCACGGGTTCATGCCCCAGTCCGGGAAGATCCCACGTGCCGCGCAGCGGCTGGGCCCGTGAGCCATGGCCGCTGAGCCTGCGCATCCGGAGCCTGTGCTCCGCAACGGGAGAGGCCACAACAGTGAGAGGCCCGTGTACCGCAAAAAAAAAAAAAAAAAAATTCCCTCAAATCTGACACTTTTCAGGGAAGCCAAGTAGAGGAGACGTTGTCAGGGCAATGGCAGCCTGTCTGTCTGGTTAGAGTGCTGGCTCTCAGGCTGCAAGGCAAGCGGAGCAGCCTGGGAGACACAGGGTGGCCGAGCTTGCGGGCTGCAAGAGGAGAAAGCAAGAAGTAGCACCTTCCCTGACCTCCCCAAGACGGCTGCTGTGCGGCCACATCTTCAAGACACCGCCCTCCCCCAGTCTGCAGCCACCAGAGCCCCAACGCGGCAGATCTGGAGGCATCAGTCGACAGAGGGCGATGGGCAGGCAGGGGAAGGGAGGGAGCTAGGCAGGTGGGAAATGAAAAAGAAAGCAGTGAGGTGGATGGACCTAGAGTCTGTCATACAGAGTGAAGTAAGTCAGAAAGAGAAAGACAAATACCGTATGCTAACACATATATATGGAATCTAAGGGGAAAACATGTCATGAAGAACCTAGGGGGTAAGACGGGCATAAAGACACAGACCTACTAGAGAATGGACTTGAGGATATGGGGAGGGGGAAGGGTAAGCTGTGACAAAGTGAGAGAGTGGCATGGACATCTATACACTACCAAACGTAAAATAGATAGCTAGTGGGAAGCAGCCGCATAGCACAGGGAGATCAGCTCGGTGCTTTGTGACCACCTAGAGGGGTGAGATAGGGAGGGTGGGAGGGAGGGAGACGCAAGAGGGAGGAGATATGGGGACATATGTATATGTATAACTGATTCACTTTGTTATAAAGCAGAAACTAACACACCATTGTAAAGCAATTATACTCCAATAAAGATGTTAAAAAAAAAAAAGAAAGAAAAGAAAAAGAAAGCAGAGCTGCAAGAAGGACAAAACAGAACAAGAGTGCAGCAGACAGCAAGAACTAGAGTGAGTAAATGAGAGGGAGGGGAAGGCAGATCTGGTGGAGAAAGCTTGTGTCAAAACATACTTCCCAGACTCCAAAACCCTTTCCCCGGCACGGCTTCAATGAACGCACAACAGCTCCAGGAGGTATCATTATCCTGTTCTTTCCTTTTATTTTATTTTACTTTTCATTACGGAAAACTTCAAAAGTACACAGAGTAGACATAATGGTATAATTTAAATCCCTATGCACACATCGCCTCGCTGTAACAATTATCTCACTGTGCCATTCTTCCTTTCACTATATTTTCACCCACTCAATTTTTATTATTTTTTGACATGACTACTTTTAGGAAAATTTACATACGTTAAAATGTACAAATATAGCTGTATAATGTTGATAAATGTTTATATCCAAGTAACCCGCGTCCCTGTCATAATATGACATTACCATCTCACGGGCAAATTCTCCATGTTCATTCTCAGTCAATCCCACCACCTACCTCCACCCCAAACTGATCTAATTGGTAGCTAACAATAGTTTTGCCTAATCTAGAACTTCACATAAGTGGAATCATACCATATGTACTCCTGAGTGCGTTGCTCCTTTCTCACGGCATATTATTTCTGAGACTCTTATATCCTGATGCATACATCAGTAGTTGGTTTCTTTTCCATTGCTGACTAGTACTCCACTGTAGGAATGTGTCAGAATTTGTCTAGCAATTCTCCTGTTGATGAGCATTTGGACTGTTTCCAGTATGTTACTACTGTGAATAAAACTTCTATGAACATTTGTTTCTGTGGGCATATGTTTTCACTTCTCTTGGATAAATACCTACCAGGGGAATTACCGAGTCAAAGAGTAGGTGTACAGGTGTATGTTTAAGTTTATAAGAAACTGTCAAACCCTTTTCCAGAGCAGTTGTACTGGTTTGCATTCCCACCGGCAACGTGTGTGTGTTCCAGTTGCTCTACGGTCTCGTCAACATTTGGTGGTTGTCAGGCTTTTAAAATTTAGCCATACTGGCTGGTATGTACTGCTTGTAATTTGCATTATTCTAATGATGTCAAGCAATGTTTCGTGTGCTACTGGCATTCCTACATCTTTTGTGAAGTATCTGTTCAAGCCTTTTGCCCATTTTCAATGGACTTGCTTGTCTTTTCATTATAGAATCATAGGAGTTCTTTGTTTATTCTTGTACTCAGTCCTCTGTCGGTTATATGTTTTCTGAATATTTTCTCCAAATCGGTGGCCTGCCTATTAATGTTCTTAATGGTGTCCTCTTATCAGATTTATCAAGGCATAATTTAGATAAGATTCACCTGTTTTCAGTATACGATTCAAAGAATTTTGACAAATGTGTACAGTCATATAACCAGCGTGAGAACATAATCTAGAGTAACTCCATCATTCTGAAAAGATCCCTTGTGCTCCTCTATAGCGAATCCCCCTAGGCTCTGGAAATCACTGACATGCTTCCTGGCACCATGGTTTCGCCTGTTCCAGAATTTCTACAAATTGAGTCTCTCCGTTTGTAATCTTTCCTGTCTGGCTTCTTTCACTTAGCATAACGTTTTTGAGATTCCTTAGCATTGTTGCCTATATAAATAATTCCTTTTTATTGATGAATAGTATTCCATTGTATGGACATTCTACAATTTATCCGTTTACCACTTGATGGACTTTTGGGTGTTTCTGTTTGCAGCTGTTATAGATAAAGTTGCTATGAGTATTTACATAAATGTCTTTATGTGTTTCTTTTTTTATTTCCCCTGGGAAAATGCTTAGGTGTGAGTTTGTTGAGTCATGTAATAAGAGGATGTTTAACTTTATAAGTAACTATCAAAATGTTTTTCAAAACTGCCATGCCATTTCTCATTCCCACCAACTCACATGACTTCCAGCTTCTCCTCACCCTGCCAACACGTGGTAAAATCAGTCTCCTGAAGTCCTAGCCATTCCACTGGTTGTTAAGTGGTATCTCAGTGTAATTTTAATTTGTGTTTATCTAGTGACAAATGATGTTGAGCTTCTTTTCACATGCTCATTTGCTCTGTTTACCTTTATTGGTGAAATGTCTCTCCAAATCATTTGCTCACTTTTTTTTTTTTTTTTTTTTTTGTGGTACGCGGGCCTCTCACTGCTGTGGCCTCTCTCATTGCGGAGCACGGGCTCCGGATGCGCAGGCTCAGCGGCCATGGCTCACGGGCCCAGCCGCTCCACGGCATGTGGGATCTTCCCGGACTGGGGCACGAACCCGTATCCCCTGCATTGGCAGGCGGACTCTCAACCACTGCACCAACAGGGAAGCCCGATTTGCTCACTTTTTAACCAGGTTATTTGTCTTTCTACTGAGTGGGAAGAGTTTTCCATGTATTTTCTGGATCCAAGTCCTTTATTAGATGATATATGATTTGCAATATTTTCTCCCCCATTGTGGCTTGCCTTTTCACTTTCTTAACAATGTCTTTTTTAAAAAGCAAAAGGTTTTCATTTTGATGAAGTCTAATATACTGATTTTTTTTTCTCATTAGAGAGAGGTTGTGCTTTCTGTGTCCTATCTAAGAAATCTTGGCTAACTCAAGATCACAAAGATTTTAGGTCTTTGCCCCACCATTTCAAGTTGTTGTTTACGGTGTGAGACAGGGTCATTGTTTTTTCTTGTATATAGACATCCAATTATTCCAGCACCATTTGTTGAAAAGACTGCCATTTCCCTCATTGAATTAGCTTGGCACCTTTGTGAAAAGTCAATTAACTGTATATGTGTAAGTATTTCTAGATGCTCTATTCTGTTCCACTGATCCAAATCTCTATTCTACACCATAATACACTGTCTTAATTACTGTAACTTTATCGTAAGTCTTGAAATCAGGTAATAATTCTTCCAACCTTGTTCTTTGTTTTTCATAAAATTTTTTTAGCTATTATTGTCCTTTCCATTTCCACATGAATTTTAGAATCAGCTTGTGAAATTCTCCAAAAACCTGCTGGGATTTTGACTGGGAATACATTATAGATTAATTTGGGGCAGAATTGAGATCTTAACAATATCAATGGTTCTGGTTCATGAAAATGGTCTATCTCTCTATTTATTTAGATCTTCTTTAATTTCTCCCAGCAATATTTTGTAGTTTTCAGTGTACTGTATAAATTTTGCTAATTTCCCCTAAATGTTTCATGTTTTTATGCTATTATAAATGTTATTTTTAATGTAAATATCCAGTTGTTAGTTTCTAGTCTATAGAAATACAATTCATTTTGTATATTGAACTTGTATCTTGAAATCTTGCCAAACTTACTTATTAGTTCTAGTACCCTAGCTTTTCTGTAGATTCCTTAATATTCTCTAGATAGACAATCATGTTGACTGTAAACAAAGACAATATTGAATCTTCCCTTCAAAACAACAAGCCTTTTATTTCTTTTTCTTGAATTATTGCATTGCCTAGGATCGTCAGTACACTTGAATAGAAATATTTATAAAAGGGGGGTGGGCATGGGAAAAATGGGTGAAGGTGACCAAGATGTCCAATTATAGTATTAATAAGTTCTGGGGATGTAATACACAGCATAGTAATTATAGTTAACAATAATGTATTGTATATTTGAAAGTTACTAAGAGAGTAGATCTTAAAATTCTTATCACAAGCAAAAAATGTAACTATGTGAGGTGACGGATAAATTAACTAAATTTATTGTGGTGATCATTTTGCAATATATACATCAAATCATTATGTCATACATCTTAAACTAGTACAATCTTATGTGCTAAGTATATCTCAATAAAACTGGAGGGGAGAATCGTTTTTACAGATTTCCTTGCCTTGTTTCAGATCTGAGAGGGAAAACATTCAGTCTTTCACCACTAACTATGATGTTAGCTGTAGGTGTTTTTTTTGTTTGTTTTCTTTTTTGTTTTGGTTTTGGTTTTAAAAAAAATTTTAAACATCTTTATTTAGGTTTTTTTATAGACATCCTTTCTTTTCAGGTTGTGTAAGTTCTCTTCTATTCTTAGTTTGCTAAAATTTTATCATGGGTCTATGTAGAATTTTGTCAAAAACTTCCTTTGCATCAATTGACATGATTGTATGTTGTTTCTTTTAAGACTGTTTAAATGATGCGTTAGTTTTCTACTTAGTTTCCTACTGCTGCTTAAAAACAGTGGCTTAACAACAATACAGATTTATTATTTTACCAATGTGGAGGTTTGAAGTTCAAAATGGATCCTACTGGGCTAAAGTCAAGATGTCGGCAGGGCTATCTTCCTTCTGGAGGCTCTAGGAGAGAATCCCACTCCATCTCAAAATCCTTAAATTAATCCATCTGCAAAATCTCTTAAGCTACAGAAAGCAGCATATTCACAGGTTCTGGGATTAAGGAATGGATATTCTGTCTATCACATATGTTAAAGCATAGATTGACTTTTGAATATTAAAACAACCTTGAATTCCTGGGAAAAAGGCCATTTGGTCATGATTTGTTATCCTTTTTACATATTGCTGAAATTTCTTTGCCAAAATTTTGTTAACTATTTCTGTATCTATGTTCTTGAGTGATGGTGGTTTGTAGTTTAAGGGTTTTTTTTCTCCTTATAATGTCTTTGTATGGTTTTGGTATCCAGGTAACGCTGGCCTCCTAAAGTAAGTTTGGAAATGTTTGTTCCTCTTTTATTTTCTATAAAAGTATTTATAGAATTGGTGTTATTTTTACCTTAAATGTTTAGTAGAATCATCGGTATACCAGGACTGACTTGTACTGGCTCGTGATAGCCTACTGTTAAATTTTTAGGAATTTTGTGAACCGTTGTTAAACACAGCCATTATTAAAAATTAAATAAATTATACTAAAAACAAAGGTAATAAATCCTGAATGACTGTGCATCACTTCTTAATTATTTTTGCTACATTTTATTAGTAGCAGTGCCCTTGAGGACATTTAGGACTATTTTATCCGTGTGGTGTTCTACTGCATATCTCTCCCCAGCTCCATGATCAGTGACATCACATTGGTAACCTGAAATTGGTCATGGTGGGAATATTTACACCATGGAAACTGGCAAATGCTACAATCCAGGGAATTTTTTTTCCCTTTGGAAAATCACAGGTGAAACATTTACCAGCACACCAATGGGTAGAATTCACTAGTGAAGCCATTCCTGGAGTTTTCTTTATAGAAAGGTTTGTTTTTTTAACTATTAATTTAATTTATTTAATAGATATAGGGATAGTCAAATTATTTATTTCTTATTGTGTGACTTGTGTAGCTTGTGTTTCAAGGAATATGTCCACTTCATCTAAGTTGCTGAATTGATTGGCATATAGTTGTTCATGATATTCCCTTAGGTTTTTTAAATGTCTGTAGAATCTATAGAGATTTTCGCTCCTCATATTGGTCATTTGGGTCTTCTCTCTTTTCTCCTGATCAGTCAGGCTAGAGTTTTATCAATTATGTTGATCTTTCTATGGTGTAAGGCCTAAAATTCAGGTCCAATATTATGTGCTGCCTTGACACCTAGTGAAATCAGGAGGGCCTCATCTGGCCCAACCTCAACTTCCCCTTCCCACTCTGTTCCTGTGAATAAGGTCCTCTAGCCAAACAACCCACCCTATCAAGAAGACCAGGTGTACTGCCTATTTGTCCCTGAATAGTAATTTTCAGTTCCCTGACAGCCGGGAGAATTATTCTAACACACCAATCACATCCTAGGAATGATGGGGCACCTCATCCTCTTGGTACGACAAAGCTTGCCTCCCAACAGCCCCTGGTGTTCACTCTGTTCCCAAGCGCAACCCCTATGCAGCCCTGAATGGCATGCAGTGTCCTCCTCCCCCTGACTGTGAGTATATGTGACTAATAAACTCCTGCCAGTTGCATCTGTCTGGTGTCAGGTGTTATGTGTTCCACCATTTTCCTAACTCATGGGCAAGAATCCCTGTCTCACCAACTGGGTGAATAGGGGGAAATCAAAACATTTTTCAAAGAGTAAGCTTTAGGTTTCTTGGATTTTTTTCTTTTTATTTCAGGAATTTCTGCTCTCGTTTTTCTTATTTCTTGCATTGGGTTTAAACTTTTTCTGCCCTGCCCCACTCTCTCCTTATGAGATTCCAAGTACATGAATATTAGATTGCCTGACATTATTCTGCAGATCATTGAAGCTCTGTTCATTTTTTCCCCCAATAGTTTTCTCTGTGTTTCATTCTGTATGATTTATATTGCTGGATCTTCAAGTTCATTACTCCTTTTTTCCACAGTGTCTAACCTGCATTTAGTTCCTTCCAAAGTATTTTTTATTTCAGATATTATATTTTCATCCGTAGCAGTTCCATCTGGGTTTATTATATAATCCATTTTTCTCACATTACGTTAGTTTTCCTCTACCTTCTTGAATCTATGAAGCATATTTATAATATGCTTTTAACACTCTTGTTTGTTCATTTTATTTTATCTGTTTTTCTATTGGCCAATTTATCTCCTGATTATGAGTCATATTTTTCTTAATTCATTTCATGCTTGGAAATTTTTATTAAATGCTGGGCATTGTAAATTTTATCTGCTGGGTGCTGAATTTTGTTGCATTCCTTTAAGTGCTGGACTTTATTCTGATGCACAGGTAAGTGATTTGTAATCAGTTGAAGCCTTTCAAGACTTGTGTCTAAGCTTCTTTAAAGTGGGTCCACAGCAACCTTTAGACCAGAATTGATTTAGCTCCACTCCTAAGGCAATACCTTTCTGAGCATTTAACCCAATGTCCCACGCATTATAAGGTTTCTCAACTCTGGTTGGTAACAACACAAGTTCCAATTCTATGTGGGCTCTAGAAATTGTTTTGCCCACTCCGTTCTGGGAATCCTTTCCCTAGCTTTGGCTCATTTCCTCTCACACATTGTAAATCAATAACCAGTCAAAGACGCAAGGGACACCTCTGAAGATCTCCAGAGCTCTCTCTCCTCTGTAGCTCCCTCCTCTTTGGTACCCTGCCCTGCAAGTTCGGTTCCTTGGCTTCCCTGACCTCCAGTCACTTTCTCCTCAATTCAATGAGATCACCAGGCACCGCTTGGCTTCTCTCTCCCTGTTCTGTGACCTAGAAAATGTCTCCAGGCAATAAAGTAAGGTATTTGTAGGGTTCACTTCATTTTTTCCATTCTCTCAAGGATCACAGACCTGTGCTATTATCTAATAACTGAAAAGCATTGTTCCATATATTTTTTCCAATTTTCTACTTATTTAAGGTGACAGGGTAGATCTGCTCCCCATTACTCCATCATGATGAAAACAGAAGTGTTCACTGATGAGCAAAAGTTTGTTTGTTTTTTTTTAATTTTAATGAAGCCTACTTTATCATTTTTTTTCTTTTTTGGTTATTGACTTTTGGGTCTTATTCAAGACCTCTTTGCCTACTTCTGGGTCTCAAAAATATTCTCTCCTGTGCTTGCTTTAACAAAACACTTTGTAGTGTTAGCTGCTACATTTAGGTCTATGATCCAACTCTAATTTTTTGATATATGATATAAAGTTCAGGTGTCAAGGCTTATTCTTTCTGGATAAACATGTACAGTTGTTTCAGGACCATTTGTTGAAATATTTTCTTTTCTCCATAGAATTGCTTTGACACCTGTGTTCAAAATTAATTAACTGTGTGAGTGCAAGTCTATTTCTAGAATCTCTATTGTGTTTTATTGATCAGTTTGTCTATCCTTATGTCAATACAACACTGTCTTGATTGCCGCAGCTTTTTAAAAAATATTTATTTACTTATTTATTTTTGGCTGCTTCGGGCCTTAGTTGCAGCACATGGGATCTTCGCTGCAGCGTGTGAGATTTCGTTGTGACATGCTGGCTCTTTGTTGCAGTACGCAGGCTTCTCTCTAGTTGTGGCTCACATGCTCAGTAGTTGCGGCACACGGGCTTAGTTGCCCTGCGGCATATGGGATCTTAGTTCCCGACCAGGGGTGCAACCCACGTTCCCTGCATGGGAAGGCAGATTCTTAACCACTGGACCACCAGGGAAGTCCCTGCTGCAGCTTTATAATAAATCTTAAAGTAATCTACCATAAAGTCTTCATCTTTGTTTTTCTTTTTTAGGGTTATTTTGGTCCTTTGAACTTCCATATATATTTCAGAATAGCCTATAAAATGCTATTAGCAAACCCTTCTGGGATTATGAATGGAACTACATGAAATCTCCATATTAACTTGGCAAAAATTACATCTTATCCAGATTGAGTCTTTCAATTATAAATGTTATATAACTCTCCATTTATTTAGGTCTTTTTAAATTTCACTCAGGAATATTTTGTAATTTTCAGTGCACAGTTCTTGCATAGTTTCTGTTAAAGACTTTCCTAAGTATCTTGTTATTTATAATACTAAGTGGAATTTTTCAAGTTGTTTGCTGCTTGTACGTAGAAATATAGTTTATGTGTATATATTGACCTTGTATCTAGCAACTTTGCTAAATTCATTCATTAGTTCTGGTAAGGTGTTTATCCACATAAACTATCTTGTCATTTGTGAAAACATTATTTTACTTCTTCTTTCCCAATATTTGTGTCTTTTATTTCTTTTTCTTGCCTTGTTGCAGTGACTATGATCTTCAGTACAATGTTAAGTAGAAGTAATAAAAGTAGACATCCTGATCTTACAGGGAAAGTGTTCAGTCTTTCACTAATAAGGGTGATTTTAGCTGTAGGTTTCATATAGTGCCCTTTATTAGACTGGCAAAGTCTCTTGTTTTCCTAGTTTTCTGAGAGTTTTTATCATGACTGAGTGGAATTTTGTCAAATGCTTTTTGTACATTTATTAAGATAATCATATGAATTTTCTCCTTTATTCTATAAATGAGGTGGATTATAATAACAGATTTACAAGTATGAAATGGATAAACCTCATATAGTCAGATATATGATCCTTTTTAAATATTATTGGATTCAATTTGTGAATATTTTGTTAAAGGTTTTTGTATATATGTTTATGCAAGATACTGGCCTATAATTTTCTTGTCTTTGTCAAATTTGGGCTCAAGGTTATGTTGGACCCATGAAAAGAACTGAGAAGTGTTCCTTCTTCTACATTTTCTGAAAGACCACAGGTACTATTTCTTCCTTACATATGTAATGAACTCAACAGTAAAACTACTTGGGCTTGGAATTTCCTTTGTAGAGCAGTTTTATATAACAAATTCAATGTCCTGGATAGGTATAGGACTATTTTGATTTTCTATTTCTTTTACGTCCGTTTTGGTCTGTTGGCTTTTTTCAAAGAATTTGCCTATTCCATCTAGGTGGTCAAATTTATTGGCATAAAGTTGTTCATAATAGTCCCTTATTATCCTTTTGATGTCCTATAGGATCTGTGGGGATATTCCTCTATTATTCTAGATACTGGTACTTGATATTTTCTCTCTTTTTCTTGGTCAGTGTTGATAGAGGTTTATCAATGTTATTAATTTTTCCAGAAAAAACATTTGGTTTCATTGTTTTTCTCTATCATCTGTTTTCTATTTTATTGATTCTGCCCTTATTATTTCCTTTCTTCTACTTATTTTCAGTTTAATTTCCTCCTCTCCAGTTTTTGAAGGTAAAAATTTAGATGATTGATTTTAAGCCATTATTCTTAGCTAATAGAAGAATTTAAAACTGTAAAGTTTCTTCCAAATACCATGCTACAAATTTTGATATGTTGTATTTTCATTATTATTTAGTTCAAAATATTTTTAAATTTCCCTTTTTGTTTTTTCTTTGATCCACAAGTTATTTAAAGCTGTATTTTTAAATTTTCAAATATCTGGAATTTTTCTAAATATTGATTTTTAAATTAATCCCATTTTGGTCAGAAAACACCCTCAATCTTATTTCAGTCTTATGGAATTTATTGAGATGCTATTTTATCTAGCATATAATCCATTTTAGTGAATGTTCCATGGACATTTGAGGGAAAAATGTGTATAGCAATTGTTATGGGTAGTATTCTATAAATGTCAATTCAACTGAGGGAGTCTATTGTGTCCTTCAGATCTTCTATATTCTAACTAAATTTTTGTCCAGTTATTCTGAGAGAAGGGTGATAAAATTTGCAACTATGATTGTGAATTTGTCTATTTCTCTCTTTTCTTCTGTTAGTGTTTGCTTCATGTATTTTGAAGCTCTGTTACTAGATTTAGTACAGATTACAAACAATTATTTTAAGTATTATTATATCTTAGTACAGATTTATAATTATTATGCTTTCTTAATGTTTTGACCATTTTATCATTATGAAATATTCCTTTTATTTCCAGTAATAATCTTTGACTTGAAGTGTATTTTGTCTGAGATTAATGTAGTTACTCCAGCTTTCCTATGTGTTGTTTAAATGCTGCCTTAGAGACCTAATAGAAATAGAACCTACTGGAGATCTATAACAATATTTCTTTATCTATCCATGTTTTCTTATGTGTAAAAAGAAAAAGAGAGATGGATAGAGAGAGATTTATTTCAAGCAGTTGGTTGATGTGCTTGTTGGGGCTGGTAAGTCCGAAATCTGTAGGGTAGGGCAGGCTGGAAGGCTTGAAACTTTCAACAGAGGCTGAAGCTGTAGTTCATAGGCAAATTTTCTTCTTTCTTTAGGAAACCTTAATTTTGCTCTTAAGGCCTTTCGACTGATTGGATGAAGCCCACCCAGATGACAGAGGATAATCTCCCTTACTTGAAGTCAACTCATTGTGGATGTTAATCACATCTACAAAATACCTTCACAGCAACACCTGGATTAGTGTTTAATTAAATAACTGGGCACTAATCAAATTGACACATAAAACTAATTATCACAAATGGTATATATTTTCCATCCTTTTACTTTCACTTTGTCTCTTTGGATTCAAAGTACACCTCTTAGAGTCAACACATATCTGGGTCCAGTCAGACAATCTATACCTTTTCTTTAAAATGTTTAATTCATCAATTTCGTCAATAATTCATAAAACTACGTTTGATGTAATTATTGATAAATTTGGGTTTAGGTCTGCCACTTCCTATTTGTTTTATATTGATTTCATCTGTTTCCTTGTTCATTTGTTCTTCCTTTCCTGATTTGTTTGGAATTAATAAAATATTCTAAAATATTTTATTGTGATTCCTCAATTAGTTTTATAGCTATATATTTTTGCATCTGTAGGAGTTGTTCCAGGTATTATAATGTACATCTTCGACTTACCACGATCTACTTAGAGTTAATATTGTATTGCTTCACATAAAATATAAGAATCTTGCAACAAGACAGTTCCATTTACACTTGCCCTCATAGTTTTCACTGCATGTCATATATATTAATCTATATATGTAATAGACCCCTCACTACAGTGTTGTAATTTTTGCTTTAAATAGTCATGTCTTTTAAAGAATTGAAGAAAAGACAAAATATGTATAGTCTTTTATATTTACCCACATATTTATCATGTCTGATGATTTTCACTTTTCCTATAAATCTGAGTTAACATCTGGTATCATTTCCCTTCAGTCTGAAAAATTTCCTTTAACATTTTTTGTAGTGTTAAGTGTGATGGCTAATGAATTCACCTTGTTTTTCTTAAAATTAATTTATCTTCATTTTTGAAGATAATTTTGCTGAATATAGAATTCTGAAAAACAAAGATCAAAAAATTATTTTTAATTCTCAGTTCACAGGGATTTTTTTTCCTTTTTTTCTTTTTCATTTTGAAGATGCTGCTCAGTTGTGTCCTGGCCTCCATCATGGCTGTGAAGTTGGCCATCATTGTACCATTGTTCCTCTCTGCAAGCTTTCAGTATGTTCTCTTTACCTCTGCAGTTTGACCATCTGTGCCTAGGTGTGGTTTTCTATATGTTTACTTTGCTTGGGGTTCACTGGGCTTCTAAGATCTCTAAATTGATGTCTTTCACTAAATTTGTGAAGATTTGAGCTATTATTTCTTTAAATAATTTTCTTACCCATTCTCTCTCTCTCCTTTCCTTCCTGGGCTCCAGATACATTCATGTTAGAATGTATCTACAGGACTCTGAGGTGCTCTTCATTTTTCTTTGCCCAGAGACGCTGCGGTGTACTAACTCACTTCCCATCCCTGACACCAGCCACTGCCGGGCCCAGAGCAAGATTGGAAAGGCTTGCTGAATAGGCACAAGTACCCTCTGGGGGGCGGGGGGGAGGAGGCGTTTATTATTTTCATTTTCCTGATGAGGAATCTGGGGCCCAGGGAGGTCACCTGCCCAGGACCATGCAGCTAGAAGCAAGTAGGCGCAGAGGCACTGGATGGACGCATGAGCTTCCCACGGGAGATTCCCTGAGCTTCGTGGGCTTCCGCCAGCCAGCTCCAGGTCAGAGAGCCCAGCCTGGCAGCCAGGCCCATGCCACCCCACCAACAGCTCCCCAAGCACTCCAGTGTAGGGATGGCTCTCTGTGCTTGACCCCGGACAAGCAGTACTAGCAGCTGTTGAAGCAGCATCTCATGTTCTGAGCTCCTAGAATGATTCAGAGGCCGCGTGAGCTCCTGTCTGAGACAGAGCTTCCCAAACTTTGTCACAGCACGGCACATGAGAAAAACGACGACATGGCATGGCACGACCCACTGAAGTAAAGTGAGGGGCTGCTTTCAGCCAGAGGCTACAGCTGGGGGAGGGGGTGGCAGATGCCCCAGGAACCTGGGACCATCTGGAGGATCGGATGGAGGAGATCTCTGTCTTAGAACACCTGTAACTCATTCCCGGCACATCAGCGTGCCCTGCCCACAGATGGAAACTCTGCTCTTGGGCAGGTGGAACTGTACAACCTCTAGCCCTTCTGAGCAAGCACGCTCAGCCTCTCACAGGGAGGTCCAATGACACGGCTGGGTTTCCCCTCCTCACAGCCTGCCCCCATCTCCCTAAGCCCTCACAGCCCCCAGGATCTGGAGCCCCCTTTCCTGCTCCAACTCTGCCCCCACTGCCCTCGCAGCCCCACTTTCGGTCCAGCCCGACCATCCTACCCCTTAGGCAGGTGTAATGGTGACGAGTGTGGGCTGTGGAGTCCAGTCGCCTGCATTAAGATGCTGGCTCCACTGTCTTCCAGCTGTGTGGCTTCGTACCAGTTCCTTAATTTCTCTGTGTCTCACTTTCCTCACCTGTAAAATGGAGAAAATGACGGATCTACCGCGTAGGGTCGCTGGGAGGGACTGTGGACACACAGCTGCTGGCACAAGGACGATGCATGGTGAGTCTTAGCTCTTGTTACTACGACCCACCACCCCCCATAGCCCACATGGCTCAGCAGCCGTACCCTCACCCAACATGAGATGCCCAGCTCGGCCCTAACAGTCAGCTCCCAGCCTGAGTCCGTGTCCTCAGCGAGCCCATGGTGCAGGGACCCCGGAGGAGTCTCACTGGCTACACCAAGTTGGCGCCGAGGACGGCTGGGGTTTGGCCTGGACGCTTAAGAGCCGAGGACTAAGCAATGCCCACGTGACCTGCTGTGTCCACTTTGTCCATCAGAACAACAATGTCAGGCCACTGGCAATGGGACCAGCCTCTGAAGTGGTCATCTGAGCACCCTGGGAAACAGTCTATCCCCTTCCTTTACCTTCTGTCACTGAACTTGGCCTGGGCAGAAGGATTTCTGTGCCACCATGGAACAATCTTCCACCCAGTAAGTCCCTTCTGGGATCCGACTACAATCCCTGCTGCTGTCGTTAGCTCACTCATTGAGCTCTGGCCTGAAGGGTGGTGAAGGCTGGATCCTCACTCTCCTCCCTGCCCTGGGCCCAGGGAAGTTTGTCTGAAAGCTGAGGAGAGAGGAGGTGTTCTTGAACACCAGCGTGAACACAGAGGAGAGGGCAGTTTGGGGACTCAAGGGTCAGCTGGGGAAAGCACCTGCCCAGCACAGGTGTAAACTCAAGTAAGCCGCATCCCGCGTTTGCCCCATCACCTTTCCGAGGGAACCAGACTGTGGTTCCTCATTCCCACCACAGGGTGTCTCCACACCCCGGCTCAACCAGCCACCCAGGCCGCGGCTCCCTTTGACACAGTCCTTCATGGGTCTGTCCTCAATCCTTCCCCTACTATTTAGCGTGTTTCCTCCTGTTTTGCCTTCAGGGGAGACAGGCCCTGACTGTTGGCAAGTGCAAGGCCTGTCACTACCCACACCTCCGCCTCATTGGGTTAAGCTGAGTGGCCTGGAGCAGGAATTGCTTCCCTTGTGGACCCACGTGCTGTGGTCCCCTGGGTGGTGTTTAGGAAATCCTGGCCCCTCCCACAGAAGGCCTTGACCGGCTACAGAGAGGCTTGTGCCGTCTTCTGTGGAGACCCCTCCGCAGTCTGGCAGGGTAACTGGTGACCTAGGTATTGCTTCCTAACCTCCACAACCCACCTTCTCACGAACTTCTCCCTGTGATGGTAATTAGAAGAGGCATAATTATCTCCTTTTGAAACATTAAATGGGGCTATGTAGGTGAAAAACATTTTGAAAGCTCTTTATTAAAATATAAATGTTGGTTGCCAAAGACAGGGCAACTGAGACCCCACAGGGTTAAATGACTTTCTGGAAGCCACACAGCAAGTCAGTGGTGGCCCGAGGGGAGGAGCCCTGGCCTCCTGATCCCAACCTAGATTCTTTCAAGACATCACACTTGGCTTTGGAATGGGCTCCTCTGTGTGACCCTAGTCCAAGGGGGTGAAAGGGCAGCAGAACAGAGATCCTGGGGGAGAGAAAGGAAGCCAGGGATGAAGGGGTTAAGGGGGCGTGGAGCCAGGATGGCTGAAGGCTATTCACAGACCAGTGGAAGCCAGGGAGACCAGGGACGGGTCTGGCTTTGATTAGGTCCCAAAGCTATCTGCAGGGTCAGACTCTGGAGATTGGTTGGTTTTACGGGGGGCAGATGGCATGAATTATAGGGGCTTTAATGGGGCAGCAGGGCTCTACCCACAGTGCCTTTGGAAGGTGTTGGTGCAGGGCCTCTTCCCTAGCAGCCTGGCCCAGTTACATCAGCTCCAGCCACTGCTGTGCTTCCTGCCCCCTCTCCACGCACCCCACCAAACCCACCCCTGAGGAGTCTTGGAGGATGTACCATGACCCAAAGGAGAGAGACCCTCTGCTTCCTCTATAGAAGCCACATCAGGATGCGGTACCAGCCTGGAGCCGCTGTGGGATGGGCTTCACAAATCATGAAGGGCCAACTTGCCCCCAAGCTAACTGCAGGCCCTTAAACAGTCATCAAACCACGTCCTTGATGGGGAGGGGCTGGAAGACCATCCCATCCAACTGCTTCCACAGAGGGTCACCCCGCTAACACCTCGGTGCTTAACTTGAACCCGGGGGTCCCAGCTCACGACCCAGCACCTTTTCATGACCACACTCCCATCACGCAGCCTCTCTGGGTCTATTTCCTCACCTGACCTAAGAGTATTTGTTTGGCCTCCCTCACAGCTGAAATGGAATGAAACATTGGCTACAAAAGACTTTGAAAAGTTAAATCCGTCAGGCAAATGATTGCAACATTATTGCAGTTTGGTGAACAGGCTGGGAAGCCCGGGGAGTTCCCTGGGGGCAGACCAGCTGGCCCCTCTACTCTGTAGGGAGCCCAGCTGACACCCCCGGAGTCTGGCAGTCCCTCTGCAGTGCAGCGCTGCTCAGGGAAAGCAAGAAGCCATCCACCAGGCAAACATCATGAAGAGGACAGACTATTCCAAACAGACAAACAAAAAACCGAACAGAAAACACCTCTCTTCCTGCATCCCAAAGCCAAACTGAGATGATTTCTCAATCATCCCCTAGGGCATTATCCCACCCTGGGGGTCACCTTATTCCCAGATGAGGTGGGGGAGAGATGGAAGGTTGACAACCAATTCTCCCCGCACTTTGGATGCAATCTTGGCCAGAAAGCAACCCGAGCGACGTCCGTCAGCTTAAAGGACATGCCTCTGACACAGCAATTCCTCTCCTAGAAATGAACCCCTCAGTTATATTTGCACAGACATGTATGTATAAGGCTGTCCACTGCAGTTTTGTTCATGATAACTAAAAACTAAAAAGAACTTAAGTATCTATCACTAGAGGGTGGGGTAAATAAATTATGGTCCATCTATGCTATACAATACCAGCCAAAGAATGAAGTAGATATGTGTGTATATAAAGAAATATATGCGCATATAAACGAAGTAGATTTATATGACGATCTGTAAGATATATTAAGAGCAAGTCATATATGGCAATATAAATATGAATATAAAACATTAAAAATAAAATTTTTAAATTAAAAAATAAAAGAGCAAGTCATATATGGAAGAGTGGGTATCATATGTTCCTGCCGATGGCAAAAAAAAAAAAGAAGTAAATGCATTTAAGCATAGAAAATTTCTGAATGATACACAAAAAGCTGTTCATTGTAGTGTAAGAGGCCGTCTAAGAGGCAGGTCGTCTGCATAAATGGGGACTTGCTTTTCAGTATCTTCCTATTTTAGCATTTATATATGTGCTAATTTTTTCAGTTAAATGAAGGGGAGAAAAAGAGTCTAGAAAAATAACTGCTTGGGCTCAGTCCCATTTCTCAACTCCATTCGCCTTCCAACTTCCAAAGTCTTAGCCGTGCTTCCTTCCCATCCAGCCCTGACCCACTCCAGCCTCCAAGCCTGTCTGCACTACAGCCTCTGCCCCCGGGGTGGCTACTCTTCACTCTGTGAGGATCAAGGCGTCCCTTTCATGCCCAGCTCCAAGAAGCACACAAGGGCCTCAAATGCTTGGAGGAGGGAAATCGCCCCAGATGGGAGCCCTGTGCGCCAGCCAAGGGGCTTGGCTTCCTATTAAGTGTGGAAGGAGTGGCAGTTAAACACCAAGCTTCAAAGAGTCTAGGATTTTCCAAACTTGCTTTTGGGGAATATGCAGCTTTTATTGGAGGTGTCAGACATTAATGGGAGCTCTGGATTGGATCTTTCCCAGCCTGAAGGGCGCTCTCCCTCCCTCCTCCTTCCCCACTCCTTCCAGCAACCAGATAGCCCCCCTTTGATGAATCAAGAGAGGCTCCGAGTTCAAGGGGTATTCCTGTCCCACTGCTCAGCCCACTTCTTCCCCCCTTCACTTCGGGAAGCTGAGAGGACCTGAGAGGAGGGGAGTGGGAACCCAAGGGAAGGGCAGGGAGCAGGTTCAGACAGAGGCAAAGAAGGGCAGGCTTGCTCACCTGCTCCTTTGCAAAAGGTTTCGTGGTTGACGATTAGGAATTCCGGGGCCTGCCCTTTGCCAGCTGCGATGAACCCTCAGCAAACAATTGCTCCTCTGGGCAGTGATCGTGCTCTTAGCTCTTTGTCTCCTCAATTCCCCATCCTTCTGTCCCTTCTTTCAAGTTCCCTGGACCAATGTCCCTACTCTTTCCCTCCCCACAGAAAGTCCCCTTATTTATGGCCTAGAGCTTGGCCAGATGCTCACGGAGCCTCTGCTCTTGGCAGCAGTGGTGAGTTCAGGAGAGCAGCGGTGGGCTCCCTGACTCCACTCCGCCTCTCACTGGCTGAGTGTCCTCATTAGTCAAGAAGCAAGCCTGCCTCCAGTCATGGGGAGCACGCACGTTTCCCCAGAGCCAACACAGCCTGGTCTCCTCCTGGGAAGGGCTATTTCTCCTCTTCGTCTGACTTTGACCCTGCCCTTTATAAAACAATAGCCCCAGCATTCATTCATCTAAGAAAGCATCACTCATCCCTGAGCTTGGCTCACAGAAGAAGCCGCACCACATCAGTTGTTAAGTGTTCTCAGCATCTGGAATGATTCTAATTAGATTCGTCCTAACTCCTAACACCCCCTTGATGAAAGGGGGAGAGGCCACCAAGTAGTTCATTCCACCATAATAAGAATTATCATCAAGGAGTGTCCATCCACGTAGGTCCTGTCTCTGACAAGGGTGTGGAGAGAGGATGCTGGTCTCCTGATGTCACCGTCAGAATGACACGGGGGGGAGCGTGTCCAAACATCCCTGATTCTCTGGGTTGACATTAGTGGACCTGACCCTTTACAGTTTACCAAGCATGATAACACACAGTATGTCTTCTAATCCAACTCCTGGGAGGCTGATAGCATCATACAGTTAAGGAAACTGAAGTTCAGAGGGTCATACAATCTGTAAAAGGCCAAGTCAAACCTAGCACACAGGTTCTCTGACCCTCCTGCTTTCTCCACTTTACATTTTTTTTTAATTTTATATTTCCACCTAGAAGCCAAGACCGGTGCCAAGACTGCCGCTATGCCAGGGAAGAGTAACAAAACCGCCTGCCTCTTCCCAAGACAGGGCTAGATGCTGGGTGTCCTGAAGGTGCGGAGAGACCAACGCCAGCATTTCTGATCCTTGTAGACGTGGAAAGAAAACATGTCATGAACACAGACAGCCCATTACATCATCCAGAAGGGAGAGAGAGAAGAGGAAAGGGAAAAAAGGAAGGCGGGAGGGAGGGAGGGAGGGAGGGGAGAGAGGTCAGTAAACAATCCTTCAAGGACTTCTGGGAAATCGCATGCACATGAACACATAACACACACACACACACCCTGCACATCTGTAGGAGGGTGTAATGGAAGGAGCACAACTTCAGAGCCAGGTGGACCTGGTCATTTTTCCAGCTCTAACATTGTTGGCTGTGGGTCTGTAAGTAAATCACCAGATCTCTCTAAGTCTCTGTTTTTTCCATCTGCAAAATGCAGGAATTTATACCCATCCAAAGACTGCAAAGAGCTCCAGAAAAATGTTGAGCCTGAGGCTAGAAGTGAGTGTAATAGGGGACTTGGATCAGAGGGGGTCAGGGAGGCCGGAATGGGAAGGTGTTTGAGAGCCTCGGATAAGGATCGAAGAGGTCATATTGAAGAAACCACACTCTAGAATTCAAACCCCAGAAGAAAGTTCAAATTCTTTTCTCCTTATGATTTGATACCAAGCCCAGCTCCCCTCCCTCTTCGTAACCCTTTCCATCCATCCCACCCTCACGCGTCCTCCAGACTTGGCGGGAGACGCTCCCAACTGCCTGTCCTCCTCACCTACCCCCCACTCCCGGCCCAGAACAAAAGCCAACCCACGTGCAAGCCCAAGGCGCACCTGGGCCTCCTGGCCACAGCTGGCCTCTGCAACACACTGCCCTGCTACAGCAGCCGCGGAGACGAATCAGGCTCACAGGCAGGGAAGCTGATGGCAGGACTCGGAGGACTAAATCTGGAACAAAGCTTTGAAAAAGGTCCATGTGGGGAAAGGGCCAGGCCCGCTGGCTTCACCTTACGGGCTTACACAAAGGGCAAGGGCAAGACTGCGAGTCAGATACTGAGGTTATTGAGCAGATATGCCTGGCTACGTCCAGAGCCACGTTCAAAGACAAAGGGAGAGGGAGGTGGTGTCTGAGGCCAGGAAGGCAACAAGGGCCAGAGAGAGAAGCTTGGCGTCGATGAGGTGGATGGTCTGCAGCCACAGGCGTCCTTGGACATCAACCCAATGGCCTGAGTCAGCAACCCAAGCCGGCGGTGTTGGTTGAGATCATGACCCAACTCCCAGGACTGCTGCAGCTTGAAAGGGGCTTTGAGATGCTGGGATGAAAGGCACTGGGTTGAGTACAAAGCACAGTGCGAGTTGTCCTGGGAGTGGGAGACCTGGCCCTGGGCCTTCCCCAGCCCCTGTTCTGAGTCACTTCCTCCATCCTGGCTGGATTTCGCCTCTGTAATCCAGAAACACCAAACTCCCCTTTCAGGACAGCTCAGGGAGGGGGGAAGGGGGGATGGGGCGTTCCCAGAGAGTGTGTGCGGCACACAGGCCAGGCGTGACCCTCCATTCACTGGGAGGGGAGGGAGGTGCTCTGGCCTTGATGCTAGTGGGGTTGCTACCACGCAGTTACAGCTTCGTGCCGCCCTCTGAATGTGGTTGGGAGAGGGCGGTGGGTCACTGAAGAAAGTGAGGAACAAAGAGCTGGAGAGGTTGCTCAAGGTCTCGGGGCACATCTGAGGGGAGAGCAGATCTGAGGCCTTCTGCCCCCTAGCGTCCTCCCCGCGGAGGGCAGCCAGACCCCAGTTACTCATTCTTTTAAACCTGAGGCTCTCCTAGGAGCTTCCCAGCCCTGTGCTTTGTGTTGCCGGCGCTGTGATAGAGGCACCGCACGGGCAGGGCCTGAAGGAATGTCTTCTCGCGCTCAACCAGTACCTCTTCAGCGCCTGGAAAATCACTGGATACTTCAGGGTTAAGAAAAAGAGCAGGAGATTGAGCAAGAGAGTGAGGTCTCCTGGAAGGCCAGAGTGGAGAGGCGAGGGCTGCCAAGGGATGCGCTCCAGTGCTGGCCTCTGCCGGCGGACTAGAACCACCAAGTCCTCCCAGAAAGTCTCCTGTTGGTCTTCAGTTGGCCTCCATGAGAGGGGGCTCCCCAAACCTCCTTCACCTGGCGGGCCTCAAAGCATCCCCCTCCAGAGGGACTAGGGGCCCATTCAGCATTCCAATGGGTAGACAACGGTTAACTTGGCCCCAGCCTGGCCGCTCACGGGCCCCAGACAAAGAAGACACGGTTCCTGCCCTCAGAGTCAAGAAGAACACGTGCAGCCACCCAGACCGAAAGGGACGCGAGCCGGGATGCAGGAAGGTCCAGGCAACGTGCTGTGCGGGCTGGAGGTGGAAGGGGAGCGCTGGTCAGTTCAAAGCACAGAGGCTGCTCGCTGTACTTGGGATTCAAGACCTTCCCCTGTCCACCGGTCAGGCATCTCCCCCCAGTTCAGGGTCCATCCCTTGAACTAGCCAGACCTGGCTAAGCTCAAATGAAGCAGGTGCTTCCGCTGGGAGCTTTCTCATGCCTGGAAACCCAAAAAGTATTGATAAGAGTGGTAATAGGACCAGCCCAGCCCAGAGCAGACACTCCTGGAGTACTGGCTGCTTTACTCCGGTTGCTTTCAAATCCACGTTTATTAGAAAGTGCTGGGAAGCATCGTGTGAACTGTGGAGAGCTCCCCAGAAGCAAAGGTGGTTACAACCCAGAACCACAGAGTGAGGGCGACCCTGTCAGGCCTTCAAGGGAGGGCTTCGATGCACTGGCTTGCGTGCGGTGGTTTGGGTGGAGTCTGGCTGGAGGCAGGGGACTCCCTGCAATGACCTCTCAGGTTCCTTTTCATCTCGGGTAGATCTGAAGGCCCAGGGAGGGCTCGGAACAGAACAGAGCTGGTGTGTGAGGATCCAGCTCTGGCTTTGTTTTTCCTATTTCTCTGGGCCCGGGGCTCGCGCCTCCTGGCACTGGTCCTTCCTGGGGCCCCAGCTCCAGCTTGTTAGTTTTAACTGGAACAATTTCCTTTGAACTCAGCTTGAATTAGCATCACCATGGCGATGGATCAGAGTTTTCACAAGTCGACCTGGTCTTCACCCCTTAAGCAATTAGTTTGAAGGAGAAAAGCAGAAGGAAGAGGAGGAAGAAGAGGAGGGGATGGTGGGGGGAGAAAACAGGCAGGAAGGGAAGGGGAGAGGAGGAGGAGGGGGACTTACTGGAGCAGGGGAGGGGGGAGGGGGGAAGATGGGGGAAGGGGAGGGGGGAAATGGGGGAGGGGGAGGGGAAGATGGGGGAGGAGAGGGGGAAGATGGGGAGGGGGAGGGGGGAAGATGGGGAGGGGAGGGGGGAAGATGGAGGAGGGGGAGGGGAAGATGGAGGAGGGGAGGGGGAAGATGGAGGAGGGGAGGGGGAAGATGGGGAGGGGAAGGGGAAGATGGGGAGGGGGAGGGGAATATGGGAGAGGGGAGGGGGAAGATGGGGAGGGGCAGGAAGAAGGAGCAGAGGTACAGGAGGGGCGTCCTGACCTGCCAGCTCAGCCACGCCCCCAGGGACACCCCCTAGAGCTTTTGCCTTCGCAACCCAGCACCAGACCTTCCACAGGTCGCCCAGGAGGAAAGGGGCACTATTCCACTTTCTCAGGGGAGACCCAGCAGCCCAACCCCAAGAGCGGTCACCCCCAGGTAGCCAGCCCACCTTCAGCCCCTTGCTCCTGCAGGGACCAGACTGGTAAGAGCCAAGAACAGGGTCCTGGAGCCTGAGAACTGAGGAAGGGTCACACACAGATCCCCTACTTATTTGCCCCGTGACCTTGGGCAAGCCACCAGCCCACGTGAATGGCAGTGGGAGGGAGAGACAAGTGAAAGGGCTGCCCTGGCTTGGACTCCACGGTGGGCCCCGTGGGGGTCACTGCTTCCCTGCTTGTTGGCTCTCACTTATCTGGGAGCTTCTGGCCAGGTGGTGACCAGCTCTTAGTCATTGCTGAGTTCCCAAGACTAACACAGGGCCTGACACACATCGGGCCGGCAGTATTTTTCAAATGAATTAACAAATGAATGAACTATTGCTATTTTTTTTTAATGGATGGTAAGAGTGGGGAAAGGGGAATAGAGAATCAGAATCCTCCAGAATTTGATGGAGTTGAGGATCTCTCTTTCTTCAAGACTCTTTTCTGTCCACACCTCGTCCAGGAAGCCCTCAGGGACTTGCCCTCCTCCCTCCACCCCACCCCATCCCAGGCTTCTCACACACTAGGGCCTCTGCCATCATGTCCATCTCCAGGCTGTGTAGTCACTGATTCACTCGTCTCTCTCCCCAGCTCTGGTCTGGTGCCCCTACAACAAGGACTATGTCTCATTCCCCAACTGCTTGCACTCTCCAAGCGCAGAGTGGATGCTCTAGAAATGTGTGTGAATGCAGGAACCTGAGCATTAGTGGAATGCCCGCACCGTCATTTGTCATTCGGCTGTGTCCGGCGCAGGGCCAGGCCTCGGGCTTTCAGTAAAGGCAGTCCCTGGGGAAAACAATGTGTGAACAGAGGACTGGCAATGAGGCAGGCCAAGTGGAAAACAGGCGGGAGAGGATGGGCTCACGAGGCAGGAGGCCTCATGACGTCTGCTCTACAAAGAGCTAAGGAGGAAAGGTGTTTCCTAGGCCCTGCACAGCACAGAGCATTTCAAGAAAAAGAAAAACAGTTTTTTCTCAAAGGGAGTCAGATGGTGGAGGGACATGCTCGCGGGCAGGAGGGAGATGATGCATCGTGTCAAAAGCTACGTGAGACCTTCTGAACTCACCTGAGGAAGGACCAGGCGTGGAGTCTACAGCCGGAATTTATGTATCGCCTCCGGCCAGGGGGCACCTCAAGCGTGCTCACCGCCCCTGCTCTGTGTCTCTGTCACCCCTCATTGCACCACGCCCCACCCAGCGGCATGAGGCACCCAGGAGCTCTGCAGGCTCAGCACCAGCACCATGGCTTCTTGCCTGGCTGACGTCACATTAGGTGTTAGTAAGGTGCCCGGGTTCTCAAAGTTCCTGCAGAGTGGGGGTGATGACAGACTCCGGGCCACGTGTGGCTGTCGTGAGGATTAAATGAGCCACTGCTTGTGAAGCCCTCAGCACGATGCCCTATGCCCGGTGTGGTGCGAAGGCTCGGTCAGCTTGGCTACCAACTTCTGCATCCCTTTGGAGGCCTGATTTTCCCACGTGTAAAGTGGAGGTAAAGCCCTCTCTGGGCACCTGCATTTCCTCCACCCCTCTGCCCCCAGACACAAACACCCTTTCTCTTCAGAAGCTCTCTGTTTCGGCAACGGGGCAATTTCCATCTGTCCTAAGAATTGCCCTGCTGGGCCCCGTCTCCCGTTTCTCGAGCTGTGCTTCCTTTTACATTTCTCCATGTGCTCTTACAACCTCCCTCCCTGGCCCTCCCCGCTCCGGCCCTCCCCCCTCCTCCTCCGTCCTCTTTTCCCAAGTCCTGCCTTTGGCCTCTCTGTCTCTCCCTTGGCTCTCCCACTCTGCTCCTCGTTATAAAAAAGAAATCTTTCCAAATACGCCAAAAATGCACTCATCCCCCAAGGACCCCAGTCCGGCACAAAGGGCTGGTTCTTTCGGGCTGCTCTGGGTGGCCTCCGTCTTGCCCACTGCCTCTGACTCGTGGTCTCATTCGCATGACTGGGAGGGCTAACTGGAGATTTTCCCATGTCCTTGGGTGGGGAGGAAGCTGGGAGGGTGTGAGCTGGATGAAAGAGGGTGAAGATATTTAGAATCTTCCCCAAATTTTGTTTATCTACAGGGGGGAAAACAAACTGATATCCTGAAACCTAAAGAATTCTATCAGATTGGCAGGAAAGATTTAGGTTACAAATCAGGAAGACTGTGCAGACCAGGACAGCCTCCATGTGGAATGTTCTGTCTGGAGGACAGAGTTGGCCTGCTTCCTGGGGTAGGTGGGGAGTCCTTTGGCCTGGAGGCAGTGGAGGGGCCCCCTGACCCCGGGAGACCCTCTGATGGGAGCACACCGGGGTTCTTCAGGGAGCACTGTGCCCTCTGTGCTCTGGGCCCCACCAACACCTCCGCCCTCCGCACCTAGTGCCCTCTGGCCAAGTCCCTGCTCCACAGGGGCACTGACCTAGAGGCTGCATAGCTCCTCCCCTCCAAAGCCAGAGTGACCTCACCCCAGCCAAGTCCAGAAAGAAACACATCTGACGCACTCAGGGTTGGGGGCAGGGAGCCTGGGGCAGAGGACGGGAGCATAGGAGCCGTTTCAGTCCCACAGGAATCCACCTTCTCACTAAGGCTCCCGGTGGAGTCAGTGCAGGGCCTCAGCCTCTGCCCCTGGGCTGTGGCCTTCCGGGGCTGCAGAGGAGAGATGGGAGAGGGCGTTGGCACAACCTTTCAGCCCTCATGTCCTCTGAGGATTTCTGAATTTTTTCCCTCAACAACATCCCCTCCCTTCCCCACCCCATCCCACAGCAGCTGGGCTGCTGGAAGCCAGTGGTGTTCCTGAGTTAATCAAAAACTCCTGTACTTTGCCCTTGAATGGAGGCCATCGTTCCTTTGTCCCAGGGCAGTGGGGTCAGCTTGCTCCTCCTGGGCTTAAATGGTGTTAGAATACTAAAAGGGGGTGGGGAGGAAGGAGAGGGGAACTAACGCTGATCAAGGGCCTCCTGCTATTATCAGGCACTGGGCTGGGTGCCCAGGAGACACTGACAGCCCAACTGTCCTACTGGGGGATGGTGGGGGGGGTCCCTATTTTGCCTGTAAGAAGCTGAGGTGCAAAGCCTTGAAGAAACTTGCCCCAGACCTCACAAATATGAAATGAAGGGTGGAGAATGCCTCAAGGCTTCCAGTAGACTTTTGTGGGGGGAGGGGGGGTTAATTCATTACTGAGTTAAAACATTCCAGAATTATTCATAGAGTGTGGACAGAAAGCTGAGTATAGCTGTGGTGTTCCAGCTCAGAAGGATGAGTGAGGGTCTGTGTACAGCCTGGGCTCATATGCAGAGGGAGGGTCCCAAGGGGAACCGGGAAGGTCCAAGAGGTTGGATATTCTTTTGGACCCGGAAGCCACCAAGATGGCCTTGTATATGGATGAAGGGCGTTAAAGTGCACCCCAAGCCCAGGACACACCTCCAAGGGTCCCAGAGAATCCTGCTCTGACCTGAGAAGATCAGGTCTTTGGGATACATTGCTGGAGAGGCCAAGGACACAGGTTTTGTCCCCATGTGGAGCAGGCAGTGCCTTAAAATGGGTCCCCAGCAGAACAAGGGAACTTGAAGAGCTCGGTCCCTGCTTTCCTCCACACCTGCTGCCTGGCCACGCACACACCGGGCATCCTGCAGCCACACTTAACTCGCCCCTCCTTCCTTCTGAGACCCAAGCAAATGTCAGTTCTTTTCGTCTCCTTCCACTTTTATTTCCCACTTGCCCTCTCCCCGTTCCCCCTTCCTTGGCCTGCTCCCCCCTCCGCCCATCTGCCCTAAAGAGCAAATTCCTATCCTGACCGAGAAGCTTTGCTGGAATCCGGGAGGCCTGGTTTGGCTAAGGGAGAAGAGGCAGTCGAGGCTGCAGCTCCGAGAGCAGGACTGAAGGAAGGAGGGGTCATAGCAATGGGGAGAGGGAGCTCCCGGCAGGGGAGGGGGGCTGGTGGGACGACTGGCCCCGGAACCCACCTGGCTTCCGGAGAGATGCAGAGTGGAGGATAGGGGGTTCTCAGGTTCCCTGCCCTGCCCTTCCCTCCAGCGGGGGCCATGGCAGTGGGGGGCAGCTGGGGAGGCACTCCCGCCTACGCCAGCCTCCAGTCCCGCTCAGCGCCCCCAGGGCATCTGGTCTAGGCTGCCATGGATAGCAAAAGTCAAGAAGAGGGGCCCAGCCCAGGGGAGACCAAAACGTCCAAAAAGTCCGTGGCAAAACGTCTGTGGCAAACCGGCAGCCTTGGGCCTTGCCAGGCACGGCAGCTGCTCTGACGCGGGGTGCTCACTCGGGGCCCTCGCCCTCTCCAGGCCTGTGTCTAACAACACTCTGAAGCCCCATCAGCAGGGCTGGCTGGCTTCCCCCTCCGCCAGCCCAGGTTAACCCTTGCACAGCTGGGCGGCTTCCTCCTGTTTCAGCCCCCTCCCTCGCACACTTCCTAGCATCCTGGAACATGGTGGCCTCCGCGGCCTGCCCAGCCAGCTCCTAGAGGCTGCCCCCTTCCCTGTCCCCAGTTTCCTCCACACGGGCAGGTCCCTGATTCCAGTCCTCCCAGAGAGCCTGGCAGTCCTGTCTCCCCAGATGGCCTGAGCACTTGGCCTGGGAGGGTGGCCTGTTTCCAGCCCAGTCGGGCCTCGAGAAACTGGCGTAGAGTCCAGGGTTAGAATGGACAGGACTTAGCAGTCCTCCAGTCCAGCTCCTCCTTTGCAGGGAGGAAACTGAGGCCCAGAGCCACGCAGGGGCAGCTCCTGATCACCTGGTGAGGAGGAGATCCAGGGTGCAAAGGGCCCAAGAGGAGGTGCGGGCAGCCTCTGTCGGGGAAAGGGCAGAAAATGGGGAAGGACAGGGACAGTCGCCGGGTCGGGAGTACCCAGCTCTCCCAGGGGAGGGCAGGCCTGTCCACCTGAAAGGGCAGGTGTTGCCTGAGGTTGGGTGTGGAGGGCTTTCCAGGTGGCTGAAAGTGAATCACACCTCCATGTGCATTGCACGTCCGCCTCTGGGCGTGCTGAATCAGCGTGCCTTGTCCTGCACGTCCAGGGAGGGAGGGAGGCGTTGCACGTGTGGGACAGGCCCCAGGGCACCGGGCCTCTATATCTTGAGGTGGTTCTCAGAATGTTCTGGCTCACCTGTGTACTCATGTGTGTCCTTGTCCAGCCTCCGTATGTCTTACGGAAATCTGTTGTGTGCAAGAGTGTGTCTGCCTACGCGGGTGTGCGCATACAGGGACCAGTGAAGGGCTAGCTATAGGCACATGAATTCACTCTGCTGTGCCCGTCGTGCAGAGATGGGGAAGCACTGATATGCTCCGAGCTTCGGCCAACTCCAGTGCCTGGGTTTCCAGCTGTCCCAGCTGAACTGTGCACAGATGTGGGCTGCTCTGCTGCAGTCGTAAGCAGACCTCCCGGGATTTTTCCAGAGGAAACGCAGAAATATTTTGGTGTCTGTTCTGGATAGTAAGATAGAGAATGGGGATGGGACTCGAGGATAAGGTTCAAAAAGGAGGGACTGCAGGTCACAGGGAAACTGAAGAAGAAAGACCATCCCCCAAAGGCCAGTGTGGGGCCTGGGGGCAAGGCAGGAGTCTCTGATGGCTTTCAGCTGTAGGGCCCCAGGTACCACCTGGGAGAGCGATGTCTCCAGCCACCAGGGATGCTGGCCCCCAGCTCCCAGCCCACTGCCACTCCGCCTCTGCTGACGCCTCTCCGTGAGGGAGCAGGGTCCCCCGCAGGGCCCTGGGCAAGTGCCCCACTGTCTTCTGGGAGAACACACCAGCATACCTCCATCCCCTCCACACCATGGGCTGTGTGTCGGGGATGCACCTCGCATATACATGCACCCGGCCACCACGGCACTGCCACCCACACACCTGACCACACACACACACACATCCTCCCTCACATCCTATGCCAATATTTCAGAACCACAATCACAGACACCACACAACCCCCCCACTGCACACTAACGCCAGACCACACTCCAAACCATACATGCCCTCCTCCACAGGCAGTGATCCTGCACACCCACTCCCCAGCCTTCATCAAAGTCTGCCCCCATACGCAGTTCCAGACCTTTCCAAGCCAAGGAATAGGCCTGATACTGTTCTCAGGCTCTTCATCAGAGCAAACCATTTAAAGCTTTACAAGAATTTGACTAGTTCCTGTCCCACAATTACCTGCGCTGCTTTAAACCCCCTCCCCCAGGGATGAATTCTCCCATTCAACTATACCCCTCCCTCGTCCCTCTCCAGGGCACAGAACTGGCTCTCTTCTAGGCATTGATCCTGAGCTGGGCCCCCTCTACCTTTGCCCTCTGAGGTGGGAGACATCCTTGCACATCTTACACAGCAAACTCTCCTGGAGCAGTTACTCTGTGCCTTGCATGTGTGGGGCAGGGGAGAGGCACAGGACCGGAAGAGATGCTTTCTCTACCCGTAGGGAGCTTACAGCTCAGCAGCAGATGGGGCATGGACTGTAATGAAGCCACAAGACACCGTGTCAGAAACAGGGATAAACTCCACAGGTGGGAGAGAATGCTGCCAGCCCCCCAAAGCAGATGGACTTCCTGGGGGAGTGGCTTGCGGGCAGCCTCTACCCATGGGCATTTCCCTCTGCCCACGTAGGAGTAGGTCAAGACGTGTGGCCTCACTCCCACCCCACAGAACTCGCACATCACCCTGTTGTAGTGTATGCATATAGCGCTTCTCTAAATTTACTTTGTATATTTGGATATCTATTTTTATCTGTCCACCCCTGTAATGTAAGGGAAAGCAAGTCCATTGCACTTCAAAAGGGGTCTGGTGCTCCTTAAAACATGGAAGGAAGATAGAAAGGGAGGGAGAGAAATTGGGAGATTGGAACTGACATATATACACTAATACATATAAAATGGATAACTAATAAGAACCTGCTGTATAAAAAAGTAAATAAAATAAAATTCAAAAAAAAATAGAAAAGAAAGAGAGGGTAAGAGACTCATGCCAGCGCACAGGGACACGGAACGCATGGTGTGACAGGAGGAAGATGGTGCTGGGCCTTGAAGGCCAGGATGAGGAAGCCATTAGGTCTGGAGCAGGGCACTGACGTGAACAGACCAGTGAGCCCCCGTGTTACAGAAAGTGGCGTCCAGCTGCTCGCCACTGAACAGCCAATAAAGAGGCAAGGCTGGAGGAAAGGAAAAGTTGCTTTATTTCAGAGGCTGGCAACCTCAGGAGGAGGGCGGACACCTGTACAAAGGCCGACTCCCCCCCGCACCCCGCCACTGACAATCAGTGGGCAAGAGCTTTTATAGGCGGAGGGAGGGGGCTACGTGCAGAAACGGCAGGGTCGGCTCTGACAGTCGTCTTGAGATTGGTCGTGTGATCATCTGATCAGCGTCATCTGGATCGTTTTTTAAGTACAGTTAGTCTTCAGTTCCAGGGTCAGTTTGTTCCCATTTCTTTGAGGCCAGTTCTCAGAATTGTGGCAGCTTATGTCATGACTACAGTCTGCTCGTCATGTAGTTAACTTCTTCCACCTGATGGGGGTTTTAGTATCTATAAGACAGCTCACAGGATGTGGCTCAGAATATCATCTATAGCCCTTGAGGAGGACCTAAAAGTCCTTGACTTTGCTTAATGACTAAACTAATATTGTTTAATCTTGTTGGACTGTTTTCCTTTGTTTCTGCATTTTCTCACTTCTCCGAGTAAACTTATTCTTTAGCTAAAGTTCTTCCACAGACAAAAGGCAGGCTGAGGACACGGGGGGCAAGGACCACAGGGTCCTGCTCTGTTTCACCTGGGCCAGCTACGGAGAGTGCAAAATGATTTTGACTGCGGGGCATCTGGGTCTCAGAGGGAGCCAGTTGACACGGAAACTCCATACAGTAGCAGGATTCACGTGTATGACCTTTAGCGTTACAGGGTTCTATATAAACCTATTACAGCGTTACAATTTACATTATAGTGGTAGGACAGACCAAAACAGATTATCAAATAAACAGGATAAACTCAGGACTTCCCTGGTGGTCCAGCAGTTAGGACTCCACATTTCCCATGCCGGGGTGGGGGTGCGGGTTCGATCCCTAGTCAGGGAATTAGGACCCTGCATGCCATGCAGTGTGGCCAAAACATTAAAAAATAATAATAAGATAAACTCAGATAAGTCTTCTCTCCTTAGCTTCTCCCTCAGACCAGCCAACAGAAATCAGTCCTAGGTGGAGATGGGTTATGATGCAAAAGTCCTGTGTTGGAGAAAACACATTTCTACGGAGCAGCCGTATCATTGTCTGCATCTAGAGCACAGGAGGAATTCGGGCATTCTCCGAGAGGAGTGGCTTAGTCACTCATCCTGCCTAGGAGCCCCTTTCCACCCTTTAGAGTGTGGACCAAGCCAGCACGCAGGGTCTCACTCTCGCTGGGGAACAGCTCGCTCGATTCTAGAACCAGAAAGGTAGGTGGGAGCTGAGAGAGAATCCTTTTGTGAGCCACCTGCCCACTTTCCCAAGCGGGGCAGGACAAATGCTCTGGGGAGGTTTCACTCTAAACTTTCTCCCATTGGAGGGAGGTTTTATCTCAGCAAACATCACCCAGGAAGGCCTGGAGATGCAGGAGGGGGGCCCTTTGGCAACTTCAGCACGTTAGTCTGCTGTCCTGTGTACTGAAGACTCCCCAGCCCTCCTGCTTCCCGTCCTAGAGCCGAGAAGTCCAGCACTGCACGGGGAGGCTGCACTGTCTACAGCGTCCAGGCCCGGAGCCAGGAGGAGGGATCCTGGGTTCTCGTCTTGACCCCCAGGACTCCCCTCTGAAGCAGGGCATCTCTCATCGCTCTCATCGGAGCCAGGGCAAGTCAGAGAACCCAGGGTCCTGGAGAGAAGGGGCAGAGCAGCAGAACAGACCAGACAGGAGAGACAGAGTGGGTGAGGGCACAGGCTCTGGACTTGTCAGATAAACGGAACTTCAGCCCCAACTCTAACCCCGACCAGCTCTGCTGTCTTGGTCAGGTCAGTTCTGCTTTCTGCACCCCTGTTTCCTCGCCTGTGACATGGAGACAACCATCACCACCTGCCTGCTGCAGAGGGATGCTGTGTAGGTCAAAGGAGACAGGAGAAGAAAGGCATTTGTGCTGCACACACCGGGCCGATCAGGCTGCTCCCTCCCCTCTTCTGCACTGCACATGGTAGCAGGACAGACTAGAAGGCCCTCCACCCAGAATTAATTAGGACGCTCTTGTTTCTCAACACGTGCCTGGAGTCTGAGTCCCAGCACCACCACTCACCAGCCAGGGAACCTTGAACCAGACAGCTCGGCGCTCTGGGGCTTTTCTTTGACCTGAGAGAGGAGGAGCTGGTGCCAGATGACTGCTAAGCCCTGCCTTTGTCCCTCAGTCCCTCCATCCCAGACTCCAGAATTCTCCCTTCTGTCATCTATAGCCCTTGAGGAGGACCTGTCTTGCTCTCAGCCCAGGGGAGCCTGCGGAAGAGGAAACTGGGCTTCCAGTGAAGGTGCCGGCTGGCTGGCAGCTGAGAACGGCTGCAGATAGCACAGGGGATGGGACAGCAAAGGACCAGAAGTGAGCCTTCCAGCGCTCCTCATGCAGATAGGGAAAAGATGGGGGGCTGGGGGTGCCAAAAGGGAGCCCCATTTGTTACCCCGGCACCTTGTACTGAGCATCCTTTCTTCCTTCCATCTTTCATGTTCATTCATTCACCTGCTTCTGCAGCAAACATTTATACAACATGCCAGGTACCATCCTGGGTGTGGGGAATATAGAAGTGAGTCCGCTCACAGCCTCGTGAGGAGACCACACGAGATGTAAACAGATGGTTCCCGGCTGGTGTGAGGAGGGCTGGGAGGGCAGCCGGGTGCCTGGGGCACAGGGGGGGCCTGCCCCGGGCCACATGGGACAGCTCTTACCCAGACACGCAGTCGGCTTGCTGCAGTGATGGGAAAATACAGAAACTGCTTGGTGCCCAACAGCTTAGGGGGTGGTAAAAAAAAATGCCAGAGAGAAAGGTTACCGGGTGGGATAATTAATGTTTTGCTAAGGAGGAAATTATGAGTGTGTGTTGCTCAGCATGGAAACACGTCAACTAACAAAACGGCTCCGAGAAAACAAGTGGAACCACAGGGGTTTTCTCACAAAAATTAAAAAAATAGAAGAAAAGAAAAAGCAGTCACAGACGTACCTCCTCCAGTGGCTGAAAGGACATTCCCCGCCAGGTGAGAAAACCAAGGCCTGGCGCTGGGCAGGGCAGGGCCGGGCCACCACTCTTTCCTGGGTGAAGGCTGGCCAGCACCCGAAGCCCGCACCGCAGCTCCTGACCCAGGCTGCCTTCTCCTTTCAAGGCACCCATCCATCACTGAGGCGAGGGGAGTTCTGCCCACGCTGGTCAAGCATCCTAAGGAAATTAGAGATTGTTAATTCCCGAGGGAGTATTCAGCCGGTGTCACATCTGGACGCCTGGGGTCTCACTTTCAGGGGAAGGGTTGCATTGTCTGCAGCTCATGGTCACAGCAGAAGGACCTGGTTCATAGGAGGAGATAAGCTATTTTTGTTTATACTTGTATGAACTGTAAAAAAAAGTTCGGAATCTCCAGGCGACAGTACCGGCCCAATGAGCTTCTCTCCAGTTTGATGCCAAAGCTGACAGGGGCTGCCAATTAGCGCCAAGAAAATGAGCCAGAACCAACGTGCCTGCTCTCTTCCCCAGGTGCGATTCCAGGGCCATTGCCGCTCAGGGGGATGGTTCTAGCTTTAGGCCTTCCTCTAGAGTCTGGTCCAGGCCTCAAGAGACAGAAGTTCAGGAAGGATCCTCTTCCCACTGCCTCCAGATGCTTGGGGGCTGGAGCCCAAGGGAAAATTCATAAGACAGGCCTGTTGCTGCAGCAGCAAGGCAACCGGGAACTCCCTCTTCTGCCCCTGACTACCAGCAGATCAGCCCCAGAGTCCAGGCACGGGTGAGCCCTCGGCTGTGTGGAGACAGGGGAGAGAGCATCGTACCCACAGAGAAGCCCAGGGAGCCCCCGTCCTCCACTGGGACAGGATCGGGCCTGGGTCTTGCCATCCAGCGTGGGCATGGGTGACCCCTCTTTGTAACCCCAGAGCAGATGCAGAGCCAGCAGTCCCCACCATGCCTGGCCTGTGGGGAGCAGGTTTGGGGTTTGCCATTGGCAGCGGCTTAGCGTTGACTGTGGCTCAGCTCCGGGACCCACGGTCAGCCTGAGGTCTTCCTCCGCCTGAGCTTCCTGCTGCCCCCTTAGCCATCAGAGACTGCCACGTGCGGCCACTGATCTTCCTCCCTGGCTTCCCCCCAGTTCGTACCCAAGGTGTGAACGCCCCTCTCGTGGGTGTTTACATCCCTGCTGAGCATGTTAGGCAGGTCTTTGGTTGGCCAGCTCTTTCCACTAGACACCCCACAGGTCAGGGTCCCTGGGCACTTTCAATGTCAAAGCGGATCTGGCTTAGAGTCCCAGCTTTGCCAGATATGAACTATTTGGTCATTACAACAATAAAATAGCAAAAATATTATTTTACAGATTTATATTAAATAAGACAGTCTAAAAAAAACCCAGCACCCAGTTGTTGTCGCCCCCTTCTTCTTCTGCCTTAAGGTCCTAGGAAACAGACTCTAAGAGACTGGTACACACTTACTGACGTGCTCTTGGGATGAGGCTGGTGGGCGAGTGAAGGAAGCAGGGCCGGGTAGAGGGAGAAGTTGGTCTGTGATGCAGTGGCATCCAAGGCCTCGGCCGACCCCACTGGGAGCTTTGAAGCTGGGGTGGCCCTGCAGAGATGACCCACCTTGAGGCAAAAGGGCTAAGCCTTGTACCCGACGGCAGCTGGTCATTGGATGCAAGGTATCCCCCAACCTAGGAAGGGGCATGACCTTGGGCAGTGCAGCCCCCTCTTGCTGAGGGCAATTCTGCAGGGACGTGACTCTGGGCAGCAATAAGCGCTTCCGTCCTAAAGGGGGCGCTGGGCTGCGCACCGCAACACCTCGCCCTACAGCCTCTCAGCTCTCTCCTCCTGCCCCAAACCTAATACCAGTTTCCAAGAAGTGAGTTAAATTCACTCTAGTACGAACACAGGCTGGGAATGAGAAGGCCGCCATTCCTCTTTGGGCCCAAACTCTTAAATGTGGGGCTTTGGACAAGTTCTTTCATTTCTTTACCCTCAGTTTGCTCATCTTTAAATAGGCTCTGCTCACCTCTCTGCCTTTCCTAGGGGGTTGTGGGGAGCTTAAAAGGCCATCGTGCAAATTGTGAAATGCTCTGAAGCCGGTGGGATTTTTGCAACATGGTGCCCACACAGACCATAAATTCAGAGTCAGTCCTAATTCCAGTTACGCTTACTTGTGCGCCCATAAGCTCATGCCTTCCTGTCGGGCTGTGTGTCCTTCTCTGAGGCGTGGAGCATGGATCACCCCAGCCACGGCCCACCCAGAGGGCAGCAGAATGACAAAGGTGTTGCTTGCAGGACCCGAATTGGTTTGGGTGTGCGGACAGCAGGGCCCTGAGCCCCTGGACACTGTCCTTTGCTGGGGGACTGGGCTCAGGCCTGGCTTTTCCAAGAGGCTGAAGAACAGTGTTGCGGTGCCTGGACAGGAGGCAGCAGATGCCGTGCACTGGGGCGCTTGCTCGGAGTGCCTCGTTTCTTGGTCCTGAAGGTGGAGCAAGTGGCCCTCCTGGTCGACTCCTGACCACTGGGAAGTCTCAGCCACCACCTGCATCCGTCATCAGCTGCCCTCCCTGGGAGTGAGATGCACCCAGAAACATCCTTTCAATCAGCAGGCTGCTTCTAGCCACACCGTGTTTGTCTGGCCCTCGACAGAGGTGGGTCACATTTTCTCCTCCAAGCCCAGCTTTGGGCATCATTTCTAGGTGTTTCAGAAGCCTGGTTATAATGCTTTTCCTTTCCACTGATTGTGCCTGGACTCCTCCATCTAAGCCATTTTACCCATTTGAGTTCCTGCTTCTTTTCTCTCCTTACCCCCTTTTCCTCTAAGTCTTTGTGGTGGGGAGAAGGGAGGGGGACCCTCAAAGGACACTGAATTTCCAATGCCAGTGCCCTCTGTGGCCGAGGAGCTTGTTAAAGGTTCAGGATCTGTGTTCTGCTAAGGCCTCCAACACCAGCTCTTTGCGCATCTGTGAAGGCTGGCCTCGGAGGGACCCAGGTGACTCGGAAGTCTGCACGCTGGCCTCTGGAGTCCGCCTCAGCTGCCCATTTGCTTCAGCTGCAGGTCTGCAGTAAGAGAGGAAAGGAAGCTTGAATTCTGGCAAGACCACTCCAGTCAGCAGCAGCAGCGTCACCTGAGAACTTGTCAAGATTCCTGGGCCTCACCTGAAAACTGCTGAAACAGAACTTGGGTAGGGGGACCCCACCACCTGTCATTGAACAGGCCCTCCAGGTGACTCTGATGCCCTCCGAAGAAGACCACGCAGGAAGCCCCGTTCATCAACCTCAGGAGAGCACGGTTGGCCTTGACCGTACCTCAGAACAGGCCAACCATTAGCGCCACTGCCACCGGGACTGGAGAGCAAAGGGGGGTGTGGCCTCCCAGCAGAGTGTCTGAGGTTCCTGGTGTAGTGGTGAGGAGGGAGTCGAGGGGAAGGTTCTGGAATGCAGCCCAACATTCCTAGGGACCTGGAGACCTGGGCCATTCCACAGATCCCCAAGGCAGCACCATCCCCTACCTCCCAGAGTCAACATCTTAAAACCCCTTCATTTCCCAGGAAACACCCAAAGCCTTGGAAAGTTAGGTCGCTTGCCCAAAGTCTTTCAGAAAGTTAGTGGCTGAACCCAAACTCAGGCAGAGGAAAATTGATCTGAATGCGAATCCCAGCTTCTGAGGCTACAGGGATTTGTCAGTTCATTCAGTCATTCAACAAACAGCACCTACAGCCTGCCTGACTCGGTATAAGCTCATCTACACCCAAGCCTGTGTGGTAGAGGTGACTGTTTCCATTTTTCTGATGGAGGGAAATCGAGGCTTCCAAGGGCGAAGTTACTCTCCCAAGTTCCACAGCTTGGAAGCAAGCAGCAGAGTCAGATTAGAACCCAACGGCCAGCTACAAGCCCAGAGCTTGACCCATGACTGATCTTTCCCATGAAAAAAATCCTAATGGCCAGTGCCAACAGCTCCTCTTGTCCCTGAGAAAGCCCATGAGCAGTGATATGTCCCCAGCAGTTCTCCCGGGGACACAAGCCAGCTCTGTTCCCAGCGCCAGCCCGAGAATGGACAGAAAGGACAGCGGAGAATCATTATAGGGAGGCGCTTTGGCTGCGCCCTTTAACTTCACTGAGACTGAGCCCCCGCCTCAGGACCCTCAGCCCTCCTTGGCCGGGGAGCCCCTCCCCACCCCCAGTTCAGCATGGCCTTGGGCAGGGCTCCACCATTAATTCCAGACACCATGTCTCCTCTATTTATGGGTTTTTTCTTTGCTCCTGCAGTTCTCCCTGGATGAGTGCCCCCTTTCCCTGGATTTACAGCATCCTCCTGCGGTGGGGTTGATGTCACTTTACTGAGAGTTACAGCCGCCTTCAACTGTGACTGCGGCATTCCAATTTATGGCCTGGCCTCCAGGAGTACAGCAGGACTTCTCCCTGGCAGGAGGGGTGGCCTGGGATGGGGGTGGAGGGTGGAGGACTGCAATCTCCTCCTCGTGCCTGGGGACAGCCGGCCCCAGCTTGGAACTAGGGCTCCAGGCTGGAACTGGGACGACAGGGAACATTAAGAATGGGGCCCGGGGGCTTCCCTGGTGGTGCAGTCATTGAGAGTCTGCCTGCCAGTGCAGGGGACACGGGTTCGTGCCCCGGTCCGGGAAGATCCCACATGCCGCGGAGTGGCTGGGCCCGTGAGCCATGGCCGCTGAGCTTGCGCGTCCGGAGCCTGTGCTCCGCAATGGGAGAGGCCACAACAGTGAGAGGCCCGCGTACCGCAAAAAAAAAAAAAAAAAAAAAAAAGAATGGGGCCCGGGGAGGGCATGCACTATAGGTTTGGGAAACAAGATCTCTCAGATTTTCTGGCCACTTCTCCCCCTTCCACGCCTGTGAGAACCATAGCTCTGAACTGGAGGACCCAGGGCAGAGGAAGGTAGAGGCATTCACAGAAAGCCTATTGTTCTCTAGTTGAATCCAGATGTGGATGGTGGGAGGGGGGAGAGAGGGGGGAGGGAGGAAGGGAAAGACGGAGGGGAACTGGGAAAGCGGAACGCCCGGCAGGAGTGCCCGAGATGCCCTGGAATTATTTCTGGATTTCAGTGCCTTCTGATTGGGGTCTAAAAGTGTCACCCCAAATTGGCCTCCATTGTCTCCAGTTAATAGATAGGAGGCGACATTGCCAATGGCTAAGCACCTATGGAAAACCTGCTGCCGCGTGTAGAGGACTATCAGGTACCTCTTGCTATGCAGCCCAGACCTCCAGCTGTGTGGACTTGCCCTCTGCCCAGCACCTCTGCTACAGGCCCAAATGCAGAGGTGAATGCCTGGACATAGAATACAGTACTTCATTACATTATCACAACAACCCGGGACTTCCCTGGTGGTCCAGTGGCTAAGACTCTGCGCTCCCAATGCAGGGGGTCCGGGTTCGGTCCCTGGTCAGGGAGCTAGATCCCACGTGCCACAACAAAAGATCCTGCGTGCCGCAGCTAAAAGATCCCACACGTGGCAACGAACATCCCTCATGCTGCAACTAAGACCTGGCGCAGCCAAATAAATAAATAAATATTTTTAAAAATTATCACAACAACCCGATGAGATAGGAATTACTACTTTTGAGGCTCTCTGTCTCAGAGGCTTAGCTACACATCCAAGGCCATACAGCTGGAAAGTGGCAGAACCACAGTTCAGACTTGCGGCTGTCTGATTCCACTGCCCATGCTCTACCACCCACTTTGGAGCCACGGCATTTGCCCAAGACCCAACGTTTCTTAGAAATCTGAAGTTGGCTCAAAGTTGCCCCAAAGTCATGCTGAAGACAGGCTCCCTGGGGCAAGACCTTGGCCATGTGTTTATAATGCTCCAGCCCGCTTCGCCCTCCCCCGTGCCCTCCTGGGAGGTGGAGTCTGCTCTCCAGTGGCCTTAGAGAGGGAAGTTGCACTGTCCGGGAAGGCCCAGGGTGTAGATTCCCCTAGAGGCCCTTGACCCTGGAGAGGGGAAGGACCTGTCCCCGCCCTCCCCAGCTCCCTGTTGCCTCATCCTCCCCAGGAACAGGAAGTCCATGATCAGGTCCAAAGGCTCAGCTGGGAGTGGGAGCCAAGGGCTGCAGCAGCGGGGACATCACCCCTGCCCTCCCCATCTGGGGCCGAGCACACAGGGCACATCTGGCCCTGGGCAAGAGGCTGCGGCTTGGGTGGGACCCAGGGCTGTGTAGCACAGAAGCCCCTGGAGAATGTAAGTGGGAGCCCAGACTTCGGAGTCAGATGGCCTGGGTGTGGCCCTAGTTCTGCTGTACTAACTGCGTGACCTTGGACAGAACCCCGTGTCTCACTGTGACCCCCCACAAAGTGGGGGGCATCGTAGTTTCTACCACCTGGAGTGCAGGTGGGTATTGATGGGATGCTGTATTTAAAGCTTTTGTAGTGAGCTCCAGAAATGTTACCTGGTACGTTTCTAGATTCCACTTCCCATGCCACTGCTGATTCCAGCTTCAGTTTCCTTACACTTACTATAGGTAGAAAGATCCTTTTAGATGAACCATTCAGTTTCCCCAGGTCTTCCCAAACCTTTCATCCCAGGGACCCAAGGGACCGTAGAGGTATTAATTAGCAAAGCCTCAGGACAGGCCCAGGCAGTGAGGGAGCCTTGCTGGCATTAACTGATGCTATCAGATCTTTGCCTAGTCAGGATGGAGTGGTGCAGGCTGCAACAGCCTCTCTGCCCTTGAGATTCACCATCTGCCCAAGACTATACCCCCAGAGTGGCTGTGGTGGGTGGATGGGCGGGCAGCTTCTCCCCTCCCTCCTCTTCACAGGGCCCAGCATGGAGAAGGGCAGGGACGAGCCAGGGGAGAGGCAGGGATGGGGCTACGTCTCCTATGAAAGGGTTGGGACCATGTTCTCAGGCCAGCTAACACACTTCGTGCTATGAATGCCAAGGGCTGTGAGAGATGCCAGTCTCTGGCAATGGCTCTCAACTAATTTAATGAGCCCGGGGAGCCTGTTTGAAATGCAGAGCCCCGGGCAATGCCCTCAGTGGTTGAGGTCCGGGGACCTGTTTTGTTGTTTGGTTTTTTTTTTTGCTATTGAGGGATATTCATTTTAATGACAATTATTTATGAAAAATAACATATTTATTTATTTATTTTTAATCATTAGAAAAGATAAATTTTTAAAATCCAGAGATACTGTGTAACATTATTATAGTAACAAAATTGCAAGAACATAGCATCCAAAGTTGATAGTATTATAAGGAATCTGTATATACATATAACACTTTTGGAAAGCATTTATGAGTAGTGCCACAAAAAGTTATTTCCTTTAATTTGTTAATCTCACTCCTGGAAGTTCACTCTTTTTTTTTTTTTTTTTTCCACACACGCACACTGTATTTTATTTTTACAAGAGGTAAATAAACTGACACCAAGCATGGGACCTGTGTTTTTAACAAGCACCCAGGGGATTCTGATGAGGTTGGTCTGCAGCACCACACTTTAGAGAACGCTGGTCTGATGTTTGTATGTCCAATATTACTTAGTGCAAAGCCAGGCACACAGTAGGCAACAATAATAAATGCTGATTGAAGAATAAAATGAATGAGTGAGTGAGTGAGTGGGCAGAATAGAAGGAGACTGAGTATCTGTAGAGTCTATAACCGAAGATCTGCCTTCCTCTAGGAATTCCCTCCCTCGTGGAAAAGGGGGCCCCTCCTCTCTGGCTCACTCCCTTTTGTGGGTGGGACCAGATTTCTTCCGCTGAAGTTGCAAGTGGCTGTCTAAGTTCTAAGGAAAGTTCTAGTCCACGCAGAGGAAACCCACAGAGTCCTTTTCCCCACCTCCAATCTAACCAGAGAGGTCAGGGATCCCTGAAGATTCTATTTCCAGAAAAATGCAAATACATGCAAAGATTTGCCTGTAATATCCAGAGCTCTGGACCCTGAAGCTCTCAGTGGTTAAGGATCCCTGCTGGGGCATCCTTTGATCTGTGAGTCATTGTTAACTGCTGGGAGGTGGGCAAGGGGAGGGGAGGGCCCGGAGGAGTGTCTGGACAGAGGGAGAGGCATTCGGGCTCTGCCCCCACCTGGGGAGAGGGGTGGGCAGGAAGCCAAGGTTTGGCCTGGGTTTCTTTGCTTCCTTCTCCATTTCTCCAGAAGAGCTGAGGGGCAGCTAGGGCAGCAGGGGCAGGGCTGGGGGTCTGACAGACATGGGGCAGGAAGCAGCTGAGGTGACCCAAGAGTGTCCCAGGGAAGGCAGTAAAGGAAGGAGAGGAAAAGAGGTTTTTCTAAACTGCAGCTGGTGCAGGCGCCAGGCTAATTGTGCATCTCATCACATTTAGTCCTCCATATAACCACTAGCAGGAATTCCTATCCCCTTTTCACATGTGACAGAGGGCGAGGAGACTCACTGGGTGGGGGAGGGGTATCACTGGCTCAACCTCACACAGCCCGGAAAAGGCAGAGCCAAGATTTCAAAACCAGGCCTAACAAACACCAAAGCCATGATCGTCCTTGAACGATGGGACTGGGACAGTCTCAAACTGCAAACTCAAGGGACAGTTTTGCTCTGTCCTCCTCTGTTGCCACTGCCGGCCCTTTCTGAGCTTCCCTTCGGTTATTTGCAGGAAGTGAGAAGAAGGTTCCAAATAGACAGTGAGAAGGAGATTCCTTCCCCTCTGCCTTCACCCTGAGGGCCCTGACCAGGTCCCCCACCCCCACCCACGCAAGGTCTTGGGTTTGAAAGCTTGCTTGATTTCCTCTGACTTGTTCAGGGGCAGCAGGGCAACCACATACACACAGAGGGACTTTCAGATCCCCTATTTCCAGGAAGAGGCAAAAAGTTACAAATAAAATGAAGAGCTAGACTCTGTGTAGATGAGAGAGATGCCGGGACATTTAGGGAGACAGTAGGCAGAGCCGGAAGCCCAAGACCTTGGAGCTGGACTTTGGTTCCAGGTCGAGTCCCATTCCTTTCTGGTGTGACCTTGGGCAAGTATATTCACTTCTCTGAGCTTCAATTTCCTCACCTATTAAATGAGTAATAATACTGCCTCCCAGAGATATCATAAGAATTAAGTAAGAAAATGAATCCAAAGTTCCCAGGCTCACAGCAAGCAATCGATGAGCAGTCACAGGGCCTCTCACCACTTCGTTTTTAACAAGTTGGGTATTTGGGAGAAGTACATTGAAATTCCAAATAGGAGACATGTAAAATGAGAAATAATTTTTATTTATTATATTTTTTGCGGTACACGGGCCTCTCACTGTTGTGGCCTCTCCCGCTGCGGAGCACAGGCTCCGGACGTGCAGGCTCAGCGGCCATGGCTCACGGGCCCAGCCGCTCCGCGGCATGTGGGATCTTCCCGGACCGGGGCACGAACCCGGGTCCCCTGCATCGGCAGGCAGACTCTCAACCACTGCGCCACCATGGAAGCCCCGAGAAATAATCTTTTAAAGCTGGAAGTGGATTGAATCGTCTTCTTTTCTCATCTGTAAAATGGAAATCATAATAGTGCCTACCTCAAAGCGTTGTTCAGGATTTGATGAAAATTCATGAAAAGCCTCTGCCATCCTCCAGCAGAATATTAGTCCATATAAGTGATTCCTATAATTCATCAGACTCTTCCGGTTTGCACAGGGATGCTATACGCAGGTCAGAGAAACTGTCCACACTGAGGAAGAGTAGAAAGCTTAAATTCACGTCAAAGAGATTTGTGCTATACATTAGAAAGAACATTCTAGTTGAAAGCTGGCTAAGATCCTGTATTTACACAGCAGTAAATGAGTCCCCTCAGGACATAATGGGATCCTTTCCCTTCACAGACATTAAAACAGAGATGGAACACTCTGTTTCAGAGGCTGCTGTATATGCCCTGGCTGGAGGCATGAATTAATGTTTATGTCCAGGGGGTCAACCTTTGCAAAGAGCGCTGTTATTATTCATATTCTAGTGATGCATCTTAGAATCATATTCATATCTCCTTTTAAATCTTTTCTGCAATATCATATAGGAGAAAAATGATAACAAATGATTAGTGTGAGCTACCAACTGTTTAGACATGGCATGCTCCATAACTATTAAGAATGACATGTGAACTGTGTCAATATATGGAAATACAGGTATGAAATTATGTTGAGAAAAGCAGAACAGGAAACACAATGCTTGCCCTGATAGCTTCATAAAAGCCCTAAAGCTCAGAAGATGAAATAAATATTGATCAGGACCATTGTATGCATTTTAAAATATATAGAAAAAAAATATATATATATGGTGAATATATATATACATATATTCCCCTGTGTGATGAATCGGTGAAGCACAGAGGATTTTTAGGGCAGTGAAATACTCTGTATGATACATTATGATATCACCATTATGGTACGTAATTGTGGATATATGTCATTACATATTTGTGCAAGCCCATAGGATGTACAACACCAAGAATGAACCCCAATGTAAACTACAAACTTGAGGTGATAAAGATGTGTCAGTGGAGGTTCATGGATTGTAAAAAAGGTACCACTCTGGAACAGAAGGCTGACAGTAAAGGAGACTGTGTGTATGGGGCGGGGAGAATACAGGAACTCCATACTTTCTACTCGGTTTTGCTATGAACCTAAAATCGCTGGAAAAATAGTCTACTGGAAAGATGTTTTAAAGTCCTATTGAGATCGTTGAAAGTGCACTAAATGTATGTATTGTTACCATATTGTTTGCCCATGGTGTATTTTTCCATTTGTTCAGAAAAATAAAATAAACCTCTTTTAAAAAGTCATGACACAGGGCTCCCCTGGTGGCGCAGTGGTTGAGAGTCTGCCTGCCAATGCAGGAGACACGGGTTTGTGCCCCGGTCCGGGAAGATCCCACATGCCGCCGAGCGGCTGGACCCGTGAGCCATGGCCGCTGGGCCTGCGCGTCCGGAGCCTGTGCTCCACAACAGGAGAGGCCACAACAGTAAGAGGCCCGCATACTACAAAAAAAAAAGAAAAAAGTCATGACAGTGATGGTGGTTCTGAGATCCCCAGTTTGGGGAAGGAGGATGTTCTTTTTTCCATTATGTAAGGAAGAGATGTGATCCTCCCCACCCTTCTGGCCCCAGCTAGGACCTGACCTTCCCTCTTTCAATCTAATCGGAGCCAGAGAAACAGATGCTAAAGACCCTGAGCAGCACCTGTGATGGGAAAGCTGATGACTCTGGTCAGATACGGCCCCTGTCCAGGCCCAACTCACTCATACTCAGCTCCCTGATGAGAAGCAGGATCTCACCCAAAGCCATAACAGGTACATTCATTTTGTAAAAGCAGTAAAAACCTGGCTAAAAATCTGATTTTTCTAATTTTTAAAAAATAAATGTATTTATTTATTTATTTTTGGCTGCGTTGGGTCTTTGTTGCTGTGCGCGGGCTTTCTCTAGCTGCAGTGAGCGGGGGCTACTCTTCGTTGCGGTGCATGGGCTTCTCATTGCGGCAGCTTCTCTTGTTGCGAAGCACGGGCTCTAGGCGCGTGGGCTTCAGTAGTTGTGGCACGCGGGCTCAGTAGTTGTGGCTCGCGGCTCTAGAGCGCAGGCTCAGTAGTTGTGCATGGGCTTAGTTGCTCCGCGGCATGTGGGGTCTTCCCAGACCAGAGATCGAACCCGTGTCCCCTGCATTGGCAGGCAGATTCTTAAACACCCCGCCACCAGGGAAGTCCCTCCATTTTTTAGTAATAAACTTCCTCAGGGCTTTGCATAAAGAAAAGGATATGTACCCATGAAAAATGTAATAAACACAAGGCATACACCCTGCCAGGTCCCCTCATTTTGCTGCAGGTTTATTGCTTAAGGTCTCTGCTGGAGCTGAAGGTGTGGCTCCGCAGAGCAGAAGCAAGGCCCCTCACACACATCTGTATCTCCCTCCATCTGTGCTTCCCAGCAGTAGGGAGCAGTGCTGGCCTCTGCAGATGGCCTGAGGGCTTCCGTTTTGATGACATGGTCCAGCCTGCTACCCGAGGGGGCCCTGTTCTCACATGACCAGTGAGATTCTTGAGAGCAAGGACTATGCCTCAGGTCCTCACTGCACGGCACAGTGTCAGGTACACAGGGCTGTAGAAAACCTCATTATTGAAACCCTCTGTGCACAAGGTGTTGTGCTGGGCTCAAGGGGAATACGAAGATGAGCCAGTACACCCTGCCCCAGCCATGAAAGGGAAACCCTGTGAGGCATCACAGAGGAGGCTAAAGCTGGCTTCTAATCTGAGCAGAGCCACTAACAGCGGGCCTCAGTTCTTTTATTTATTTATTTATTTTGTTGGGGGGTGGGGCACACTGCAGGGCATGCAGGATCTTAGTTCCCCAACCAGGGATCGAACCTGTGGCCCTGCAGTGGAAGCTCGGAGCCCTAACCACCAGGGAATTCCCCCTCAGTTCTTTTATACCTTCTGGTTCAAGAACAAATGCTGTGGAATCATTAAAACAAAAGGCAAAGGGTGAAAAGTACCAGAAAAGCTACCAAAAAAGTAATGTAAGGGCTTCTTCCCCAGGCTTCCCAATCTCCATGCATGGTGGCTGCCCAATGGCCCAAGCCAAATGTCCTTGACCCTCCCTCTCCCTCACTCCAAGTCCAAAGACACATCAAATCCTATTTCCAAATCCTAGTTCCAAAACGCAGCTGAAGTCCAACACCTCTCTCACCTGCTGCCGCCACCGTGGTCCAAGCCACCATGACCTCTCCTCTGGACTGCTGCAATCCACTTCCACAGTGACCTTTTCAAAATACAAGTCTGCTCATGTCACTCCCTTATATAATACCTTTCAGTGACTGCCCCCCTGTTCTTAGGAAAACAAAACAAAACTATACTCACATCCTAACATTGCCTGCAAGGCCCCGCATTATTTCCAGCAGCTCTCCTCCCCTCATCTCACCTCAGGCACTTGGTGAAGTTTCTGGGAAGCCCACCAGGCTCAGGCCCATACCTAAGCCATTCCCTTTGCCTGGAATATCATCTTTGCGTATCAATCCTGATTCATCTTTTAAGTCAACCTAGACATTGTGGGTCTAAGCTAGAGTCTCCTCTAGTTCTCCACAGTACCAGTTACAATTATAATTTAAATATTTGTTTCTGCACTTCTTTTTTTAATGTCTAGTTGCCTTGCAGCTGGAGGTTCCATCTCAGGATAAGGAAATGCTGCATCTGCCTTGTTCCACCACTGTGACCACAGCGTCTAGCAGAATATGTGACGAGATGACTGACGGATGGAGGGATGGATGGAGGGATGGATGGAGGGATGAGTATCCAGGTAGGAGAGTAGGAAAGGCCCCCAGAAAGAACTAGCATGGAGAAGAAGATGGTTATGTTTGAGAACTTCAAGAGTCCCTGGTCTAGAATCGATGAGCTGAGATGTACCTTCTCTGGCAGTTCCGATCATTCAGGCTTCCTTTTCCTTCCTAAAGGTCACTGACTCAGCCCAACTTCATCTAAACTTCCCCTCAGCCCGATTTTCTGCCTGGGGAGAATGGCTGCTCACCCAGCAGTCCTGGCCTCTCTGCCCTTCCCGCTCTCTATCCTGGCCGCTGCCTCTCCAGTTCACTTTCCCACCACGCCCTTGGATTTATGTAACCAAGGAGCTGTGTGATGCTGTAAAACTAATTTGCACTTCTGCTTGGGCAGAGCAGTGACTGGAGCTTTGCAGTGACCTGGAGAGGTAGAGGCGAGCACCTCACCCCATCCCCAGGTCCCTCTCAGACTCAAAGCACGAATGAACAGTCCCATCGGCAAGTGCCCAGCACCGAGCAACTGTACCATAACCCAACCCAGACGCCAGCCACAGAAAGAAATTAAAAGAAAAATCCTACCACTGTTGCAAAGTCAAGCTCCCTATCGCATTCTCCCCATCTCCAGATAGAGGTCACTGGTTCAGTTTCCCTTTCAGCCTTCCGCAGGGCTCCGTCAGCACCTGTTTTCTTGGACAGGGATCGGGAGATGGCATGGCATTTCTCCTCCTGCCAAATTGAGGCACCCTAAGATTGAAAAGCAAAGGGGAGGTGCTTGCCCAGGTGTTGCTGCCCACTTCCCAGTTTCAGTGGTCTCGGTAGCATAAACTGGAAGACCTAAAGAGAATAAATAGAAAAAGTGTTCCGGAGGGAGTTGTGCGTGTGCATGGAGTGTGGGCCGGGGAGGGGGGACCCCGTGTAGGTCAAACAGGGACTTAATAGTTGATATAAGAGGAGTGGGTAAACAGTTTAAAGTAATAATAGCCACCATTTCTTGGGCCTCTACTATATGCCAAACACGTTGTGAAGTGTTTTGTACATAATGTTTCATTTAATTTTTAAAACAACCCAGTGAGGTAAGCATTTATGCACCCATTTTACAGATGAAGAAACAGGCTCCCTGAATCACACAGCTCCTGAGTGGCCAGGCTCCAGGATTGAGATGCTGATGCCCTTGTTTTGAACCACGACTCACAACTGCTTTCCTAGGACTAGGGATTAGAAAGGAAGGAAATTGGTTTATGGTGTGGCAGAGGGCTTGAGATTAGACATTAAGAATGTTCTGACAATGAGGGCTGTTTGGTTGTAGTCAGAGTAACTGGGCTTGTTAGAGCTCTTCCTCTGAGGGCCTTTACGTGTAAGATGAATAGATGCTTCTGTGCCTGGCTGGTTTAAGGGAAGCAGTCTCTGTTCCCAGCACAGAGCTGTCCTGTTTGAACTGACAGCCTCACTGGGGTACAAGATTGCCACACTTGGAACCATTAGATTACAGAAGAAGATAGCACAGGATGCATGTCCAAATGGGGTGGAAGAAAGCAAGGGCCATGGGCAGGCAGATGTTATTGTGGTTAAAAGCAAGGGGGTTGTGGTCAGGCGGCCTCGTGTTTGAATCCCTGCTGGCTCCCCTACTTGTGTGACTTCTGGAAGCCTCGGTTTCCTAGTCAGTAAAAGGCGGCTAAGAATAGAACATATTTTGGAGGGTTGCCACGAAAATTAAATAAGATGATACATGTAAAGTGCTTGCCACAGAACGTGGACATAATAAGAATACGGTGAATGGTAGCTGCTATGATAATTGTTATTGTTGGAGTTCAGAGCCAGGAGAGAATAGTGCAGAGCTGTAGGTCAGTAGCTGAGAAAGTCTTCCTGGGAAACTCAAGTTTTGTCCTGGATCTTGAAGAGTTGGTCAGGTAAAATCAAAAGGAAGGAAAGGGACAGAGGGAGGGCTTACATAGTGGAGTGAGACTACAAATTCTCTATCCTAAAAGAAAAATCTAGTTTGATCTGTGGTTGAACTCAACAAGGACATTGATTATGGGTAAGAGGTGGTAGGAAGAGATGAGGTCTTCTACCCTTGTTTCCAAACCCAGAATTTGAATAGAGACAAAGACAGCCTACACCTAGAAAAGAAACCAAACACAGGGTTTCTTTGTTTACTTCTTCTGGGATCTCATTGGGGCGAAGAGGAAGGGGCCTAGGAATATGGCTGGAGGCAGAGTTGATGATGGATGGGGGACAGGATCTGAAACAGAGGAAGTTAGGAAATGTGGGTGAGGCCCTAATGACTCACGTGAGAAGACCTATCTCTAAGACTGGATTGGGATGAGTGTCCTGTCAGGCAGGAGGCCAGTTTTGAGACCCTGGGCACCTCTCCAGCCCTGCCAACTCAGAGTGGGAAGCCCTAGGGGAGCAGTCTTTATGCTAATCCACTGTTCTCTGACTGCCTGCCTTATCTCCATGATGGAGAGATAAACTCCTTTGGGACCAGGATGTTTCCCCAGGAAAGATGCTGTTTGTTTTAGATCCTCTAAGCTTAACCCTCTGTCAAGTACCAGCTATCCATCCCTGATATCAAGCATCACTGGGCGTTTGTTTAAAATGCAAATTTTCAGTTCTTTTTCCTAAGGAGTCTGATTGACTAGATTTAGGAATCCAGCTATCTGTGTTTTTAACAAGCACCTAGGTGATTCTTTTGATAAGGCAAATTTGAAAAACATCAAGTTAGATAACCTCTTGAATCACTTTCAGTCTTAAATTTAGGCAGCAAAGTGTAGTAAGAAGAGCCCTGGGTTAGCAGTAAGGAGGTGGGTTCTGGGCCCCACCCTGCAGTTCAGGGGCATCTGGTCTGCTGGTGTCTTCAAGGTCCCTGGGTGCCGGAGTACCTGTTGTCATCTTCGGTACTAATAAGAACCCTGTGCTGGGGAAAACCTAGAAGGGAAGGCAGCTGCAGAGCAGAGGAGGGTATTCACCATCTGTGATCAAGATCTTGGAAAGAATAGGGGGCCCTAGAATAAACAGAAGTGAAATGGACATCAAGGAACCCCAGGTTCAGAGCATCCCCCTGGGGTTGTCTCTTCCGGGATTGGCAGGACTTTGTATGTCTCAGCAACTCCCACTATACCCAGGGGGACACCTAGGCCCGAAGAATTTTTTAAATGTGTCCAAAGCACACAGTTAATCAGAGAAAGCAGGAATCCAGATCCCTCCTGCCTTCGCCCAGTTCATTGCTGGGGTGCATGGCAGGGCAGTCTTACTTTCTTGGGGCTTGTGGGACAGCCTCTGATGGTCAAGAGCATCTTGAATCCCCAGACATTCTCCAGAGTGGCCTGGAATGTAACATTTCCCTGAATCTGCTTGGCCTATTACTGGGAGAAAGAATGGGGGTCTGGGGAGGTGGGCAGGACTGGGGAAAGGTCGTGAATGGGGGAAGTGAGGGCAACGAGACAGAAAAGAAACTGCACAGGGATTCACAGAATGCGGGCGCTTTCAGGGCCACCACGTCAGAGAGGTGCCCCGACTGATCAAGATTTCACACCTGACGGATGTCAACGCCAGCAGAACCCCAGCCCCTCTCTCCTGACCCAGGGCAGTCAAAAGGCTGAATGCGAGGCGAGGTCTGATTTTGCAGAAGCTTTGTAGAAATTCGCTGCGTCAGAGAAACTGAAAGACCAAACAAAACCCCTAAAACACCAAGCCCGATTCTCTCATCCACGTGGCACAAGAACAAGCCAAAAAAAGGGAGGCGGGGGAAGAGTCACCCGTCCCGCCCCTGCTGGGAGAGTCAACTCCTGGGCCAGCCCGGTCGCTGCCGGGCGCGGCGGGGAGGGAGGGCGATTGAGAAAGCCCTGTTCCCACAAGGCCGCCTTGCACCCGTCCCCTCGGCCCGCGCCGCCCCCGTCCGCGGCCGCCGCCGAGCGCGGGGAGCCTCCGCGGGCCCTTTAAGGGCCGAGAGGTGCGCGGTCTCTTTAAGGCAGGTCCTGGTGGTTTCTGTTTTCTGAAGGAAGTGACGGGGGGTGGGATTGAATGAAAAGTGCAAAACAGAGTCTCGGAGCGCCGGAGTCGGGGGCCGTGGGAGCCAAGGCACCGGGCCTAGGGGGCAGACGGGCCCTGGGAGCGCGGTGTCCGCCTCGGAGCCGCCGGGGGACGCGCGACGGAGCGCAGCCCACGTGCGTCGGCGCCGCGTCGCGGGCGCCCCACGGCTGAGCCCCTAGGGGAGCCGCGCCCCGGCGCCGCGAACTAGCCTCCAAGTTAGGGCGAAGTTTGGCCGAGCCGTTCCCCGCCCGCCCGCGGCGCGCCGGGACCGCGAGGGCGGCGGCGGTCCCCGGGGATGCGCCCACCCGGCCGCGGCGGGGTACCCCCGGCGTCCCCTGCGCTGCTGCTCCTGCTGCTGCCGGTGCTTATGCAGCTGCTGGGGGCGCCGCGCGGCGAGGGCGCGGGGACCGGGGCTGGCGCGCCGTCTGAGCTGCGGGTCCGCGTGCGGCTGCCCGACGGCCAGGTGACCGAGGAGAGCCTGCAGGCGGACAGCGACGCCGACAGCATCAGCCTGGAGCTGCGCAAGCCCGACGGCACCCTCATCTCCTTCACCGCCGACTTCAAGAAGGTGAGGCACCCTCGCTCGCCCCGGGGGGACCTGCGTGCCTGAGCGCTCCGGGGTCCCAGTCGCACCGAGGCCAGCAGACGGAAGACTGGGCCAGGAGAAGGACGCGACTTAGCCAAGGTCACGCCAGGCTCTTATCCACACCTCTTTGCCCTGTTCCCCAGCGCCTAGACCCGGCCCTTCATTCTCCCCCACGAACTGCTCTGCTGCCTTTCCGATTATCCCCTCTAGCCTTTCACTTCTTCTCTCTGGGTGCCCAGGCCACCAGACCAGCTCCCCACTTCATCTTTCAACTCTCCACTCTCCGAGAGCCCTCTAGGTGCAGACCTTACTTCAAGGGAGTCAATGTTAATAACCCCGTCTCCCTTTTTGGAGTCATTTTCTCAGGCTCTATCAGGGAAAAATCCTGGGCCAGGCGTCAGAGGTCCTGGGTTCTCGCTGTGTGACCTAGGGCAAGTTCCTTTCCTTCTCCGGGCCTCCTTTCTCACCTCTGTACAGAGCAAGCCGGTGGCGGTGGCGCCAGGCCTCCCAGCCCTGACATCTTGGAGGCTGTGTACCACTTCTCCTTGTTTCACTTTCCTGGGCTGGGGGAGGGGGTTCCTGGGAAGAGCTGCTTGTCCCATGTCCCTCCCAAGCCACTTCTCCTCTTTGGGAAACTTGTAGCGGAAGACCTGGGGAGAGGCCCCAGATGAGGTCCCCAGGCTATGGGAGAGGTGCCGCCTCACACCCTGCTTGGCAGGAGGGCTGGCCAACCCCCAGTTTTGGCCTAGATTGTGGGGAAGTGGGTAGAGACAGCCTCTCCTGAGTGTGTGTGTGTGTGTGTGTGTGTGTGTGTGTGTGGTGGAGGGAACCAGTAGGTGGGCCTGGACCCCCAGGATTGGGGCTGGGGTAGAGAGTGGTGGTGCTGGGCTTATCAGGAAGTGGGCCTGGAAGGGCGGTGAGTGACTAATGGTGACCCAGCAGCAGGAATCCTGGAGGGGAGGAAGGTGGGTGAGGTGTAGGTACACAAAGGGAGTCTCCTGATCACCTAAAGTCCCCTCCCCAAGTCCCTCTCCTGATAAAGAGGCCCTGTGAGGCTCTGTCTCTGGGGGAGTGGAGAGGTGAGGCCCATGACATAGGCAGCAGCTGGGGAAGCCCAAGGCGGTGGGACTGTTGCCTGAGCCATCTCTCTCTCCTTCCTCTTAGAGACTGGGAGCTGGGGTGGCGGGGAGAGAGTAGAGTTTGGAGTGTCAGCTAGGGACCCATCAGAATCACCCGAAGATAGTACCAGGTGGGTGGGTGGTGATTCTGTGGACGGTGGAGGTGGGGCTTGACGGCCGATCTGTCCCTGGACTACTGAGTTTTCACTGACAAAGGATGTAGGGAGACCAGTGGCGGGTGGCAGGTTGTGGGGGGAGGGGCGGTTGAGTGTCACAATGGGGAGGACTTTGCGACCCTTCCTCACTCAGCAGGCCCAAGCTAGGTTCTCAATTCAGGTAGGGGCAGGTGAGTTTGTGTGTGGAGAGAGGGAAGCTGACAGGGCCAGAACACCCCCAGAGTCCCCACTTAAACTCCAGGGGAATTTTGTCAAGTCTCTTCTTTTCCTAGAAAACCCAAATAGTGGCTGGACCCTCCCCAGGAGACAGGGGTCTAATCTTCCCTTCTGACCTTCCACTGAAGCCCTTTGTCCTTGTGAGTGAGCGTCAGGCCAACCTATGAGTCTCCCACCTTCCTGCCCACTGCGCATTGTTCTACAGCTGTGCTGAAGCCCTAGAGAGACTTCCCGGACCTGCCACCTCTCTGGCAGCCAAGGCTGTGGCTAGGACACTGGTTGAAAGAGTCAAGGGGTAGCGCTCAGCTTTTATAGCCTCTAGCTGCAGCATGAAAGATTTTATTGCTCTACCCTGAGGGTGAGGGGAGGGGAGAGGCGGGGTGGCAGTGGGGTGAAGGCCTGGGGATTGGGGCTGAGGGTGGAGTAGGGGGCTGACTGCCCAGTTAGAGAATCGATTCAGAGCTGATTGTAAGAGCCTCATTTTTGCTATTTTTTTATTATTTTATTTTTTCCTTGTTAGTTATTTTAAATATAGCAGTGTGTACATGTCAATCCCAAACTCCCTAACTATCCCTCCCCCCAAACCTTACCCCCTGGTAACCATAAGTTCCTTCTCTAAGTCTGTGAGTCTGTTTCTGTTTTCTAAATAAGTTCACTTATAGCATTTTTTTTTTTTTTAGATTCCGCATACAAGCATTATTTCTCTTTCTCTGACTTACTTCACTCAGTCTGACAATCTGTAGGTCCATCCATGCCGCAAATGGCATTAAGAGCCACATTTTAATCCCCACAGCGATCCAAACCACCACCCAGGTTTCCAGAGTGTGCTTTTCAGGTTAGCCTCTGACCCAGAAGCTGGCATTTCACACCCACCCCTGGCATCTCCAGTTTCATCAGCAAGGGAGGGAACTGGGAGTGGAAAGTACGGAAAGGGAACCAGCTTTCCAAGGTCCCCTCTAACTCTCGGTTTCTCAGACGGCCTGGAGCAGGATGGAGTTGGGGAAGCCTGGGAGTGGGGTTTATCTCCACCCCAGTCCACTGTCTGCATTGGCCAGAGCAGCTTTTATACGGGATCCTTCTGGGGTGGGTCACCTCTCTTGTTGTCTGCCCAGTCCTCAAGATCTCTGGCAGCTTTCCACGAGAAGCTTCTATCTAGAAGTAATGACTTTTCCTGTAGGAAAAAGTCCTGGATGTGGTGTTTCTTTTGTTTCATGTACCAAATCCATTTGGGGTGGTTTGGAAACAGTCCCTAGTCCACTTGGGAATAGTGACGTTGGCCATTTTGCACATTTGGGAGACAGTCCAGACTGAAATGAGACAGACCTGGTTTAACCCTGGGCAAGCTACCTGATCTGTCCAAGCCTTCATTTCTTCATCTGTAAAATGGGGATAATAATGGTACCGATCCCATGGCCATTGTGAGAACTAAACAGGGCAATGCATATGAAATACTCACTGTGTGTCAGCGGCTGTACTCAGTGCTCCAGAAGTAGAAGCCAGTAACTTTCATAATCATAGTTCGCATCGCATCTCAACATGGACCTTCCCTGCTAAGCCTGGGTGCAAAGGGGTTGAATGACCGACCCAAAGTCACACAGAAGGTCAGCACTGAGCCTGGAAGAGCCTTAATCCTTCATCGTAAGCTTCTCTTTGAAGCTCCATTATTAGTCAGAGTTCTCCCGAAAAACAGAAATAATGGGGTAGAAATACAGATCTACAGAAAGAGATTTTATCATTAGGGGTTGGCTCATACGGTTACGGAGGCTGAGTCCCGCGGTCTGCTGTCTGTAAGCTCGAGGCCCAGGAAAGCCCGTGTAGTCCCAGTCTAAGTCCACAGGCCTGGGAACCAAGCACACTGATGTCTGAGGGAAGGAGAAGATGGATGTCCAGCTCACACAGAGAGAGCAAATTTGCCCTTCCTCCACCTTTTTTGTTCTATTCACACCCTCAACAGATTGAATGATGCCCACGCACCCTGGTGAGGGCCACCTTCTACTCAGCCTGCTACTTCAAATGCTACTATCTTTCCGAGACAGCCTCACAGACACACCCAGAAATAATATTTTGCCACCTATGTGGGCATCTCTTAGCCCAGTGAAGTGGAAACATAAAGTTAACCATCACACTCCAAAATTGCTGGCCAGCCCCCTAGCAGGGAGCAGCCATCCCTGTCCTGTCAGTCTACTCAGGGCAGCAGCGAGGCCCCTTGTGCTGGATGCAATGCAGCCCTCTGTCTGGATGATCTCACCACACACCCACACCCACACCCACACCCACACCCACACCCACACACCCCACCCCCCACCCCTTCCACCCTCCCTGTTTGCGTCTGCCAGGATGGGTCTCTAACATGGCCTGGCCCTCCCCACACAGCCACACTGGACCTGAAGCCAGTAAAGCTGTAACAGTAATCAACCTGCTCTAGGACACGTATGTAGCCTGGAGCCCGGGCAAGGATGACGAACTCCACAAGCAGCCTGGAGCTACCGAATCACCATCGTGAGTTACTGTAAGCCCTGCCCACAGGCTGCTGCCCGTCCAGCAGATCAGGCTGCAGCTCTCAAAGAAGTGCTAGAGCTCAGCGACTCCCAGGCTTTGCTGCACATTTGAATCGCCTGGGGAGGGAGCTTTAGAAAACCCTGAAGCCAGACTAATTAAGTCCGACTGTCTGAGGCTAGGAGCCAGGCAGCCAGAATTTTAAAGAGCCCCTGGTGATTCCAGTGAGCAGCAAAGTTTGGGAAGCATTGGCATAGCTGCTCCAGGGAAGAAGGGGCTTGCAGGAGGTTTCAGGTTAGACTGTTAAATGAAGGTAGATCCCAAACTCGGTCACTTCGTTGAAACCTGTCATTCTACCCGCAATAGTCCCTAATGTGTTTCAACAGCATATCGAGGCTTAATTCTCCGTGCCCTCAGTGCAGGAACTAAAATTCATCACACACTGTCAACAGGCAGTGCTCTTCTTGAGAATCCAAAGCCCACGTATGTAATGATACCCGGATGTACAGACTTACTGGGCATATTAATAGCGGGCGTGGCACCATCCCGGCTTTTGGTCTGACAGCCCTGTTGGTCCCCGTCCCCCAGGCTGCTGTGCTCGTCCAAGTATCTCTTTCCCCTCTGTCTCCCAGTGTGAGTGTCTAAAAGCTGTGGGAGGGGATGAGTCATGCTCAAGCGGTTTGGTGCTGACTGGACGGGGAGGGTGGGGCTGAAAGATAAGAGAAAGTCATGAGCAGCTACGTGGGGGTTGGGGGGGGTCAAGGCTGCAACGGGAGGAAGGAGCCACGTCCAAGTGTGTAGAGGGAGGGGGTCAAGAGGGGCCTCGGGCTGGCGCCAAGATAGGGGAAGCCATATAACAGGGTGGGTGAGCTCGAGGTCACTCTGAGGGACCCAGAGAGATTGGAAACTTGCGCCCTGCTCTGGGGCTCCCCGCCTTGGTGCGGGGAGCAGCTTCAGCCTGTGAGAGGTAGTCAGCAAAGATGTGGAATGTGCAAATGGCCATGTGGCTGCCCGAGGCTGTTTATTCTAATGGGATATCACATCACGGGACTGTCAGGCAGGACAAACTTTTAGAGTCCAGTCTCCCCCTACCCTGCAGTTTGGTGATTTGTAGTAGGGGTATTTGTCGGAGAGGATGTCTTTTGGGGGAACAGAGGGCAGTAGAGGTGCTTACAGGAGAGGCCCAGGGTTTTTTGGTATCCAGGGTATTTCCCCACCCTGGTGGTTCATGAGAAGTCACCAGAAAGAATGATCCGGCTTGTGTCCATGGAACCCTCCGGTCTAACAGCAGTCCCTCTGCCATGTCTGAGGAATTCCTCCCCGCATCAGGGATCGGCAGCCCTGCCCCGAGGTTCAGCCCAGCTCCTGGAGTCTGGCAAGCATCTCCCACCCGCCGAATGCCTATGTCCAGATGGAGTCCTGGCAGAAGATCCCGGGTCAGGCAGTGAGGACTGCCACCTGGGACAAGTAAGTGGCCTGTCGGGATGATGGGGAGAGGCAGAAGTGAGGTTCTTCCTACGAGGCTTCCCAGGGTACACAGAGGTGGTGATGGTGGAGCAACAGAGGCCAGCTTTGAGGTAAGAATCACATATAGCTGAGCTGTCGGATCACACACTGACAGTTGCTTTCACACACCTGGCCTCCTTCGATCCTCACCACTACATCGTGCAGCAGGTATGGCTTCCAGTTTGCAGACGTGCAGACGGAGGCTCAGAGCTATGAAGTGACTTGCACGAGATCAGTAGCTACTGATGCAAGGTTGGGACCCAGGGAGCCTCCACTCTATTCTGACCGCCTGTGCTATTTTGGCATATAAGTGGGCTCCTTCTAGAAGGCTGAAGAAACCTGAATAGGGGAGGGGAGAGGGAAGAAGGAGACTGAAAAGAGCCTTGGTGCAGAGGAACAGATCTACAGAGAAAACCTCCTCTGTACAGATTTGGGCTGCACCCCTCCCCCAGGCTCATCACAATTCCCCCACCCCACCCCTCCCACGAATTTTAAGTTTTGACCCCTTCACGGTGCCTGAGACACTCCCCGTTCCCCTCCCGCCATGGCCTCCGGAGAGATGGCGGGTGGGGGTGAGGGGACCATTTTTAAAACATCTCACAGATACTACTGAGCACTCACTAGACATTTTTCTGCCCTTTCCCAGCTGTGTGACTTGACAAATCATGTAACCTCTCTGAGCCCCAGGTTCAGACATGACACAAACACAGTGTGATGCTGGCAGGCGTGTCGTGAGAAGTGAGTAAGAGGCCTCAGCGAAGCAGAGGCCAGCGAGGGCACGTGAGAAGAGACGTAGCAGTTCTAGCCGGGGCTCCAGTCCTGCTTCCTCAGGCCGTTAAGCAGATGGTTCCTGCTCTGGGGACCAGAGCATTATTAGGATTCCCGTCCTTTCAGCTGGCAAGCGCTGAAGTGGCTGCCACCCAGGTTCCCACGAAGGGCTGGGGGCGGGGCTGGGGCTGGGAATGCAGGTGAGAGGGAAGCGTGGCACCCGCCTCGGGAGCCCTGAGTCAGCAGGACATTGGGGCGCAGTTGCCCCACATACAGCCACACGTTGTTCCAGGGGCAGTCGGGACACTGGCGACCTCTGGGATTTGGCTGACAGAGCACTGGGGGCACTGGGAGGGGGCAGGCGGCACTGCCCCCAGCTGGTCGTGGCACCCGTAACAAGAAGCCTCTGTCCGGGCCTAGCCTTGAGGGTCTGCAGGCATCTCGTAATAGGGGCGGCCTACGTCCCGGGCACCGGCCAGGGAATGTGCTCGGCCTGGCTTTGGGTTGAGTCCATTCGCCTCTGTACCTGCTTGGAGAGACAGGGCAGAGGGGCCAAGGTGCCCCTGAGTGTGCCCCGGGGCAGCCAGCATGGGGAGAAGAGGGCGTTGGTTCCTGGCTGCCCCTCCAGGGCTACCCCTTACCTCCCCAGTGCAGTGAAGTTCGCTCCTCTCTAGCCATAAAGCAGCCCCAGCCAGGAGCAGCACCATAAATACTTGGGTTGGCTCAGCCCGGGCCTCAGAATCACACAGTCCGGTGTGACGACGGGAAGGAGACCAAGATGGTAGAGGAAACTCCCAGGAGACAGCATCAGCCGTCCAGGGGCAAAGAGGAAAGGGGAGTTGGTGCTTTGTGGAGACCCTGGAGAGGTGGCCTTCAGCCTGGGCTATGCAGCTGCCGTGGCACAGAGGTGGGCTGGGAGAGGGGCTTTGAGGGAAGGGCAGCTCCGCCGTCAGGCCCTCTTAGTTTTCAGGTCCCCTGTGGTGCAAGGCTGGGCTGACAGCAAGGTCTGAGACAGGACAGCCCCCCCCACTGCTCCCCACTGGGGGGCTGAGGAAGGCCCCTGCGAGGGTGACAGGAAGGCAGAGGAGGAGGGGAGGTCGGCCAGGCTGAGGCTGGGGCAGCGAACGAACGTAGGAGAGGACGCCCACGAGGGGGTGTGCAAGGCAGGGGAGTGTAACAGCACGTGTGCAGAGGCTTGTGTGTGAGATGGGGTGTGAGACATGGCGTGTGAGACTTTGGGGGAATTCAAGGAGGGAGGGAGGGAGGGTGTGGGAGAGACTGTCGGAAGGAGGTGGGCCTGTGAGACAATCTGTGAGGGCTGCCACGTGTGACTGAGAGAAAGGGGGAGGTGGGGAGTCTCCCGGGAGAGGCTGTGAGGGAGGAAACGTGCTCCTAGGAGCAACGGTGTGAGGGAGGAGGGACCGTACAGCCGAGCCACGGCGTGGGCCCTGGCGGGAGGGGCCTGGGGGGCCTGGGTGCCGCTGGGTGAGGGGTGGGAGGTGGTGGGGGATCAGCACGTCTGGGTGAAAGATTATGGCCGTGGGACCCACGAATGGGGGAAAGCAAGTGTCTGTGCGTCCAGTTACGATTCGACTTGGCTGTGAGTAACATAAAACCCCCCAGCAGCGGAAGCAAGAGAGAAGTCTGTTTCCCCCTTTCAGTCTCACCTAAGGCTGGAAGCCGGCAGCTGGGCTGATGTGACCGTATCACAGTCGTCAGTGCTCCGGTGGGCTCCGTCTGTGGGGTTGCCACCCATCCCCAGCACTGAGGTTTCCCTGGAGCTTCTCCCCAGGAAGGCAGCAGCAGAGGCCTGGCATGGACTGTCTGCTCTTGGAAGTGCCGAGAGCTGCCCCCTGCTCTTCCCAGAACAGCCTTCTCTCTGTGAGATACAGTGGCTCTCTGGCAGCGTGGCAGGGAGTGGACGCACAGAAGAATAGAATATTGGGGAAGGGGCTCGGGGCAGGGGGAGCTCGGAAGAGCAGAAGGATCACTGGATTGGGTCAGGAGATCTGGGCTCCTGGGCCTGGCTCTGCAGCTGTGTGACCTTGAAGGTCACGTCCCCTGCTGGAACCTCACTGGAGCATGAACTAAATGATCCCCTAAATCTTCTAGAGGCCCACATTACAGCTGTAGGACGACCAGCCTGCAGAAGCCCAGTTACAAGGAAGCCCAAGAAGAAAGAGCCGTCTTCTTTTTGGAGGTGAGGGGGTTGATGGAGGCCCCGGAGCACTGGTCCATTCTCTCAGCTCTGTGCCAGACCCTGAGGACGCTGCATAAATAAGTGGAGCCCCGTCTGGGGCTGGGGCGCAACACGAAGGGCCCGGGGCACTTGTTGCCCAGGCAGAAGACGCTACATGAGGACGGGGCCCTCTGCCGAGGCGTTTGGGTCGGATGCACACTGGCCCAGCGCAGCTCGAGTTTCTGATTCAGCTCTAAGCCAGAGGTCCATTCACGTCCTACCCTGGCTCAAAACCCAGCGATGACGCCCAGTGATCTGCTAGATGAAGCTCAGACTTCTTTGGCTGGGCTCTCGGACACTGTGCCCTGCCCTCCTGCCGGCCAGCCTCCTCCTTCCACACTCCTCCCCGGTACCCCCCTCCCTTTCCTCAGCACCCTGGCCTGCTCTTGTTTGCCCACTCAGTGCTTCATTTATTCATTTCCAGATAGGTACTGAGCGCCTGCTGTATTCAGGGGGCGGGGATACACTGCAAATAAGATACTCTCCCAGCCTCAAGGAGTTGAGTCTGGAAGGAAAGAGATCATTGCAGACACAGTGGGATTCGTGCTCTGGAGGCTAGGGGTTGGGCCTGGCCAACTCTGCTGGAGGGTTGGTGAGGGCAGGGGTGACGGATGCATTTGAACTGAGTCCTGAAGGATGATGGGCAGAAGGGGACAGCTCATCCCTGGCAGAGGCGTCAGCTCGTGGCCTCGCTCATTCTGGGAACCGCCATCTCTTTGGTTCAGCCTCTGGGGAGTACACTTTATGGTGAGGACAAAAGGAGCCTTGGAAGGGCACTGGGCCAGATTGTGTGACAGTAGCGTGGAGGGAGGGATGGGGTGGGGGCATTAAGAGGCCTTGGTACCTTCCCATCTTCTGTACATGCCTCTCTCTTTGCTAGAAAGCCACCCATCCTTTGACTGTCCAGAACCACTGAAATGTCCTTCTCTCTAGGAAGCCTTTCCTCCCTCCACCCCTCCCAGGCCCATCCCTAAGGGGACAAAAACGCTCCCTCCTCCATCCTTTGCCCTATAGCATTTTGCATAAACCTCACCCTAGGCCTTATCATAGTGCGCCGACATCAGTTGTAGGTCAGCCTCTCCTATGAGCCCCTTAAGACAGGAGCCTTGGCCTTGGCCGTGCCCACTCCCCTGCCCCGCCCTGGCGCCCGTGAAGGCTCTGCCCTGTGTAATCAGTGCCCTCCCACAGATTACCTGCGAGATCCAGCAGCCACCTGACTTCTCTGGGCCTCAGGTACATCTCTGGGAGAAAAATTTTTTGTCCTGCCTCTGCAGGTCTGGAGTAGATCACAGCTGGAGCAAGGCCAGGGATTGCAGCAATAATAGAGAAACTTAAGGAATCCGGCCCACTCTGTTCAGAGACCTTTCACTCATTTTTCCTCACAGTAATCCCTTGAGGTGTAGGTATTGTTAGTTGTACTCATTTTACACATGTGGAAACTAAGATACAGGGAGGTTAAGTAAATCCCTCAGGGTTACAGGGCCCATATCAGCAAAGCCAGGATCTGGACGCGGCCAGCACTGGCTCCAGAGCCTTTGCTCTTAACTACCGTGCTCTTCGGGAACCTTAAAACCACCCCCAAAGGACTTCAGCAAATGCTCTCTCCGTGGCCATACGCTCTGTGTGGCCCAGTTTCAGCCCTAGTACTGGCCACTCCACTTCTTCCTGGTGGCCTGGCTCCTGGTGGGCTGGAGTTTCCTGGGAGCTCGTGGGAGAAGAAGCCTTATAGAAACTGCCCATCTTGGGAACCCTAGCCTGAGTCCTGGGCCTGGGGAGCCTGCCATGGGCTCTTCCCCAGCTGTGTGGTCTTGCCTTGGGGGTTAGGGCACCTCTGTCTGGGTGGACCATCCCAGGGGACTCTCGGGCGAGCAGGGAACCTGGGAGCCAGGCATCCATCTGGCCTGGGCTTAGCGTTTGGCCAGATGTTCCTTGGAGCAGGGAGACCTCTCCCCCTGCCCTGCCCTCTGTGCTGGAGGGAAAGGGGGCCCTGGAACCTTAGTAGTGAGTCTGAGGTGTGGGGAGTAGAAGGTAGGAGGGACACTGGTCATGATGACGGAGCCAGAGATCCAGATGCTTGGGCCGCTTGTCTCCCTCCCGGGGCTCAGCGCATGGAGTATGGTTTCCCGGAGACATAGGATTAAGAAGGCTGGAGAATTCAGGGTTTAAAGAGGCTCTGGGCAGGGCAGGCAGAGGGCTTAGACGGGTGATCCTGCATCATCTTACCCTGATGTTTGCGTCAGATGCTGTTGTCTGTTAGTCACACAGAGCCCTGGATAGGAGCCGCCACGTTCCCAGGGCAGGTCTGCAGAGGACATACAGACCACCGCCGACGGGCACAGCTAGAAGAGGGCACTGCCTTCTCAGCCTGGCTCTGCCGCTCGCCAGCTGTGTGGCTTAGGGCAGACCACACTTTCTCTCTGGGCCTGAGCTTTAGTTTCTTTAACTGGGCATCAAAGAAATTGAACTCGTTGATTTAGGACGCAGCTGTGCATTGTGGCTGTGAGAGCTTGGGTTTTGGAGTCAGACTGCCTGGGTTAAAATTCTGACTACATTTCCTCTTGGTCCCATGACCTTGAGCAAGTTATCCATTCCAAACTCGGTAATAATCATAGTTCCTATCTCCTCTTGCTATAAAGATTTTAAACCGGACGATACATCCTTTTTGACTCATGGTAACAATGACTTGTCCCTTCCAGTTATAAACTTCAATACAGCTTTGTCCTACACAAATAAATAGGAGATATAGAGGAAATCTATCTCAACAAAATAATTCTCATCCCCTCGCTTCACCCCCAGTCAAGTTCCCATTTTGGTAGCGTTTTGTTGTTGTCGTTGACGTTGTTGTTTAATACAGAAGCAGGGAAAATACTCTAACAGATTTTGTTCGCCCCCTGGTCTGGTCTAAAAGTTCAAATTCTTTCTCCTGCTAATGGTAGACGGGTGATATCCAAGCAACGAGGCCACTTGGGGCATCCCTCAGACCACAGGCGGTGACACGTGCCTGTGGTATTGGAGAAGATGCTGTGAATATACCAGATGGGTTCTTTTAAAGGGTCATTGCTGAAATTACCCCGGAGGTGGAACTTGGATCCTGCCTGGGGGTCCTGCCAGGGACATCCGCCTGACTCAGCCCTGGGAGGGAAAGTCTGGTATCAAGTCTCACCTGGCAGGAACTGAGCCCAGAACAGAAAATGCACAAGGGTACCAGCCCCCAGTCTCTCCTCAAACGACCTGAGGGAGTGGAAGATTGGATGGCCCAGGCTGGCGGGGCAAGCAGATCCCAGCCTCGTGGCCCGAGAGTGGATTTCCTGTGGAGAGGAAGCTGAGGTTATCCGAGCTCTGATTCACCTTGCCTGCAAGTCTGGGACCATGAGGAACCTTATGGAACCTTTCTCACCAGCTGGGTCTCAGTTTCCCTTGCTGCAATCTTGGCGGAAAATCTCCCCGGACACTTCCACCCCTCAATGTTCCAGAGATCATTTACAGTGAAAGGAAGTAGGGAAATGTCCTTGTAGAGTCAGAGGACTTCCAAAGGGCATGGGGGTTTGTGTGAGGACAGCACTGACTAGTTTCAGATCACCTGGGACACTTGCTGGTCACATGCAGTGATGACAGTGGCCCCGGTTAGCACCGCTGAGCACGTACTCCGGGCGGACATTCTGCTGTGCTTTCCCTCCACGCTAACTCATTTAGTCGTCACCATAAGCCTCCAGGTAAAAGTGGCATCATCCCCTTGGGCTTCCCTGGTGGCGCAGTGGTTGAGAGTCCGCCCACCGATGCAGGGGACACGGGTTCGTGCCCCGGTCTGGGAAGATCCCACATGCCGCGGAGCGGCTGGGCCCGTGAGCCATGGCCGCTGAGCCTGCGCATCCGGAGCCTGTGCTCTGCAACGGGAGAGGCCACAGCAGTGAGAGGTCCGCGTACCACCAAAAAAAAAAAAAAAAAAAAAAGTGGCATCATCCCCACTTCACAAACGAGGCTTAGAGAAGGTGGGAGATAGACCTGTATGCCGGCTAATACAGTGTAGACTTGGAGTGGAACCCTGGGCCCCTCACTGCCTTTACTGGAATCCAAGGGGGACCCTCAGACCCTGTTCTCAGAGCATTTCACTCTGGTACATGGACAGTAAGTGCTCAGTGAGTGGGGGCTCTCAGTGGGCGAGGCCAGGGCACGGACACTGGAGGATGCATAGCTACACAGGGCTACATACCCTCCGTGCTGGTGCAGGGCCATTGGGGTTCCTGGAGGAGAACCATCGTTGTGGCTTGGGTCTCTCGCAGGGGGGCTCTTGACGTATTCAGACCACTTCTGACTGGGACCTGCTGACTTCTCACCGCGAGCTGTTAGCCAAGGCACAGAGATGGGTGAGAGCAAGGGACACCTCAGGTACCCAGGGTTCCAGCAGCCAGATTGGGAAGGGGACCCGATCCCACCGCCCTTCTCCCTTCTCCTTCTGCCCCCCCCCCCAGCCTCTCTGATTCATGCAGTGAATCAGTGACAGGAAAGAGCCCTTGGCCTGCTGGTAATGCCATTAGTAACCCCGAGGGGAAAGGGGAAGTGGAGAGGGAAGGGGAAAGGTGAGCCAGCCCAGCTCCCTCAGGCCAGAAGGCCGCAACAGCTGCTGCTGTGTCTTGCCCTTAACCCCACCCTGACCCCACTACCTCCATCTGAGATGCAGGTGGCTAGGAGCCTGGCTGACCAGAAGCACCGGGGGCATTCTCCCCAAACCTACTGAATGGGAAAGTCAGCGAGAGAAACTCTAGAATCTGTACTTGTAAAAATGCAGCCCTCCCCCATGATGCCGTAGTCGGGTTGGTTGTAGGGGCCCTGACTCACCCTGATCAGGGTGATATGGGGGTACCACCAAGGGGAAGCATCAGCTATGAATGAACCAGGAGCCGAAAGGGGTGCTGTTTCCTTTAAGGTGACGTTCTGTACTTTTAAACAATTTTGTTTTGGAAAGCTTTCCAGCAGTTCCCTGTGTGAATTTTCCAGGAGGCTTTGGAACATCTGGGACATGTTCTTTCTTTTAAGTCACAGGTTTAAACGGGAAAGAGAAAATTTTCCATGCCGGCAAGAGGGAGGCGTCTATTGCAGGGCAGCGTCCAGGCCTGTGTCCTCTGCAGGGTCTGAGCTGAGCACTGGGTGGGCTGGTGAGGAGGCCCCGCCCCCTCTGGCCGGTTCCCATTCTTCTGCTCTTCTCCATCAGGATGTGAAGATCTTCCGGGCCCTGATCCTAGGGGAGCTGGAGAAGGGGCAGAGCCAGTTCCAGGCCCTCTGCTTTGCCACCCGGCTGCACCACAATGAGATCATTCCCAGCGAGGCCATGGCCAAGCTCCGACAGGTGAGTGCCCACCCTGGACCTGACCCAGAGCCCTCACCCCTGCAGCTGACTCCTGGCCTGGACCCTACCCCAGCCTCAGGCTCCCACCTGATTGCCGGCACCCCACTCTTACCCTCTAGTCCTGAACCCCTTAAATATGCCAAACCTGACCCCATAACCCCAGATCCCTAATCTGCCCTGAACCCCCATCTCCCAGCTTCTGCCAGTCCCCTAATCTCAGCTCCTCCCCATTTATGATGGAGGCAGGTCGGATCTGCCTCCAGGCCGAGGGCCACCGCTCATCGTCCTGGTGATGCTGGACAAGTCACCTCGCCTTCAAAACCCCTGTTTTCTTACTGAGAGATGGGTTATGGTGAGAATTAAGTGGGAGAGTGCATGTTAAGTGTACAGTGCGGTCTTTGAAACCCTCAGCCTGTTGCCCTTCTCCTGGTCCCTTCCTGGACCCCGGGCCTCTCCCCGGCCTCATTTAATTTCCCTGAACTACCCAGCAGGAGCTGTCCGAGGCCCCTCCCTTTTACCTGCTTTTCCCAGAGTGACTCAGTTGCCTGGATGTTGGAGAATACAGGGCCCCAGAGGTCACTGACCCTGGGACAGTTCGCCTCGCCTGCCCACCTCCAACGCCACCCCCCAGCAACGGGTCAGAATTCTCCCTCAGGCCTCAGAGGTCAGCCCGGGCGGCCGCTGGCTGAAAAGGCTCAACTGTGCCCTGGGTATCAGTTTCTCCGCCAGTTGGAGGGGGGCTGGGTGCCCCTTGACTGCCACCCTGCCGGTGGCCCCAAGGATCCGAAGACAGCCGGCGTGGGCTTGTCTGACTCTCAGCGACCAGGGAAAGAGTGGGCAGGGGGCCTTCTGAGGCCGGGTGGGAACGGCTCTTCTCCTCCACGCAGAAAAATCCACGGGCAGTGCGGCAGGCTGAGGAGGTGCGGGGCCTGGAGCAGATGCACATGGACGTCACCGTGAACTTCAGCCAGGGGGGCCTGCTGAGCCCCCATCTCCGCAACGTGTGTGCCGAGGCCGCGGATGCCATCTACACCCGCCAGGAGGACGTCCGGTTCTGGCTGGAGCAAGGTCAGCTGGGTGCTGCCCGCTGCCGTATCGTCTCAGATATGATGGGAAGCAATGACGAGATATGGGAGGTCTAAACCCAGCTGGGACTGGTCAGGGAAGGCTTCCTGGAGGAAGTGATGCCTGTGTGGCTCTTTACTGAGAGGAGTCAGCAGATGAAAGGAACCAATTCCAGGTAGGGACGCGGAGAACTGTGACTCTGCTAGGCCCCGGGGAGGGAATGCCCAGGCAAAGCCCCCATCAGCCCTGCCCTTAGTGAGAACACAGATGGAACCTTCTGTCGTGGGACATGGGAACAGGAACGAGGGTCTGGATGGGGCCCAAAGATGCCCATTCCCAGCTGCCACCTCTTCTGCCACCTCTCAGAGATCAGCTCCTCTCTTTCCCTTCACACCTTCCCAGGATCCTTGAGAACGCCTCCCATCTTTGCACGGTCCCTGCCTTTCCGGCCTATGGGACCTCACTGCTGGCCCATCTCTGGGTCACCTTTCCCAGGACTGTCCTGAAGTCAGACAGACCTGGGATTCAGTCCTGACTCCCCTACCTACTGTGTGACCTCAGCCAGATGGTTAAACCTCTCTGGGCCGGTTTTCCCATCTGTAAAACAGGGATGATAACACTTAGCCCATAGGGGTGCCGGGATGCCTGAAGGGGCCATGCCAGGAGGTCCCCTCCCCTCCCCCATCCCTGACCTCCGCCTTCTCCCCCAGGTGTGGACAGCTTCGTGTTCGAGGCCCTGCCCAAGGCCTCAGAGCAGATGTTGCTGCCTCGCTGTGGGCAGGTGGGGGACCGCGGGAAGCCCTGCGTCTGCCGCTACGGCCTGAGCCTGGCCTGGTACCCCTGCATGCTCAAGTATTGCCACGGCCGTGACCGCCCAACACCCTACAAGTGTGGCATCCGCAGCTGCCAGAAGAGCTACAGCTTCGACTTCTACGTGCCTCAGAGGCAGCTGTGCCTCTGGGATGAGGACCCCTAGCCGGCTCGGGATGAGGGGTGGTCCCGGAGGCAGCTGCTGGGGGCCCACTGCTCCTCCCCCAGCTGCCAGAGGGCGTGGCCACCCCCAACCGAGGCCTTATTGCTGTTCCTTCCCTCCTAATCCCGGAGCCTCTGGCCCCCGACTTGTCACTGTGAAAAGGGGTGTGGCACGGCAGGGGTTAACTCATGAAGGCAGACCCCCGCTCCCATGGGGACGGAGGGAGAAGGGGGTTCTCCAAGCTTGACCCCCGCATCTCCCCTGAAATGTTCGCTTTCAAGCAACCAAAATAGGACCGCGTGACTCTATTTAACTCTTTGCAGGTTTAGACCCTGGAAGGTGTCGATGCCTGTGACACCCACCTCCCCACGCCCAGCCCCCTGTCCCACCCTCCAGAAGGAGCTGGCCCCTGCGCATCTTCCCACTGCCCAACAGGGAGGGGATCCTTGCCCCAGAGAGGGGGCAGCGCCGACAGCGGATCTCAACACGTTCCTCTCACTACTGGCCTCTGAGGCTGCCCGGGGGCCAGCTGGGGGCCCCCCACCCCGAGACAGACCACAGGTGCCTTTCCGCAGACCTGGACTTTGCCGAGGGAGCTGGAGCCGGCTTGTACCCTCGAAGCAGAAATATTTTTGTAAGGTTTTGGGGCAGGGAGGGAGCATGAAGTATGAGGAAAACTTGAATCCCAGATTTTTAATGCAAAGTATTTATCATTTGTACCAGAAATAAAAGTTTAAATTTTTACTTGGCTGATAGCTCTAGACTCGGAGTTCTGAGAGAACTTTTGGCCAATGCTGCCACCTGGCGTCAGGAGAAGTGTCCCTGTGCTCTTGGTGACCCATCTTGGGACAACAACTCCTAAAGCACCTACTGTGTGCTCAGCCTTGTGTTGGGGGGAGAGGATGTCGATGGGGGTGGGTATTATTAGGAAAAGATATGACAAAATTTCTGCGCTTAAGAAGATGAGACATACATAGATGGGCAAGCCAGGCAGTAAAAGACCCTGTGATATAGACTGAGATGTGAGATATGGTGAAAACTCCGGAACCAGACTTCCAGGGGTCAAATCCTGGGCATGATTTTTTTTTTAATTTATTTTATTGATAGTTGGTTTACAATGTTGTGTCAGTTTCTGATTATAGCAAAGTGATTCAGTTATACATATATATCATAGTTCGCATTTGTTAGTCCCAAACTCCCAGTCCATCCTTCCCCCACCCCCTTCCTCCCCTCCCCCTTGGCAACCACAAGTCTGTTCTCTATGTGAGGCTGTTTCTGTTTTGTAGATAAGTTCATTTGTGTCATATTTTAGATTCCACATGTAAGTGATATGGTATTTGTCTTTCTCTTTCTGACTTACTTCACTTACCATGATAATCTCTAGGTCCGTCCATGTTGCTGCAAATGGCATTGTTTCATTCGTTTTTACGGCTGAGTAGGATTCCATTGTGTATATGCCCCACATCTTTTTTTATCCATTCACCTGTCGGTGGACATTTAGGTTGTTTCCATGCCTTGGCTATCGTAAATAGTGCTGCTATGAACATAGGGGTGCATGTATCTTTTTGAATTGGAGTTTTGTCCAGATATATGCCCAGGAGTGGGGTTGCTGGATCATACGGCAACTCTAGTTTTTGGAGGAACCTCCATACTGTTCTCCACAGTGGCTGCACCAATTTACATTCCCACCAACAGTGCAAGAGGGTTCCCTTTTCTCCACACCCTCTCCTGCATTTGTTATCTGTAGACTTTTTAATGATGGCCATTCTGACCAGAGCAAGGTGGTACCTCATTGTAGTTTTGATCTGCATTTCTCTGTGAGCGAGGTTGAGCATCTTTTCATGGCCCTGTTGCTGGCCATGATTCTTATTTGCTGTGCAATCTTGAGTTACTTTACCTCTCTGTGCCTTAGCTCTCTCAGCTATGAAATGGGCTTAATTGTGAGACTGAAGTGAATTTATACGTGTCAAGTGCCCAGCACATAGTGAGTGCTCACTGTGTTAGCTGCTATTAATATTGTTACTGTTAGTGAAAAGAGCAGACGTTTCCTCATTTATAAACCCGACACAATGGAGCCAGACATCCCGAAGGCCTCTTCACTTCAAGAGTATCTTCTAGTATAAAGAGGCTGTAACATGAAGTGCTGGGCTGGGCACTGAGGACTTTCAAGGAGGAGGGATGTGCAGGCTGAGTTGATTGGGGAAGGTTTCCTGGACAAGATGGGACGTGGGTTGAGGCTGCAGGCTGGTAGGGATTTGGCAAGGTGGAGGGGACTGTGTGAGCACAGGGCAGAGACTGGAGTCTTTCAGGCGTTGGGCAAGTCCCAGGGGTCCCAACTCCTTAGGAGGGAGGAGGCTGGGAGTCAGAGCCTTCCTCACAGGCCTTGGAGAAGAAAAGGGGCTGGCAGGGCTGTCCCCCTTACTCTGCTCCCCAGCACCCCCAGAACAGGCTGCTGTTGCCCATGGAACTGTGCTGGGCTTGCTTGATGGTCGAGTTAGTGGCAGGGGAGTGGGGAGACATCCTTTTCAAGTGGGCGTGCCTCTCTCTGAACCTGTTTTCAAGAACCAGCTTCAGCCGTGCTGGGGGGCAATTTGGGGAGGCCTTCCTCCCCAAGCGTTTTTCTCCTTCACCTCCTGCCCAGCTCCTGCTCCAGGTGAGGGAGGGAATTACTTGGAGAAGGCATCTCCCACCCCTCTTAACTCTGTGGGTGTGTCTTCATTGCTGGGGGGGGTGGTCCCCACACCATATGCCTTCCCTACTCACTTCCAAATAGCCAAGAATAATACTTTTGAAAAAAGTAATGTTTTCAAGACTTGGAGTGTTTTTCTGATCTTCCTTGGGGAGGGGGGGATGAGCACCTCCAAGCCTGCCTGTGTCCTGCAGGGAGGGGCCTGCTGGACACTGTCACTACAGACCACCCTGCCTGGGGCCCCTTCTCGGTCTCAGGGCATGGAGATGAGGATGAAGATTCCCTGTGACTTTGGCCTGACCCTATGCTCAGACGGAGTCCACGCCTCCCATCATTCCAAGGAACCCTCCCAACCTCCCCAGCCAAGCTCTGGCTCTGCCACGGTGCCTCCAATTGGAACTGTCGTATTTGTGTTTATCAGACTCAGCGCTTGTTACGTAGATGTAGATGGTCAGCTATTCGAGAGATAAGGCTTTACTTTCCTCAGAAGTCCTTTGTGGATGTGGGAAAACACCTGCGAGAGGTCATATACCTACAATAGTTCTCATTTCTTCAGGGTTGACAAAGCGCCTTCTTATGAATGAGCTCACTTGGCTTCTTTCAGCGCTTCTGTGACATTTCATGAATGCGGCTCACCTATGAAACGATGTGACTTGCCCAAGGTCAGAGAGTAGTGAGGAATCCAAACCCAGCCTTCTTACGCCACGAAACACTTACAACCCAAATGGGTTTATCGGATGGGCCCACCGGAACCTCAGCAGGCGCACCGGGGGAGGGTGAGCAGGGCCAGCCCTGCAGTAGCCATCACTGAGGACTGGGTGGGGGTGGGGGGTTCCCAAAGCTCCCCTGGGACTGATGTTGGCAGGAACAGGCTTCCGATTGGTTCCCTTGGCCAAGGTAAGCAAGGCCCTCGGGTGGGAGCCCGGGAGACCAGATCTCAGCAGTGCCTCTTGGAGCCAGAGGAGCTACGAGTGGTACCAGGCCTCCCCGGCGGGATCCCCCGAGCGTGGCCGGGCCTGTACTTTCTGTGGGTTTTCTTCAGGCTCCTCTCCCTGCGGTCTTGTTAACCACTGGATGTCTTCGGTGGGGAAACTGTGGAGCCCTACAGTTGGAGCATCTCTGCCCAGGGCCTTCATGGGACCTGGATAGGGTGCGTGGAGCTGTCAAGGAATCTGGCAAAAAGTGGGGAAGGGGCCGCTCCCCAGGAGCAAAACTTGAGGCTCAAAATTCACGTGGGGAATGTGGGTACCGGCCTAGTCCCACCTCTGGGTGACCTCGGGTGGGTCACCTCCCCTTCCAAGCCCCCAATTCCATCATCCCCTAAGAGAGAGGGCTTGTCTAGACTGCCCTCCCCGACATTGGCACTCACCGTGTAACGGCTGCCTGGCATCCTACTGAAGGCTATTAGCCATTTGGCTACTGATGGCCAATGGACTGGCTCCTACGGCCAGTATTTGGTTGATACCGTCGACTCACCTCCAAATGGTGCTGTCCAAATTTACATTCTCACTAGCAGTGTGTGAGAGGCCCTGTTTCCACACATTCCTGCTGTATCAGTCAGGGTTCTCCAGAGAAACAGAACAGAATACACACACACACACACACACACACACACACATACATACATACATACATATACACAACTGTATACATACATATACAGTTGACCCTTGAACAAGGCAAGGAGTAGGGGAGCAGGAATCAAACCTCTATAGCTGGTCCTCCGCATCTGTGGTTCCTCAGCATCCGCACTTCTGCCTCCACAGATTCAACTGTGGATCGTGTAGTACGATAGTATTTACTATTGAAAAAAATCCCCCGATAAGTGAACCAGGCAGTTCAAACCCATGTTGTTCAAGGGTCAACCACACACACACACACACACACACGCACACACACACACACACACACACACACTGATTGATTTTAGCTCACGTGGTTGGGGATCTGGGCAGCTAAGGGCTGGCAGCTGGCAGGCTAGGCAGAAGTTGATGTGGCAGCCTTAAGTCTGAAATCTGTAGGGCAGGTCAGCAGCTGGGAACTCAGATTCAATTTCTGTGTTAAGTCTTGAGGCAGAATTCCTTCTTCAGGAAGGCTGTTTTTGCTCTTAAGGCCTTCAACTGATTGGATGAGCCCCACTCACATTAGCAAGGGTCATCTCCTTTACTTAAAGGCAACTGACTGTAGATGTTAATCATTTCTACAAAATACCTTCACAGCAACGCCTAGTCTAGTGTTAGACCAAAAACTAGCATCATGGCCTAGCCAAGCTGACAGAGAACATTAACTACCACACCTGCCATCACTTTATATTATCACCAAGCGTTGGTCATTTTGACTGTGAGAAGCATCAATGTGTTCTAGGGTTTATCCTCCGATATGAACAAGTGACCATAGAGAGGTGACTGGCCGCGCTGTTTCCCTGTTTGCCCCTCGCCCCCTGCATTCTCCACCTCCCTCTGCCCTGCTCTGTGCCCCAGGACTCCGACCTCTGGATTGGTCTCCCCTGGGCTCTCTCACCTCTGGCTTAGCCAGGAAAAGCGCCAGACGTCAGAGGGCAGGATGAGAGAGACTCTGGGGCTTGGATTCCCCGCCCTTTACTTCCTCAGCACCACGGGTCTGGCCCTGGCTTCCTTCCTCCAAGGCTCCAGACCTCCTTGCACTCCTGGACAACTACTCATTCCTCTTCAGCCCTAGCTTCTCAATGTCCCGTAACCCTGCTGGCCCCTCTGTAAATAAGCAATACTTCATCAAAGGCCCTCTGAGTTCAGCTGATTGTTTTCCCGTAGAGATCCTGATGACGACAGCCGTCCCAGATGGGGACCCAGAAGGATGGACGGTGGTCGGGAAGAGGGCCAAAGTGAGGTGGACAGAGGCCCACATGCTTCTCCCTGGGAGAAGGTCCAGACCTCAGGGGGCTTCCGGTCAAACAAAGGAGAGAGAAGGCGGGTCACAAGCTACCTCAGGACCCAGGCCTGCAGAGCCTCTCAGGGGTGGCGAATTAGTGGTCCTGGCTCCCGCTGTGGGTCTCCCGCTGGGAGAATGTCCTGACTCCTAGGGGAGCGGGGGGAGGATGAAGCGACACTGCACCCACAGTGCCCTCCTTTCCTGCATCCCAGGAGCAGAAACCTCTCTACCCCCTGCATCCATACCTGCCTTTCAGGATTCCCGCCCGTCCTGATGGTGGGGAAGTGTCCCTTCTGCCCGACTCCAGGGCTTTGAATCCCAGCCCTTCCCCTTCCTCTCTGGAGAAGTGTTCTCCGCTCTTCCCCTGGCCTCTCGCTCTTTCCTGCCTCCTGCCCATCTGTGCTGAGAGTGTTTAAATCTTTCCCATTTAAAAAGTGCAATCAAACGCACCTCAAACCCAAGTCCCACTCCACCTCTGCCCTATTTCTCCTTGTGTCCTCACAGTCAAACTTCTTGCCAGACTCCCCCTCCTCTCTCCCCCTCCCCCCGCCCCATGCCATGGCACTCAAGCCTGTGCTGTGATGCAATGAGGAAAAGTCACCTGCTCCTGAAACTGGTGAATTATTTCCACCTAAGTTAGGCCAGATTCAAGGTCCTCCCTGTGCAAATACCATCACCTTCACTCACTCGTGGTTTTCCACGTCTTGTACTCTGTGATCTAGCCGCCTTGTACTGTGTGGGCTCCCCGCAGTGTGCCACGCACCCTCCTGGCATATGCCGTTCCCTTTGCTTGTACGGCTTAGGCTCCCTTCCCCCTACTACCTCTTACCTGGGGATTTCTGCTTAGATGTCCCTGCCTCTAAGAAGCCTTTCCTGATGCCCACCCCCAGACTCAGGTAAGACGTGCCCTACTGTGGGCCCCCATAGTCCCCCCTATTTCCCTGGTACAGCACAGGCCCCAGGATGACGGACTTACTGTTCGCTGGTCCGCAAGCATCGCCAGCCTGTGAGCTTCCTGAGGGCAGGGACACTGCCTGGTCTCTGTTCTGTTCCCTGCCCCTAGCCCAATGCACAGCTCCGATGGGTACTCAGTTCCCAGCTCCAGATGGATGAATGGACCGATGACACTGTCCTCCTATGTGTGCGGGTGTAGGATTGGCGTGGAGCTCAGAAGCTCCGGAGGGCAGTGTGGGATGTAGGACGTTTTAACCAGCAGAGCTGTCCGGCAACAGGACTGACAGCCCGTCAAGGCGGTGACTGGGTGACTCCAAAACTGGGCTTCCATGGTAAAGTCTGGCCTTGGATGGGGAGCACGGACCAGAAGACCCAACAGCAGCCTGAAACTAACACTCAATATCTCCAGCTGGCCTGGAACTGGGGCCCTTGCCTGGGGTTCCCCCAGACATGGACCGCCACTCACCACAGGAGACAGTGGCGGCGAGACCGCTTGGAAGGAGAGGTTGGGGGGCGGGGTGGAGGTGGGGGTGGGCGTGGGGACTCAAGTCAGGATCATACACGCCTATCACCACAAGAGGGCGCCCTGGGCTTAGACTTGCCCTGAGCGTGCAGGGGGACCAGGCAGGGAGAGGCTGGTCTTGAGGCAGGGCTCTGCCCCAAGGTGTGATTAGACTGGCCGGACCCAGACCCAATGCTGGCCCCGAGGTCAAAAGAGTTCATCGGAGGACAGGATTGTTATGCTGTTTTAAAATTAAATACATATATTATTATCTATTATTCAAAACCTTCAAGAGCAAAATGGGCAATGAGTTTGTGTGTACTCCCTCTAGACGGGTGGGGTGGGATGTCCATGGTTGAGGCTCAGCGTTAGGGATATCAGGGGCAGGAAACAGCTGTGTCCTCTCCCATCCACTTCCCTGGAAAGTTGCTTTATTGTGGTTCCCAGTGCACCTCTCACTCTGTCACCCTGACACGAACCCCCTCCACCCCCATCCTGCAATACTCCTGGCAACTGTGCCACGAGATTGACTCTGAGGTGTGGTTTTAAAAGGCCTCTATCTTCCTTCCATCCACTCTTTTAGGAAGCCTGAGCACGGATTCAGTCCCTGAGGTCACCCCAAGGCAGGGAGCTGACCCCCGCCCCACATCCCCCCGCTCTGGGCCCTACAGCCTATCTGGCAGACAGAAAGAGCTAGAAAGGACTTGCTACTTGGTGGCCTTCCAGGACACCTGGCTCTCCACCCTTCTCCCAATCCTGACAACTCACACCAGCTGACATGACAGGAAATGAGGGTGAGCAGAAAGGCCTGCGGCCAAGAAATCCACTTTGCTGAGGTAGGGAACAGGGTGCGGGCCCACCTCGCTCCCCGAGCACCTCCTCCAGGGCTACAGCCTGTTTCCAGCAATGTGTCTGGACGGGGAGGCTTAGCTCCTAGAGCCTTCCGTCCTTGAAGCAAAAGAAGCTGCTAGCATGCTCACATAGAAATGGGGCCGGGGCGGCGGGGGTGGGGGGGCTCGTAACTTCCTAGAGGTGCAGCCGAGGGGATCAGACGTGATCCCAGGAGGACCAGAAGGACCCCCAGGAGGGATCCACGTTGATCACAGTTTGGCGACAACAGGATCCTGGAGTTAGGCTTTGGCTGCTCTCTGAAAAAGCCCTCCAGCTGTTGAGAGGGTAGGGGGTAAAGGAGGAAGTGATGGGTCATTTGCATATCATTTGTATGTGATTTGCATGGTGCTCTTTTGATGTCCAAAGGCACTGAAATTTCCTGTCTTTGCTTCTTTTTCCCTTTCTTTCCTCTGTTCCTTTCTAACCTCCAGGCAACTCCCTATCTCTCTCCTCTTCCCCACAGCTTTTTCTCTTCCTGGCTAAACAGAGAAATGGGGTATTAGGCCACGGAGGTGGCACCTTCCCCACCTCCCACCTGCCCAGAACTCAAAGAGCTGATTTCATGGAGACCATGAGTGTTCCATAGAAGCACTCATGGTCTCCATGAAGGAGGGAGGGACAAAGGGGTCTTGTGCACTCCTGTTCCAGTTCATCTAGTTGAAATGGTCATCAAGCAAGTCACAGAGGGAAGGAGTAAAAATCATCGAACCCTGCCCCTTGCCCCACCCACCCTTCAAAGGCCCAGAAAGAACAGAAGAAGGAGGAGCAGAGAGAACAGAGGGTCTCTGCTCTGCCTTTGCTTGCCGTCGTGTGACCTTGGGCAAGTCCCACCCCCTGTGGACCTCTGGTCCCTCATACGATTATCTAGGTTCCTTCCACCTGGACTTGTATGCTCATAGAAGGGAAGAGCAGAGAAGGGGAGACTCGGGCTCAGACACTGGAGGCCAGCATTAAAAGTACCAGCTTTGGAGTCAGGCAGGCCTGGTCTAAATTTCAACTCTGCCATCTACTAGCTGCATTAACCTCCCTGAACCTCAGTTTCCTCATCTATAAAAGGAACCTAAAAATTGCATGTTCCTCCTAAAGGTGTGATGACTGAATAAAAAGGTACATGCCCAGCACGTAGCACTTTCTTGGCCTATAGAAAGCATTCAATCAATATGGATTGAATGAATGAGTAAGTGAATGAAGGTGAGGTCCTGTCTGCTACCTCTCCCCCACCCCTCTCACCTTCCCATCCTTCCCCCAATCACCCCCTCTCCTGGTCCGGAACCCAAAACTGTCCTTCCAACTCTGAAGCTATAACGCCCCATCTCTTCCCCAATGGGCCCCATCTCCGAGGGTTCCACCCCCACCCGCATCCCCAGGACCCCAGTATCCTAGGATGCTAGAGCTGGAAGACCCTTAGAAATCATTAGGTACATGCTCCTCTGGCTTCTGGAAAACTAAAGCCCAGAAAAGAAATGTAACTTTGCACATGGAAAAGAGAAACAGGTTCCAGATACTGGTGGTCAGAGAATCAGACCCTTGGGGAACATGGCTATACAAATGCTATGCAAATAGAGATATGGAAATCACAAGCGCACAGGGGTATATAAACTATGTGCAGGCATTTTTCTAGGATGATGGTAGGTGAAGTGCAGTTGTAGATAAGAAATGGCCTCAGGCTTGGGGCCAAACCTGAAGTGGAGGAAGGGAGGGAAAGTAGAGGAAAGAGGAGGGAAGGAAGGGACAGTCTGGCAGTGTGCCAAGGTGTGGGGGGCGTGTCTCTGGGTTCACTAGGCCTCTGAAAAGCTACTGATCTCTTTCCTCAGCCAGAAGAAACAGGAAGAGAGTCTCCTCCCTTCTTGCCAAGAGTGGGAGGAAGAAAGGTTGGTGCGACTGGGGGAGAGTGGTTTGTGTGGACCCGAAGAAGCACTTGTTAAACGCTTTCCCTCCAGGGCCACTGTGGCACCCACTGGGCCCTTTCTGACACCTGCTGTGTACCCTGCACAGTGTTTGGTGCTGTGGGGGCAGCCAATCAGTTAACGGCCAGGAGATAGGATAAGAAAAGTCCTGCAGAGCGAGCCACAGGGCTATTAAGAACATTGAAACGTTATGGTAATTTAATAACAGATCAGATCACTTCCAGCCTCAGAAGGAGGTGGCATTTGAATAGTGCACGAAGGGAGAAGAGTGCAGAGTTTTAGAATAGGAGCCCTGATACTTACTGGAAGGGTAACTGTGGGCACACTAAACTCTCTAAGCCTCATTTTTCCCATCTGTAAAATGGAAATAATAACAGTCCTGTCTTCGAGTTGTTATGAGGACTAAACAAGATCAGGTGCCTCTCAAGTGTTGGTTAGCACAGTGCCTAATGCACTGAAAGCTCAATAAATGCTGGATATTCTAATGGGGATTATTGGGGTGGATGGTGGGTGGACACACCAACTGGAAAGAACAGTGCAAACAAGGCATAGAGGCAGAAAAGCCCAGGACTTGTTCTGTAAGCAGGTTGACAGGGAGACCTGTCTGGAAAGAAAGGCGAGGTCTTGCCTGCTGTGGGCACACGGCTTTCAAGGCTTATACACAGGTGGTCTCTTCGCCTTGCCACCTCTTCCTGGGACCTGAAGAGTGGAGGAGAAGGGTGGGGGAAGCTCAGGTGACGAGTCTATGATGGGTGCTGCAGAGAGCACTGGAGTGGGAGTCCAGAGACCTGATCCCAGCCAGCTTCCTTCCACCACTAGGGAATTGTGTGCCTTTGGACAAGTCACTTCCCAGTTCTGTAAATGAGGAGGTGGCTGTTCCCACAGCCCCTGACACTAGTAAATAGCTTTCACATCATACTCTCATAGAGCCTCGCAGCGACCTGGGACCTGGTAGGGCAGGCAAGAGACACTATCTTCACCCAGAAAATGTGATAATTAGCTGGGCCCCATCTAGGTCCCAGGATGTGGTGAGGATGCACGGGGGGCCTAGCTGAGCTTGACCACCTGCTAACTTCAGATAGATAGATGCCAGTTAAGATTAACACCTGCCCCCCGTTTTACGGTTGAGTAAACTGAGTTCAGGGAGGTGATGAGCCTTGTCTCATGTCACACAGCCCGGTAAGCGGCAGAGAGGTAGGATTCCAACACCAGATTCTTCCCAGCGCACTCCCGCGGCTTCTCCAAACACTTCCAGAGCTCCTCGCAGAGCTGGGGTGTCTGTCCAGACGGAAGCTCAGCCCGTCCCCCCGCCGCCCCGCTGGTTAATCTGCCAGGGGTTCCTCAGTAGGGCAAGCTGTTGGGCCGGGCGCGGTGGGGAGAGGCCATTGGCGGGTCCGAGGTGGACAGGTGTTCCGCAGGGTCAGGACCCGCCCCGGCAGCACCGCCTGCCCCCTCCCCCGGCCCCCGGCTCCCCGAATGCAAATCACTGCTTTGCCTGGGCCGGGGGCCAGGCGCGGGGGCCCTGCCAGGGGGCGTGGCCCGAGGCCCCCGCCCCGCCGCGCCGCGTGCTCACCTGGGGCGTGTGGCAATCCCGCCGCGCCGAGTGCTGCCCGGTGGGCGGGAGGGAGCAGCGGAGCGCGCTACGGCTGCGGCGACGGCTCCGGCGGCGGCTTCCGCGGCGGCGGCGGCCGGGGGCGGGAGGAAGGAGACCCTGGCTTCCCCGGAGGCCCGGCTGGGGCAGCCGCGAGGGGCCTGGGGGGAAGCTGGCTTTGGCCCCGCCTGGGGCAGGATGGTGAATCTGGAACCCATGCACCCAGGTGAGGGGCGGAGGGCACGAGCTCTGACAGGTGTCACTGTGCTCGGGCAGGGGCGAATGACAGGGGCGCCGCTCTCGGGGGGTCTTGTTCCCCAGCGGCCAGGAGAGGGCAGTGTGGATAGCGGGTCGCCCCGAGCTGGCGGGCGCAGGGTCCGTCTGGGGGACTTTGGGGAAGAATGAAGGTAAGGGCTACGGTGGAGGATGGGAGGGCTTCTGAAGCCTCGCATCTGGAGAGCGCTGGCATCTGGAGAGCCGCAGCCCTGTGGGACCTGGGCGTGCTGAGCTGTGGTAGTCTCGGGGAAGTTGCCCTGTTCACTGGTTGCAGAAGGGTGGCTCACTGGCTCAGCCAGGGGTGTGGACCTTGGAGTGCAGAAGTGAGAGAAATACGTGTATCCACATGTTGCGTGTTTGGTGTCCCAGGCATTTACGTGAAGTATGGGGAGAGTGGATATTGGTAAGGTCTAGGGGGTGCCTAGGAAAAGTGAGTGGAGCTGGGCATTTACAGAGGCACACCTGGGGCAGGTGCCATGGTGCACACGTATTGATCAGGGCCTAGGGAAGCATGTGTCCGTGTGTGTCAGAGGTGAGTCTACCTGTCCCCATGTGTGTTGGGAGAGGAGGTGGAGCAGACCCCACCCGTGAAGGTGTACCTGCTCCCCTGCTCCGTGAGCCTAGGCAGTGCCGTAGGCTGGTGCGCGGCGGAGCCGGGGAGTCCGCGTGCGGGGGCTGAGCCGGAGCTCTGTGGGACGCACAGGAGGAGAAGCCTGCACAGGGCCCTGTGGGAAAGCGCTTCCATCTCTGTGTCTGGGGGGTGGGGGGGGCAGTGAGAGATACATCCTCTGTGTTCTATGTCCCATGGATTTAGATACCAAGCCCTCCTCTCCTCAGGGGTGGGAACCTAGGCCATGGAAATGCGTTTCTGGGAGTCAGTTTCCCCTGCGTGAAAGGTCTATGGGCATGGAGTGAACCAAGACCCCTCCATTCACCCTGCTGATCCCTCCTTCCACAGCCAGGCAAGGACTGGAGCTACTAATCCTGGAGGTCGGACTTGGTGTCGGGGTGGGCCTTCTGGAGGTCTGAGGGCCTGAGCAGAGACGGACTGACGTGGAGAAAGCTGAGCCTGATTTGGCCATTTCAAACCAGCAACTTGCCTCTTAAAGGGGGCAACACCCAATGAATGACCTTCATTAAGGACTTCAGGGCTGTTGACGGGAATTTTGTTACCTGCTCTCCTTTCTGGAGGAAGAGTGAGGGAGTCAATTCTCATGACCTACCCCAAGGAGCAGGGCAGGCTGGAGGCTTTGGCCCTTCCTGGAGCCGCCAATCCTTGAAATCAAGCAGCAGTGGGTGCACGGGGGAGACCCAGTTTCCCAGACGCAGTCCTGGTGGGGCTGAGTGAAAACCAGCAGACGGTGAGGTGTTAGCTCTGAGTGGATCCCCAGGTGCCAGGACATGCCAGGGAGGGCTCGGTGTGGCGGAAAGAATCATCCAACTGGGTATCATCCAATGGTTGGGGAAAGTCCATTTTCAGACCTCGTAGCACCAGCATGGAGCTGGACATAGCTGGGGGCAGATCCCGGGTTCTCCTTTCTCCACTTTCCACCAAGAAGGCCTAGGTGTGCATGGGAGCAAAACCTGAAGGCACACCCCCCAGTGGGAAGTTGTTTAGGACCAAGATCAGAGACTTCCTGGGGGTTTTCCACCTCATTGTCTACTGGGGGCTCCTGCTCTGGGGGAAGTGGGAGGAGGGGGGGCAGCTGGGACCCAGCAGGGAGGCCGCCTGGGGGCTAAGAGGATCTAGCCCAGAGCAGGAAAGAGAGGGTGAGGTTGAGGTGAGGAGGCCAAGCCCTCCATGCCTGGCCTGGGAGGAAGCTCCAGGCTGACGCTTTTCAGAAGCCCAGGCACCTCCCCCAGCCCTGTCCCCTGCAGGCAGACACAAAGGGGGTGATTGAGCTAAACCCAGGGTGCGCTGACTCCTCAGGCGGGTTCTCCGTCCACCTGTTTACCTCGGGTGGGTGACCTGAGTCATCTCTCTACATTTGCTTGCCACTGCTCCCCAGCCCGCTTCTGTAATCCATCTCCCCTCAGGGCTGCCTGGCCTCCCTGTGAGGTTTCCTGGCCTCTCTGTGGTGTCTGGTTCCCCTTTGGAGACCTCAAAGGGATCGCTCAATTTGGGACTTTCTGTGGGGCCTCTCTAACTAGGTCTCCATTTGAGGGCTCCCTTTGCTGGGTCTTCTCAGTGGGCTTTTTAGTCCGGGGTCATCTTTGTAAGGTCTTTCATCGAGGGCCCTGCTGTGGGGTCTCTGAGCGAGGATCCGTCTATGGAGTGTCTCCCTGGGGGCCCCTCTCTAGGGTGTCTCAGTCCAGGATCCTCTCTGTGGAAATCTGGTCTCTTCTGAGCCCTACTTTTCCCCTCCCAGTGATCCTGTGTCCTGCGGATGCGTTATAAGCAGCACTTGCCCTGTAAATCCCCAGTCCTAGGCCCTTGGGGATTCCCCCTCCATGGATCTACTGCAACAGTTTGGGGGGGGGTTGGAGGGGGAGCAGGGGCACACAAAGTAATGCGTAAGGTCCCCCACTCAGCAGCTCCGCAAGCACTGCGGCCCCTGAGTCAGCCCATCTTTTTGCTCTGATAACCTGGGTACCAGCCGTGATTCAGGTTGGCCTGGGACCTCAGCACTTTGTATTTTGTAGCACACCTCTCACGTGGGAGCACAAACACCTGAGCAGGCATGAGGTCACCAGACACAGGGGCACCCAGGCTAAGGAGGGGCTCCTCCCTCCCAGGCCCAATGCAGGTAGACAAGAGTCAGACAGAAAGCTCAGGAGGGAGAGAAGAGATGGAGGAAACAGTGGGAAACCAGCCGGAGGGGGACGCCTGGTTAGTCCCAGAGCATCTCTTTTTTGCCCTTTTCCTCACTGTGAGCTGTTCTCTATCAGCGTTGGGAAAGGAGGATCGAGTCTCACAGACTGATACCAGTTCCAGCTCAGGACCATTGGGTTGGAAGGTCTCTTGAGAGGAAGTGCATTTCTCTTGAAGAAGAGGCGAGAAGCATCTCCTCCAGGGGAAAGTTGGAGCCCTGGCTCGCTCAGAAGTAGGACCGGTGGCCCCTTGAATTCCCTCTGGTAGAAGTGCCTGAAGCAGTGGGTGTGGGAGGGAGAAGTCAGGAGGGAGCTCCAGTCCCTTCCGAAGAGATGAAGATGGACAGTAGGAGAGAGAGTAGTGGGCCTTTTGTTTTCCTGGCGTAGCCTGGACCCAGGAGGTCCAGGACACCGTGGACACTCAGCCTGCAGCCTGGGGAAGTGCTGCCCCTTGGACTTTGCTCCTGCAGGTTCACACACACACATCCTGGTTCACAGATGTGTAAGGAGGGGCTGCTGCTGGGTCATGCCAAGGCACAGGGAGGTCAAGGCCAGCGGCCAACATTTCGCTCCAGCTTCAGCGGGTGACAGCGCCAGTGAAGCAGATGAGGGGCTGCATCTGGTATCTGGGTTCTTACACGGACCAGCTGAGTCTCCCCAGGGAAGGGAGTGATGGCAAGGAGCCTCCTCAGTTGCCAGCTGAGATTAGAACAGCAGAGAAGCCTGACCACACCCCACACCTCTCTCACTCACCTCCGGCATGTGCTGTCCGACAGGCGAAGGGTTATGGCATCTCGGCGAGTTTCGGTGTTGGCCCATTTTTAGGCTGAGACCCAAGAGCTCGTCCCACCCATCAGCCTCGGCCTCCTACCCAACAGGAACAGGTTCTCAGTGTCTTAACATCCTATGGGAGTTAAGAGGTTTCACAGATCATCTCAGCCTGACCCTCCATTCAGACTCAAATCCCTGTCCAATGCCGAAGTGTCACAATGTTGCTCCCATAATGGATACATCCAATGAGTAGATGTCCTGGAAGAGTGTGGAGCCTTTGACTCCTTCAAAAGTTAATTTTAGACATGATTAGGACTACCTTTCATGCTAATTTAAAAGATCAGAGAGATGGCTTTTGGGTAGAGTTAAAGGTGGTGCAGGGAATGGGTGTTGGAGGAGTGTTTGGGTTACAGGCATAGAATTATGGTTTAGCTAAAATGTCACCCTTCTTAAACGTCAGATGTTTGAAATAAGTTGATTCAGAATACCTGGTCATCATCCCACCCTCACTACCTCTTAAACTCTTCTTGTCCCCATGAGCGTTTTTCCCATGAAGTCAGAATTGGGAGAATGCAGATGGCTTCCCAGGTAAAGGACAAATTATGATACTGCTTAGACAGAAAAACCAAAGCTGTTAACTGTAATGGAAGAAGGGGACTCCGATCGAAGCCTAAGTATCTGTTTAGTTAATTCATTTATCACGTGCTTCCTTTGTGCCAGGAACTGTGCCAGGCGGTTTTCATTCAGTATCTTATTTGCTCCTCACTATAACTCTGGGAAGTATCATTTTTCTCATTTTTTTTTTTTTAGCTGAGAAAACTGAGGTTCAACTCTGTGGCCAGGGTCCCCCTGTGCTAGTTAAGATGGCACTGGGATTAAATCCAGGTCTGTCTGCTGTCAAAACCCATGCTCTGAATTCCCAGCGCCACTGAAGCAGGTTTAAAAGCCCACTGAGAGGGCTTCCCAGTGGTTGAGAGTCCGCCTGCCGATGCAGGGGACATGGGTTCGTGCCCCGGTCTCGGAGGATCCCACATGCCGCGGAGCGGCTGGGCCCGTGAGCCATGGCCGCTGAGCCTGCGCTTCCGGAGCCTGTGCTCCGCAACGGGAGAGGTGGTGAGCACTCACCCCCTCCCGCCCCTTCCCAGCAGTCTCTGACGTTTTCTCTGCACTGTTGAAGGATCCCTATGGGGAAGTGTAACTGAGCCGATCTATAATAGGCAATGCCCAGCTCCAGCGTGGCCCTTCATGGGTGGGACGAAGCTAAGCCCATTTCCCCCCTGGAGCAGAAAGCGTGGAGTAGCAGAAGCCCTTTGCAGACCTGTCCGGGTGGCCCACACTAGTTACTCTGCATATTCATGCATGACAGACTGTACAAAAAGTTTCAAACTGCAGCAGGAAGGACTTTGGTTAGGCTGGAGAAATGCCTTCTTAAATGTAGTGCACTGAGAGGGGTGGCAAGTGTGGCTGCAGGTTTCCCCTAGAGGTCTGTAACCACGCAGGACAGTGTGGATGTCTGGGGAGGGCTGTACGGAGCTCCAAGTATTTACCTGGGAGTCATCACTTTGACCGGTCTCAAAACTATTCCTCAAACTACAGTGGCTCCCAAGGTTGCTTACTCCCTCCCCTGCTCCTGGGGTGTTCCAAGGGCTGTAGAACCTCGGGACTCCCCATCTCTGTCTTGCTTGGCATAGCAGTCACCCCTCCTGCACTGCAGTCACTGCATCCCCTGGGACCACACTTTAAACCTCTGCCAGAGCCACACACATCATTGCCCTAAAAAAAAAAAAAAAAAGTAGAAGAAGAAGAAGAAATAAAAGTCGGTTTCTTCCTGCTTTTCCTGGGGCGGAGGTCCACCCTTCTCCCTCGTCCTGGTCATCTCCAGACCTCAGACATCCAGACTGTCAACTGCCCAATTATGTGGCCCAAATTAAGACGGGGCTGCTTACCCGGGATTGGCTGGGGGGCCGGGTATGCAAATTGGCTCACCAAGACTTTATCTGGTTTGAAAGAGTTAAAGTGCTGCCCCAGAGAAGGGGGGGGGGCCAACATGATTTGAATAAAATATTCTTCTGTCTTTAACGGCTTCAGTATTGGGGTGGTTTCATAAGGAGAGGAGCTGAGAGTGAGTTAGCTCAAAGTTGTCTCTTTCCTTCTCTTTGCTGACCCTTGAGGAGACTTAGGGGCCTCTTAGGCAGCGGCAGCTGTCTGTTGTGGGTAAATGTTTAATTTACTGAAATGAAGCAGGGCAGAGAGGCCAGACCCGCAGCACTTGGGGGCTGAGACAGGGGGCCTTGTGTAGGTCTTCTCTCTCCGCGGGACGCTGACCCGCCTGCCATCCCTTTCTTACTGAGAACGTTGAAGGAGTAGGAGAGAAGGTAAGGGTTCCCAAGGAGGGCCACACAGGAACTAGGGTTTGATCACCAGACAGTGGGTTGACCTCTGAGAATCAGGCAGAGAATAGAGGCAGGATTGGCTAAAAAAGATGAGAAGGGCAAGCCTTGGTTCAAGGGTGCTCTTACCTCTCAAGGTAGAGTTATTATGAGGGGGAGGACGGGAGATGGATATTTCTTGTGCTACTTTAAAAAATAACAGACATCCCCCAAATCCCAAAGGAAATGAGGATGGAGAATGAGGAGCATTCTCCCCCATTCCCCTCCCTCCGCTGTACCCTTCCCCTTGTTAAATTTTTACCAACTGAGCCTGGTGATAGAAGGAAGTGGCCGTGAATGATGCAAAGGGGAGAGACCCTGCAGTAGCACTGGAGAAAGGGGGAAAGGAGGCAAGCCTGGGACGAGGGGATATGTGCCCCAAGCTTATGAATATTCTAATAGTTGTATGTTTAGGAATCAGGAATTTGAAAGTCTGATGCTTGTTGTAATTACCCATTCATCTTCGCTGTTTAGTTAAAGCCACATATGTCATAGTGAGAAAAATTGTGACCTGTTACTAAAATCAGTTGTGTTCTCCCTGCAGATATCAAGATGAGTGGGGATGTAGCAGATTCTACAGTTGCTCGAAGTGCTCTCAGCCAGGTGGAGACAGGTAAGGGTCTTCTCTTCTGGGAAATGAAACAGAAAAGCAAGGGCAGGACAGAGTTACTGGAATTCATCGAATAATGGAATAACGTGGTACCTCTTCCGGCTTGGTCTTTCAGCCAATCAGACCCAAAGGCTGGGTCTTAGGAAATGAAGGGATTCCCTAGAGACAGGGGGTATGACCCTGGAGCCTTTGAACAGTAGACATCGGTGTACAACTGAACAAAGCCTCTGAAACTAGGCTAGGAAAGGGCCAGATCCTTAGAAACAAACAAGAAGTCAGGGAGGAGATTCACTTTTTTTTTTTCATTTTTAAGTAACATTTGTTTTTTTGCTTTTAGCTTTTTTTTACTATTTTTTAATAGATCTTTATTGCAGTGTAATTGCTTCACAATACCCTGTTAGTTTCTGTTGCACAACAAAGCAAATCAGCCATATGCATACACGTCCCCATATCCCCTCCCTCTTGAGCCTCCCTCCCGCCCTCCCTATCCCACCCCTCTAGGTCATCGCAAAGCACCGAGCTGATCTCCCTGTGCTATGGGGCTGCTTCCCACCAGCCAACTATTTTACATTCGATAGTGTATATATGTCGATGCTACTCTCACTTCGCCCTAGCTTCCCCCTCCCACCCCATGTCCTCAAGTCCATGCTCTATGACTACATCTTTATTCCTGCCCTGCAACAAGGTTCATCAGTACCATTTTTTTTTCAAGGCCCCTAGAAGCAGCAGGCTGTGTTCCCAGCTGCTACTGACTGACGGAAGGCAGAATGTGTCTCTGGTAGATGGGAACTAAGGCCTTTTAACCCCAGATTTCTCAATAATCCTACTCAAGGAACTAATCAAAGAGGCCCATGGACAAGTGTTCCTCTTCCAAATTACATGCATGTGGGTGGCAAACAGACCCAGAAAGGAGGGCTTGGTGCCTTTAGATGTCTTTGCTTTGTGAATAAAAGGAAAAGGAGAGGGAAGAGTTGAGAAGAAAGTTTCATAGCTCTCTCTCTCTTTTTTTTTTTTTTTTTTTTGCGGTACGCGGGCCTCTCACTGTTGTGGCCTCTCCCATTGCGGAGCACAGGCTCCAGACGCGCAAGCTCAGTGGCCATGGCTCACGGGCCCAGCCGCTCTGCGGCATGTGGGATCTTCCCGGACTGGGGCACGAACCTGTGTCCCCTGCATCGGCAGGCGGACTCTCAACCACTGCGCCACCAGGGAATCCCCTAGCTCTCTCTTTTAACTCCATAGTCCAAACCTTGCTTTGAAAGCTCCATATAATTAAAAAGAACTTGAAGAAAGATGAGCATAAGTTGTAACACCACCAAATAACTTTAATAGTATCCCAACAAGACCTCAATTAGTCTTTCATCTGGATCATTAGAGGCATAGAAATTAGAAGTGGAAGAGAATCGATGTCCCCCAGAGCTGAAATCTTTTCCCAAGTCTTCAGGTGCAGTCTAGTTCCATTCTTGAAGCTAAAAGACTCAGGATCAGGGACACGATAATTGGGGGTCTTGTGGAGGCATCTGCAGCATACATTTACCATAAACGTTTCTGCTCCTCCGCCCTCAATTTAGTCTTGAAACTGTCTGTTTACACGGGTAGTGGTACATGTTTTATACTTTGCTTTGTGTCTGGGAACAGTTAAGCTTGGAGAGAGTGGGCCAATTGCAACCATTTGTCAATTGATTTATTAGCTGAGTATGTTTAAAGGTCTGTGGAGTGGGGTGTCTGTTCTCCCCAGTTGTGAAGAAAATTCCCTTTCATCTCCAGAACTCCAGCAAGGCTTTCATATCAGTTCACCTGATGAGTAGTAATAGGTACATCTCTGCTCTGAACTATTCCCTAGAGAAAAACCAGAGTCCAGAAGCCTTGATTCAGAAGTTGAGTCACCCTTTCCCAGTAGCAGGCTGGCTAGAGCTGACCCTGTTCACCTGGGCCAGGTATATTGCCCCAGGTATGTGGTGACACAGCTAAGAGAGTGTCCATGAGGGTGGAAGTCCACACTTAACAGGATAGCTCTGGTGCTCTGTTATTAGTTACGGGACCAAGTCAAGACAACTGTGTCAGGAGTGAGAAGGACCTACATGAGACCCTGAAAAGCGATCCAGGAGACAGAGGGAGTTCAGAACCTGGGGATTAGGAAGGTTAAGGCGTTACAGGCAGTCTCAGCAAGCTCTGCCCTCCTGTCTGGGACTGTGGGAGCTTGAAGGAGAAAGGTTGAAGGAGAAAGAGTCTGAACATAAACTGGGACTTTCAGAATACGAGTGTCATCTCAGTGTCTGCCAGTTCAGAATGTGACCTTGGACCAGCCGCTTTGCTTCCCTAGGAGGCAGGAACAGATGACCTTTGAAGAGTATGGATTTAGAATCAAACAGACCTGGGGTAAGAATCACAGCTCTGCTGCTGACTGGTTTATGTGATCTGATGAGTTAGTTTAGCCTGATCTCTTCTAAAGAGGACAATCAATGTCCATCGTAGAGAGTGGGTTGAGGGTTAGCTGAGATATTTAAAGCCCTCAGCACAGTGCTTGGCACATTGACAGCTGCGGTCATCATTTCCTCTAATGGCATCATTAAGATTCTGTAATATACACAACGAGACTTGATGCTAAGTGTTCTGGGGCTGCAGGTAGCTGGGGTGCCCTTCTCCCCTTCACTCAGGCCAAGTGGATCAACCCTACAGGTTGATTTTGTTCCTTCCACCATTCAGGGAAAGAGTCTGTGTGGGTCCTCCTCAACTCCAAAGAGTCCCTTTAGTTCATCTGTCAGAACGCCTCCATTCCCAGATCCTTCACTTCTAGCGGCTCAGCTTGGTGCTGGTAGCATCCTTACTTAGGTGACTGTCAAATTACTGCATGTTTTTAAGGGCAAGAAAAAAAGAGGCAGCTAATTAAAGTAACCAAGCTTCCTGGAAAGTCATTCTGACTCATTTTCTACAGAGGAAAACTTATCGTGAGTCACAGCGATTACCAACTTGGTTTAATGGCTTCCTTTGGATTTTTAAAAGGCAGATTCCCCTCCCCAACAGTGCCTGAATTAAGGGGTGGTTTGTCTCTGGGTTTTAAAGAAACTATAAACAAAGGTGACCTAGAAAGCCCCAGCTCCCTGAGAGCACCCTCTGTGTTGTGTGAAATCCCCAAGGTGCACGAGGTGGGAGCTGGGAAAGGGAAGTGAATTTCCCCTCCACACTGGCCAGGACTGCAAAGGAGAGCGTTCTCTAGTCCAGACACAGACCTCCCGGTTGGTAGAGACGTGGCAGGGAAGCTAGCTCATCCTTTCCTTTCCTTCGGTCTATGAGGAAGCCGAGGCATGGGTGGACAGAGGAGAAATTCAGTGTCTTTGTGACAGCACTCGGGACCAGAGAAGACTCCCGATCCCCTGGCCAGTGTTGTTTCCACACCCTGCAGAAGACTGAGGCCAAGCTGTTTCTAGATTTCTGAACTATCAGCTTTTCTATCCTTCCTCTTACTTCCCGTTTTTACTTTTCCTTCCTTCTTGCGACTGACACCGATTTTTTTTTTTTCCGGTTCTCAACTGAGTGGTTGATAAGAACATAGCCTTACCCACATTTCAAAAGCTCCCAGCTCCATAACTGACCATCCCCAAGCACCCAAGCAGATAACCCTATGACTTTTGACCACTCTGGTCACAGTGTAGCCTCCTACACAGGGGGAGGACAAATACGGTGGGCTTGAGAAGAAGAAGGGAAAGGCCAGTCACATCCACGGAGCCTCCTTCCCATACCCAGGCCCGTGGAGCCAACTGTACATGCATTACCTCATTTAATTCTTACAATTGCCATTTTTATCAATGAGGAAATTGTGGCTCAGAATGAGAAACTAACTAGCCCAGGATCACACAGCTTCTAACCAGTAATCAAACTCAGTCCTGACTGCAGTCTATTAACTCCCTGCAGATTATTGGGCAAATGTTTTCCCACCCAGACATTTATTTTCCTCCCCATTAAGGAGGGTTTGGGGCTGGATAGCCTCTAAGGGCTGAATTTTTAAAGATGTGTATGCAGTTCTGCTTTTCCATATTCTCTGCCATCAGTTCCCACACTGTGCATTTGTGTGGGGACTTCCTCAGCCCTGAGCTCTGCCCGTCTACCCCGTCACCTCCCTCAGCCCCTATATCCCCTCCTTCCACCACCCCTCTCAGCCCGCTCTCCTTCTGACACCTCCAGCTGCCTTGCTCTGTTCAGGCTCCGTCCTCTTCTCTGACCTCGCTGGCAGTCCTCGCTTGTGTCAGACCCTGGGCTCAGAAAGATGACGAAACAGTCCCTGTCTTCCAGGAGCTTTCCTCCAGGGCTTCATGGTGGAGTGGATCACAGGGCCAACCTGTGTTTGGAAGAGCACGTTCAAACAGTGCGTTTGGACTTTACAACAATTCTGTGAGGGTAGATGACACCATCCCACTTTGCAGACGGGGAAGTTGAGGCTGGTTAGCTGATCTCCCCAGGGTTCTGTATCTAGCAAATGACAGAATTAAACTTGGGTCTTTCTAGTGACTATTTACCCAGAGATGGTGGTGGGAAGACTGGGGACCAGCACAGGAAACCAGGGACAGAGGACACAAGAGAGTGGCGGCATCAGGGAGATGCCGAAATTATGGCAGGCGGCTCCAGCCAAGGGGCTTGGCTCTCCTCCTTGGCCAGAGGACAGCCAAGCCCCTGCTGGGGGGTTGGTCTCATCCAAGAGGCAGAAGCCTTGTCTGGTGCCAAAATGTGCTTGCTGGGGAAGAGAGGGAAAGAGCTCGGGTCCACTTACTCCCTTTGGTGAACTGTGGAGAGGGAGAATCTGGCCTTGGAGAGAACTGTCTCCATCTCTTCTCTCATCCTGGGCCAGCCTCACTGACACACCAGCCCCGGCTCCCCGCATTCTGCAGGCTCAGTTGTCATGGGTGGAGTGGGGGTTTGCAGGCCCAGATGACAGTGGAGCAGATGCCTTAGGACCCTTGTGCTGCTCAGAGATCTGGGAAGGAAGGGCTCCACGAGGGGAGCCCAGGGGAGGAAAAGGGGAGCAAGAAGGAAGGGGGTGGGGACCGGACTCTGTTCAGTCATCCCTTCCTGCTGCCCTTCTTCTTTGCTTCAGTTGCCTATCTGAGAGGTGAAATGGCTCACCGTGTCCCACCGTCCGGAAGGACCATCCAGGGGAGCTAGCTGTGTGGGGACCCTTTGGAGAGAGTCTCCTCACTTAAATCTGGCAACTTTCTGCATGGTTTTAAGACGGAATGGACACGATTATATAGGGGAGCCCAGAGAGGTTAGTGATTCTCCTTAAGGCCCAAAGAAATAATGAGTAACTGACCCAAGAAGAGAAGCCCCGTCTTGGTCAGTTCATTCCTGGGACCTCGCCATCTCCACCCTAGTGAGTCCCCAAGAAAAGAGCTAAGGATAAAGAAACTACGTCTCACTGCGACGAAGAGGTGCAGTTCCAGGCAGAAACAGGTGGAAGGCTCTAGAGACGTGTGTGGGTTTTAACCCAAATGTTTATGGAATAAAACTATTCTTTCAATGACAGAGAGGACGAGAGAAGTCTAGGAAGTACCTGGGGTGAGGTGAGACTTGGGGGAAGGTGCAGAACAGTCTCCTATTGACAGCTCTTTCTAAATGAGACACACAGGTGCACGCGTGTGCGTGCGCGCGCACACACACATACACACACCCTTTTATGATTAAATGACAGAGTGGGTGTGAAAGCACTTTGCAAAGTGAATGTCACCATACAAATACAGTCCATCATTAGGTTGATAATTATCAGAAACGTTCAGGAGACAAGACAAAGCTCTGTCACTGAGCAGTGTGGGACAAGTCTGCTTGTGCCTTAGACTCGAGTTTCCTTGTCATAATATGGCGGGAGAGAGTGCTTGAGGGAGTAAAGTGAAGAGAATGAGCTGGGTGGGCTCTAGGATTCAAGCCTGATGACTCTGGTCCTGTGCCTTGGTCTGTACCCACTCTCTCCCTTACCTCTCTGGAGGACAAAAAGGAAGCCACAGCCCCTCCAGATGTCCAGGGGGAACTGACATGAATCCCTGGATTCTGAGAGGATATCTTGTCCATACCTCTCTCTTCCTTTGAAGCCATTTCAAAACCATCCCTGGAAAATAAAGGATCCTGTTCTTAGAGCTATTTTCCCCTCATTTATCTTCCATCCTTAAGAAAAGCTAACCCCGCAATTTCTCTTGGCCACCTATTCTTGTAGGATACAATTCTCAGTGTCGGAAGTCCTTTCCTATCTCTTGTCTACAGCCCTCATGCTGCAGCCTAAGCCCCTTGCCCCTGGTTCTGGCCTTCTCAAACCAGAGTGGCTTCCATCTCACCACGTTTCCAGTTTCTGTGCAGGGAGATGAGGAGGTACTAATTCACCATCCAGGCTTCATACTGTGGCTGTGTGGGCCAGAGGTCCCGGGAGAGCAGCCTGTGGCGTCAGGAGGTACCTGCCTCTAGCACACAGAGAACCTCTGCAAATAGAAGAATTACTACAGCAGCTCCCACCTGTGCCACACTTTCTCACCCATCTAGTCCCAAACCCAAGCCCACAGGGCAGGACCATGCTGCTCAGATGAAAATGTTGTGAAGTGTTTTTAATAGCAGTGGTTTTTTATATGCTGCTTGAAATCAGGAGGTTTATAACACATTCGTGTCCAGAAATGAGTCACGATACTTTAAAGTCTAAGCACACTATATATGAGTGTGTTAGGAGTGTGTATGTCACAATCTCAAGAGGGGTAATAGTCCATATGGACTAAATTAGTACTTGCCTCTGGGTAGCAGGTATGTTTGTAAATATAAAATTACGTTAAACCTTAGCACCAGTGCAGGTGGATGAGCCAAGTCCTGCCTGACACCCGTCCCTCTTCCTCTCGGAGATCTCTTTAAGGAAGGCCACCTTCCCCACCCCAGCTGCCATCTCTGCAGCCCCCAGAAGAACATGGACCTCCTTTTCTCTCCAGCCTAAGAGGGAACAAAGCGAGGGGGCCGGGTGGGGGGGCATCTGTGTGCTGGCTTTTACCATCTGGAGTTCCGCTTGGTTTCATCAGCAGTCATTCCTTAGGGCACCGCTTCAAACAACGCGGGCTGCAGGACCGGTCGTTTTACTTCCGGTCTGTCACAGAGCAGTCCACAGTCCCACCGTGCAGGACTGGTATGCAGCTCGTACCCACCACACACATTCAACAGGGCCCAGACTTGTCTCCACTGCGTCCACAGGGAGCGCTCACTAATGACGTACTTGGGGTGCTGTGAACATTTCTAAATTCTTACTCTCTGTGTTTGGATGCATCTGGTCTCCGACCTTAATGAACAGCTCAGACCAGCCTGGCTGTTGGACCACACTTGGAGGTGCCCTGCATTAGAGGATAAGAGTGTGCATAAGAATGCCCCTTTCCTTTGGCATCCCATGGGCAATGGGTACATCTTATGACCTTCTTAGCATCCCTCCTACTCCCACTGTTGGTGCCGTGGGGGCAGTGATGGGGAGATCCAGCAGGAGAGGTCAGTCCCAGGCTATCCTTTGCTGCCAAGGGTGAAATGACACCCACCCCCAACCTGCTACCAACACACACACACACACACACACACACACACACACACACACACACACAGGCCCTGAGCAGCGTCCAGAGACTCAACACTGTAGCTTCTGGGCCTTAGCCCTTCACTAAGGCACCCAAATTGCAGCCCCCCTCCCTCATAAGCTGTGAGTAAATGCTTTTGGTCTCTTGGGTCCACCCTCCTCCTTAAGAAACAGTTACAGCAATGAACACCTGGTGTGGAAAAATGCTGAACAAGTGGAAAAAGAATTTGAAAAGAAATGAGCAGCCAAATTAGGGTTACGTCTTCGGGCTTGAAGAGCAGCCCCGTCTGGAGCCTGTGCCCCGCAACGAGAGGCCGCGATAGTGAGAGGCCCGCGCACCGCGATGAAGAGTGGCCCCTGCTCGCCACAACTAGAGGAAGCCCGCGCACAGAAACGGAGACCCAACACGGCCCTAAATAAATAAATAAATTTAAAAAAAAAAGAGTAAATCCTATTAAAAAAAAAAAAAGAGCAGCCCCAATCCGGACAACTGAAATGCAGTTACACTCCGTCCGCCCCACTCCCAAACACACAGACACACACACGCCCAACTCACACTCACGTGCAAACACACACGACTCACACAATCCCCACCTCAAAGCCCTCAGGGCAGGTTGGGCAGTCTGGTGGTGGGGTACACCCACTGGCAGTCTTCCTTTCTGGTCAAGGCTCTATCAAAGGCAGGCTGGGGTGGTGGTGGGGGGTGGTTTGTGAAACTACAGGAAGGGTAGGGGAGACGGAAGTTGGAGTCTCTGCCCGCATTTGCTAGTGGGTCCCCCTCGGGAAGGGAAGGGCTCTGCCAGGATGACCCATCCTTAGGAAGAGCTGCTGAGGGGAGAAGCAGGTGCAGCTCCCCTTGCCTCCTCTCACTCCCCACTCCCCACAGCCAAGGGGAAGAGGGGCAGACACGTCCTTAAAAGGGAAGCCCCGTGAGGTCATCCCAACTGGGGCTGCGTTCCTCTCATTGGAGCCTGAGGGTCTGGTAGGACAGGGCTGGGGAAGCTGAGCGAATGACCAGAGTCCTCAAAGGAGGCTGAATTTCATTTCTAGGGACTTCAGCCACGGACAGTTCAAAGTCCCCTCCTGGATTCTCCACGGGTTTAGAGCTGACTGTGGGGGAGCTCCTGGGTAACAGCAGGGCCCTGGGAGACTCAGGGACGGCAGGCCTTTGTGCCAAGCTCGGAGCACGGGAAACAGAGCTGCAGGCATCTCCCCAGAAAGCACTCGTGCTGTTGACTCAAAAAATAATAGGTGTTCATTTGCATGGCATTTTACATACAGGTTCCGTGCCTGCTTTCCATCTCCTATCACTGGCACCACCGAAGCCCTCTAGGTCTCTCCTCTCCTGTCACCCCCTCTAGGGGCATCGCTGTGTCCTCCAGACTCCAGAACTTCCTCACCACCATCCAGCCCATCCTCGGATTAGGCTAGCCTGAGGAAAAAACAGCGGCTGGTCTCGCTTGGCTGAGACCAAATCTGGGTCCAGATTTGCACTAGAGAAGCAGGCAGGAAGCCTGGCGGGTCTGGGCCCCGTTGGGCACCTCGGTGAGGGGTGCCCCCCCCCCCCCCCGCCTGCTGGGAAGAGGAACAAAAAATCTAAGCCAGAGAGCCCAGAGAGGGGCCAAAAGGAGAGGAAACCCAGTAGTTGCTATGACGATGGGGTCCTGGCGCCCAATTTGCATAGGGCAATGATTTCCATACTGCTGGGTGAATTTCCATATCCCTGCCTCAAAGCCTGTTGGGGCAGGGAGTGGGGAGAGGGGAGAGGTCATTTGAAATTCAAATGAGGATGATTAAGCTTTTCTTGAGAAGGGAAGCACGCACAAGAAGGGTTAAGCCTGCTGGGAAATGTCTGCTCTGGACTCCAAGGTATCAAAGGGAGGTAGCACTGGGCTGGCTGCTCCCACCCTGTCCCTGTCCCCTCCCCTCAGGCCCCTGGAGGCCTGAGGGTGGTTGGCTGGGTGGGGTATTTGTGACCTCTGCCTCTCGGGAGAACCAGCTGGGTCCCCGTCCCCGCCTAGCCCCAACTCAGTTTACCCCAGCGTCACAGGATGCTTGGGCTCTTAAGGACCATTGAGTGAGTTCTGGTCCTGGGCTCAGGCCTGTCTCCCTCTACTGACAACAGACTAGTCATCTCAGTTTTTCTACCAGTGAAACTGGAGAAACAGTCTGCACCTTCTCGTCTGGCTGAGGAGATGTGAGGAGAGATGGAATCTGGACTCATCTCTACCATGAACCTGTGTCAGCAAGTCACCTCCCGTCTTCAGGCCTGAGTTCGTGCATTGGACGGAGGGTCTGAACTTGAGAGTCTCTAAGATCACTTCCGGCTCTAAGATGCTGAGATCCGTGAGCACATGCTGACCCTTTGTGCTCACTGGTTATTATTTGAAAGGTGGGGGTTGCTGTACCTCTCAGTTCCTGTAACGTGTTAGGAAGGGCACTGCTGCCCCCAGCTTACCAAGGCAGAGGCATTAAGGGCATAGACTTTGGAGCCAGAGTCTGTATTTGAATCCCAGCTTTTCTACTTACTAGTTATATGACCTTGGGCTGGTTACTTAATGTCTCTGCTCGGTTTCCTAGACTGTAAAATGGAGGTAATAACAGGGATAGGCTCCTAGAGTTGCCGTGAGGATTTTTTTTGTTTGTTTTTCTTTTTTAATATTATGGAGAGTAAGGAACTTTTTTTTTTTTGATTTTTTTGGCTTTTTTTCTTTAATAAATTTATTTATTTATTCATTTATTTAGGGCTGCGTTGGGTCTTCATTGCTGCACGCGGGTTTTCTTTAGTTGTGGCGAGCGGGGGCTACTCTTCGTTGCGGTGCACGGGCTTCTCACTACGGTGGCTTCTCTTGTTGCGGAGCACGGGCTCTAGGCACACGGGCTTCAGTAGTTGTGGCACGCGAGCTCAGTAGTTGTGGCTCGCGGGCTCTAGAGCGCAGGCTCAGTAGTATGGCACACGGGCGTTGTTGCTCCGCGGCATGTGGGATCTTCCCGGACCAGGGCTCGAACCCATGTCCCCTGCATTGGCAGGCGGATTCTTAACCGCTGTGCCATCAGGGAAGCCCCTGCTGTGAGGACTGAATAAGCCAACGTGTGTAAGGCACTTAGAGCAGAGCCTGCCATACAGTAATGCCATTTGCCAGTATCAGTATCAGAAGGACAGAGTGTCCACACGTGACCCAATGGCCAATCTAGGGACCCTCTATTAGGAATATGGGCTGTCTCCTGAGTAGACCTACCTGTGAATTCGTTCACTCATGGCCAACACACTGTCCTATCCACCTGCGCTTGGGAGTGGGAAGCGTGCTTTGGTGAAGGACCCTCAAACAAACTGACTCCAGGCAATCAGGAAATGGCCGGAAGAAGGGGAGGGAGTTGGTGGAAAGACCCCTCCTCCCAGGACCCAGTGTTTAGGGATGGTACAGATTCAAGGAGACTAGATGATGTTTATAGTTCTGGAAAAATCTTTTTTTCCCCCCTCAAGTTTCTGTGGCGACTCCATATGTGTTTTCATTTGGAGATAGTATGTCAATATATACTGTGGTGTGGTCAGCCTTGGCTGGTGGACAGACGTGGGCTTGCGTTTCTACTCGGCAATTTACTAATCAGTAACGTTGGGGAAGTTGATTGACCTCTCTGAGCCTCAAGTTTCCTCATCTGTAAAATGGGGATAATAAGAGCACCTACTCATAGGGTAGTTGTGAGGATTAAATGCTCTCCTGTGTATAAAATGTTTAATACAAAGCTTGGTGCATAGTAAATGCTCAATAAATGTCAACTATTAATTCATCCCTATTATTTGAAAATAGTGTTCTCCTGCCAAAATGTTTGAAAATTCTCTGATCTAGTCCCATTCTCCTATTTTATGGGGAAAGAGAGTGGGGTCAGAAAAGAGGAATGACTTTCTCAAGGTCACAGCAACGGGTTGAGATCCCTGTTTCTTTAAAAGCCCTTTCCCTACCCTAGAGGCAGTCCTCTGTCTTTTGCTTTTGTTTCCTTGTTTTGTTGGACAAAGTCTCCCCCCTCCCCATCATCCTTCCCTCAGAAGTGGCCCCTCCAGCCCTAGGAACACAGGCCCCAGAAGGAGAGGAAGCTACGTTACCCCGCGTGAGGGAAAGGGCATGGCATGGTGTCTGGATGCGGAAGACGGCTGTGTGACATTAACCAGCCCCGCCCTCTCTGAGCCTCAGTGTACTCACTGGTGAAACAGGAGTTCTGGAATCCCGGCCCTGTAGAACTCACAGGCAGGCGAGACTCTAATAAGGACTGGATATGAAAGTGCACTGCACAGAAAGGAACAAACCCAGTGCACGCCCCAAGACCCATGCGTGTTGGCCAGCGCACCAGCCCTGCAGCCAGAGCCCTGAGATCCAACTTCCTTTCCTCCAGCTCAGGCGCCATGGCCCAGCCTCAGTTTCCTTATCTGTAAAACAAGTTGTGAGGCATGAATGAAACAAGAGTGTATCTGTGGCAGCTCTCAGAAGTGAGAGTTGTTCTACAAATGTGAGATAGCATCTCCCATCTAAGCGTTCTTACCACACACGTGCCCCTCTGAGCTGCACAAAGGACATCTGTGTGCCCACATGAGGACCAGCGCCCGGCTGCACACCCCTCTCGGTAGCTATCCCTGCTCTTCCCACCCACCCTTCTCACCCCCACTTCACTCAGTCCCGGGAAGGGGGTGGCGAAGTGTCTCTTACCAACCTTAAACCTCTTTGAACCTCTTCCCCTCTCAGGGCTGGGCAAGGCTGGTCTGGAGGTGACCTTTAGGGAGCCCCTGGGCTATGGTGGAGAGACAAGTCTAGGCATCGGAGCTCGGGCTTTGTTCCTGCTTTGCCATGTGTTACCTGTGTGACCTTTAGCTCGTCACTCATCCTCTCTGGGACTTAGTTTCCCTACCTGTGAGTGGTGGGTGCTGCACTGGGAGTGTCTGTGTGGTCCCCTCGAGCACAAGAAAGTTCTGATAGAAAAGTAGCGACCAAGGTGCTTCTCTGACCTGCGCTTATTTAGGAGCGATGGGAACCCTGGGTTTCTTTAACAGAGTTTTTCCTTTAAAGTTGGATTTTTATTGTTTTCTAGGGTCAGCAGATCATGAGTGGAGACTTTGCTGGGGAACCTGGCCCTTTGGCCCCATTCCAGGCGGGGGCCTGAGTCCCTGGCCTCTTCAGCATAGCCTCTGACCATGCTGCCCACTTTGGGCCTCAGTGTGAGGCCAGCAGGAGGTACAGGGGCAATGCAGGGGGCCCCAGAGAGTCCCATCTATAGCTCAGACTGAGAAGAAACAGGAATTTTATTTCCTAAAAAATTCGAAAACCTCGGCGAGGAGCCTTTCATTTATCAAAGAATGATGACAGATAATAAAGGGAAGTCGGAGGAGGCTGGGCTTCCCTTTTAGCAAAGGTGGGCAGTGAGTGCCTTCCTCAGCTCCACGCTCCTGACATCTGTGTTAAGGGCCTGCAGACCAAGGCTTCGGGGTTCAGCCTCATGACTGTGCAGGTGGAGAAACTCACTGGAACGCTCACACAGGCCGGGTTGCAAGGAAGCCCTGAGGTCAGTCGCGTTTACTCTGCCATTCTAGAGAGGAAGAAGCTTTAACTCATGAAAATCCCCAAAGCCACAGACGGTCAGAGGTGGAGGGACCCTGTAAGACCATCCTGTCCTGGGGTAGCAAGTGGGTTTCTTCAGGAGAGCTGTTTCTGATCATCAGTGGTGGTCACTATGCACTGAGTTTAGGAAAAGGAAGCAAGTGAGGTGGTCCATTAGTGATGTCTGCCCTGGGCATGGCTCACACGCTGCATCTTTGCATCTGCTATCCACAGCCGGGGACACTCAGCTGGTGGAGACCTGAAGCTCAGATCTCCCATCCCCTATGCCGGTGTTCTTCCCACAGCCCATCAAGGACATCCTGTGTCCTGTTCTGCAGGTGGCTTCAGGGGCCAGCCTCAGTTTCCTCCTGGGCATTTTCTTTGCTCCTACGAAGCAGGTGGCAGGAATATAGGCAGAATTTTTTGTTTTAACATGTAAGGAAAATTGAAGGCTATGGAGGTCAAGCAACTTGCCCAAGGTCCAGCATAAAACAGCCTTTGAAGTAACCCTCAAGCTCAGTTTACAGTGTGTTCTCTGTACAGAGCTCTGACCATTAGGCAACAGTGCCCAGTTCCTTGGAGGGATCTCAAGTAACAAAAAAGGTAGGCATAGTGTCTGTGGGGTCTTGGGGAAAAGTGTTTTGACTGGGTTGAATGACCTCACTGGGAAGTCTCGTGGTTTGCTCTGGCGGCTGCCTGCCCAGCAGTGCTTCCAAGGTCCTGGTTGCTTTAATCATTGCTATCCCAGGAAGTGGCAGCACATTTGCCAAGTGGTCATAAAATGACAGGGGAAGTCTTGCTGGGTTAACCTGGGAGCGGAGCTGGTGAGAAGAGAAGCAGCCCGGAAATGGGAGAGGTTCGGCCGCATTGCAGAATGCTCTCTGCATGTTTACCAGGCAGGAGTGAAAATCCTGCTGGAACAGGATTCCTGTGCTTCCACCTCCCTCACCCAGAGAATTGCTCCCCAGGCAAACTCACATCCCAGCGCTGCCAACGCATGCAAATCAGCGGGCCTGTGAGGCTGTGGCTCAGAGGTGGGAAAGCAGAGGGCTGGCGCCGGCTCCTCCTGTCTACTGTCGGACAGGGGTCCTTGCCAGGTGGCTCGGACTGCTGACCTGGTGCCCACCAGATGCCAGGGAAGGAGAGGCAGAGGCGGAAGCTGCCTTTGACCCCTGCGCACCTCCTACAGACTGATCCATGGCCTTTCTCATGGGGACTCCATTGGGTATTACGGCCATCCTGGCCTAAGGAAATTCTATCCAGAATCCCGGGCCTCCCCACCAATTCAAGGTGCCTTTTACCCTCTTTTGGTCACTAAATCCCATTTTCTATGAACTGGAATGTTGTCTTCATAATTAACCCAAATCCCTCGAACTGTATTCTCGGCCTCTTCCTTTGTCTGGAGCTCTTTGGTATAGATGAACAGTTCTGGGTACCGTGTGGGACCAGGGAGATTCAGGAGTTGGGCCATTTAGCTGGAGCTTGGATGGAGTCCTCAGACGTTGTCTGAGTTTTAGAGATGCTAGCAGTGGCGTTAACGCTAGCGTGGGAAGGATGTACCACGTTGGGACTGGAGACATGGGTTTTTGTCTTCCCCTGAGGATCATTCCCAACACATGCCCATACTTTAAAAGCTCTGTTACTTCGTACATATTATCACTTAACCTTGTTGAGACTCAGTTTTCTCACTGTAAAATGGGGGTGAGTAATAAGGCTTCATTTTCCCAAAGGCAGAGCGCTCGCCCTGATCATCTCTTCAGGTTCCTCCCAGCCCCGTGAGCCATAGTTCCAAGGTGTTTGCGCTCTGGCTTTCTTGCTAGAAGCTGCATGGTCCAGAGATTCCCAGGAGACCATGAGAACCGAAAGAGGCTTGGATAGACCTTAGCTGGTGTCCCTTCCAGCTTGGCACAGTTCTTACCCATCTGCGCCAAGACATCCAAAGAGAGGATTCTGAAGCTTCCTTTGTGAGCCCTTTCTGCCCCATCTCTGCCCTCTGTGTTCATATCTTTTAGTTGTGGGCAGAACAAACAGGACAGAGGGAAACGGTGGGGAGAGTTCTTTGGTCCTTCCTTGCCTCCCTCTGCAAATGCTACACAGTGACCAGCTTCTGGGAAGGGAAGAAAAAGCCCTGGTACATTTCAATCCACTGCATTGAATCCTAGGACTTTAGAGATGGGAGGAATTTTCAGTCCCCTGAGATCACCCGAGATCCTCCTCTTGATATTATCAAATTGCCCCTCAATTCAAATACCACTTCTATAACATCCCTGAAATAAGCAACCTCTGCCTGAATATTCCCAGCAATGGGGAGCCCTGTTGATGTGAAACTGTGGGTTTCACTGCTGGACAATTCCATGTTTTACAAAATTCTTCCCTATACTGAGGTGAAGCCTGCTTCCCAGGAACCTCCACCAATGACCTTTGTGGAGCTGGGTCTTTGCAGCTGCAGACTAAGCCTGTTTCACATCCATGCCAATATTGGGGGAGGAAGGAAGAGTACACTGACATTTACTGAAGCACTTACTATGCACCAGGCACTATGCCAAGAAGATCTTACAAATGTTCCCTCATTGAATTACTTAAAAATTTTTTATTTTGAAAAACTTCAGATACATAGAAAAGAGAAGAAACAGCCATAACAGCTGTTAATGAACAGCCATATACCCATCACCTGGATTTAATAGTTGTTAACATCTTGCCATGTTGGTTTCATCCTTTTTGGGGGGAAATATTTTATTTTTAACTTTTTATTTCAAACGCACGCAAAGGTAGACACTAAAACGACGAGCCCCATATACTCATTGCCTACTCTCAACAACCATCACATTTCTGCCATTCCTGTCACTGGAATATTTTCTTGTAAATTATAGACGTTATAACATTTCAATCCTAAATATGGCAGTATGTGTGTCTAAAATGTAAAAGACATCTAAGGGTAAGTGTTCTCCTCTCTAGGCTAAATATCCTTTCCTCATTTGGTGTGACATCTAAGCCCCTTACCGTCTTGGTCCTCATGTTGCGCAGCCCAGTTCATCAGGGTCCCTTTAAAAAATGTTGCCCTGAACTGGACGTGATGCTCTCAGCAGAGATGTGCAACGGTCTGCATGCCTGCTGATGCACAGGATAGCATTAGCTTTTTAAGCAGCTACACCACACCTGTGCAGTACACTCAGGCCAATACTGGCTTCAGTCAACTGAAATTCTCCCTTTTTGGGTTTCTTTTTCACATGCGCTTTTTCACTAGCGCCAGCCTCCTCTCTCTTCCCCTCCCCACAAGGAACTGCAGTTTGTTTATTTCCAGATACTGTCTGCCAATAAACAGAAATGGGAATCACTTTTTTGTTTTTGTTTGGGAGGGAGAGTTATATTATATTTCTTTAGGAGATTTAACCTCTTTGAAAATGTAAAATACAGAGTATAGATATTTTGATGGTCAAGTATCTTAAATTATGCACACTTGAATTTTTAATCACCATATGTATCTGCTGTGTTATTCCATTGCTCTAGTTTGAGGTTGGTTATCGGTATTGTTGAAAAAACTCTTTATCAGGTTTCACATTGTAGCCCAGAGTCTTTTGTTTAAGCTTTATTGAGGTGTAACTGGTAAATAAAATTGTAAGATTTTTACAATGTACATCATGTGATTTGATACGTGTATACATTGTGAAAGGATTCCCACCATCTAGTTAATTAACACATCCAACACCTGTATATTTATCTTTATATGTGTGAGAGAGAACATTTAAGTTCCACTCTTTTAATTTTAATTAATTTTAATTTTAATTAATTTTAATTATACAGTACAGTGTTGTCAACTATAGTCCCCATGTAATACATTAGATCTTCAGACCTGATTCATCTTATAGCTGAAAGTTTGTACCCTTTTACCAACTTCTCCCTATTTCGGAACCCTTCCAGCATCTGGCAACCACTTTTCCACTCTCTGTTTCTATGAGTTTGACTCTTTTTCACTTTTATTTTTTGGATTCCACATATGTGATACCTTGCAGTATTTGTCTTTCTCAGTCTGGTTTATTTCACTTAGCATAATGCCCCCAAGGTCAATCCATGTTGTCGCAAACGGCAGGATTTCCTTCTTTCTCATGACTGAATGTAACCATGTAACAAGTTATATATACATAATATTTTCTTTATCCATGTACCCATTGAGGAACACTTAGGTTGGCTATAGTGAATAATGCTGCAGTGAACAGAGGAGTGAAGCTATCTCTTTGATACCCTGTTTTCATTTCCTGTGGATATATACCCAGAGTAGGACTGCCAGATTGTATGTAGCAGATAGGCTAAAGGTAGGGCATACTTTTGAGCAATTTGACTTCTTTAGTTGCCTACCCAGTATGAGGTAGAAAATTAGCTTTCTGGGTTAGAGTAGTTGTCAAAACATAATTCTCTAAGTGTAAAAAACTCTTTACTTTTTTCTCCTTTTTTTGGGTGGTAAAAAACATACAATATTAAATTTAAACATAAAACGTAAAATGTAAACATAAAATTTACCACCTTAATCATTTCTAATTTCAGCCTCCTCTGTCTTTTATGTATACAATTGACCTTTTTTAACCTAAATGTAGGGCTTAGATGTATTCCTGTTACATTCTATGTTGTTGGTTTTGGCCTCTTATTAGAATCGACCAAAATATTTTCTAATCCTGATTTCATCATCCAGTTGTCTGAATTAATCTCGCTCTCTGCCTTAAATCACTTCCAGGTTTGATTGGCATCAATACTGCTTATTTGCCTAAACTGTTGATTACAGTCTAGTACTTGGTCTTCTCTGTGTTGGACTTGGGATGCAGTGGGTTTATTGCGAAAATTGTGTGAGTATGGGAGTTGCAAAATCCAAGCTTTGGTCTGAAATCAAGGTCTCTGAGGCTGTGTGACCACCGCAAGGTGCTCCCCTCTGAGGTTGGACTTCAGTATCTTTCCAATGCTGAAAATAATGCTCCGGCCCCTCTGTGTGTCTGTCCTGCTTTGTTTGTTTTCTGCAAGTGGCTGCCATCTTTCAAAGCCAAAACTTGGATAACAGAATATGATCAGGTTTCTGCAGCTGGTGGCACCTGTGATGTCTTAGATCTGAATAGAAGATTCGTTTCTGTAGCAGTTTCTTAGTGATTTGGATCAATTAAACACATGGTCATTCAGTTCCTACTATGTGTTAAACACTGTTTTAGGCTCTTGGGGTACAAAAATGAATAAGATGTAATAACCCTGGCCTCTAGGAGCTCCCAGTTTCATGAGGGAAACAGACACACAAAACACTGACGTTTAAAAAATGTGGTAGGTGCTGGAAGAGGTATAAGTAGGAGAGGTGGAAACATAGAGGAGGAAATCCCTCATTTTGCTGTGGATAAGTTTCATGGAGGACGTGACATCTGAGTTGGGTCTTGGAGGATGAATGTGTATATTCTAGGGAGAGAGGGCATTCTAGTCAGAGGGAACAGCATGTGCAAAGTCCCTGACAAAGGAGCAGGCTCAGCCTGATGGAGGAGTGGCCCGGGACATGTGGAGCCCCGCCTGCACCTGGAGAGTGCTTCCCAGCATATAGTTGAGCTTTACTGTATTCCTGGGAAGTGGGTGGAATTGAAACTATGGCCTTATTTTGCCATCAAGATGCCTGAGGCTCTGGAGCTTCCTGTCTTGACCAAGGTCACACAGCTTGGGAGCGATGGAGCCAGGACTTGAGCCCTAATTCTCAGACTTCAAGTCCAGCACTGTTTCAAGTACGCCCTACTACTCCTGCACACCACAGCTTAAAGGGGTAGGAAACAAGTTTCTGGTGATTGTGGACCAGTATTTCCCACAATATGGTGATTGCATCCCTTTCTTTCTCTAGGAAAGAGGGGTGCCCTCCTCGCTGTTTCAAAAATGAATAAATTGGGTCCTGGGAATGGCTTGTCGGTCACCTCTCAACCTAGAGCATTAGGGCAGCAGCAGAACCCCAGTGAGCTTGATCTTGTCCCAGAGTTGCCAGGTACCGCCTCCCAGGCCTTTCCTGTAGGCTGGGTGGGGAGAGGTGCCAGGTGGAACAAGGTCCATGAACATGGGAGAGAAGCAGGAAGAAGCAGCAGTAAAATGAGAGCTGAGGCCGTTTCCCCTCAGCCAGATCTGGAGAGAGAATCAACAGTGTCATCAGAAATGAACTAACGCCTGTATTAGACTATGTCATGGTGTCTCCACCTAGGCCCCCAGATGCTCTGAGTTCCTTCTCCCCAGCCGGGGGAAGCCATGTCTCCTGAGAATACTCTGACCTGCTCAGCAGTGGAATCAGAATCGGAGGTGAAGTCACTTTGGCGGACTGAACCTTTATTCAGTTCCCAGTGCTGAGCTAGTGCCACTCTCTGCTGCCCCAGAGTAAAGGGGTCTGTCTCCTGGGAGGCCCTGGCTGGCCTGGGCCCCTCCAGTCCAGCCATTCAGTCAGCCTGGGACTCCAGGAGGACTAGATAATGATACCGATGCAGGCCAGGATGAGTTTGATGAGAAGGGGAGACTCCATGTTCAGGCTCCAGGCGCAGCAGGTGCGTCCTCAAGGGGAGAGGCCTCTGGAGAAAGACCCTGGAGAGACTCCTGGACAAGAGAAATTGTCCTCTTGTTGGCTGGTGGGTTTTAAAATTAATCTCTGCGTGCTGTTTGCTTATCTTTTGCGTTTTGTGGATCTCACAAACAACACTCTGACGGCATCCGCAGGTATCGAAAGTAAAGACTTCTTAATTGTTCACAATCCCGATGACCTCTCCAAGATGGACTGTTTTGGCCCTCAAGGTTTCTCCCCCTTTCTAGGTCTCATTCACATGTATGTTCTTACCTCTTCTGGAGGTAATGATATCACACCTTCTCTTGCCTTCCAGACGCCATGCCTGCCTGGTCTTCCTCCTACCTGAGTGCCCACTCTTTCTTAGTCTCCTTTGCTGGCCCTTCCCCATCATTCCCAACCTTGACCCTTTTACTCTCCTTCATCTGGACTCAGTTCCTTTGTAAACTCATCAAGTCCTATGGCTTTAAATACCACCGATAAGCTGAAAACTACCCACCCTGTACTTCTGACCTGACACCTAGCCTGAGTCCAAACTCCTTTCCCTGTCTCTCCTGGGATCTTTAACTGGCATCTCAAAGTTAACACGTCCCAGAACATAGCTTTTGATTTTACACCACCAGCCAACTCCTCCCTGAGTCACCCCCATCTTGGGGAATGACTCCACCACTCACTCCATGGAGAAAGCCCAACCCTAGGAATCATCCTGCCTCTCCTTCCCTCGCACCACTCCTTGCAGCCATCAGCTGGCCCTGTCAGCTATCAATTCAAAATCCAGGTCCTTCTCACTACCTGCACGGCTGCCCTTCTATCCTGCACACTGCCCCCTCTCATCTGACCCACTGCGATAGCCTCCTGGTTGTTCTCCCTTCCTCCGTGCTCATCCCTACAGCTGATCACCGCAGGTGTAAACACTTAAGTCAAATCATGTCACTCCTCTGCTCAAAACCCTCTGATCACTTCCCAACATCCTTGGCATGAAAGCTGAAGTCTTCAGCACAACCCGCCTGCCAGACCCACGGCATCTTTCCCCTGGTCACACCCATCCACATGTCTCCAGCCTTGCTGGCCTCGTCACTGTTCCTCAGCGGGCAAGCCTGTTCTTGCCTCCCTCAGGTCCCGATCCCTCTGTCTGGAGTGATCTTCCCCAGACCACCCTGCTTATGGACAGCCTCTGACACACTCTTCCCCTGACCATGTATTATTGCTCTCCATAGTAACTCTCTCTAAATGAAATTATATATTTGTTTTCTTATTCCTTTCATGTCTCCTCAACTAGAAAAGAAGCTCCGTGTGGTCAAGGACTTCTGTCTATCTTTTCCAGTATTCTATTTCCAGTGCCTAGAACAGTGCCTGGTATAGAGAGTGTATTTAGCAAATACTTGTGGAATGAATGAATTTGCTTTTGGGTCAAATTTTAAAATCACTCCTTACTAGGCCACCTTTACAATGTCATGAAATAATTTTTAATATAAAAGCAATTTTATCTTTAAGTCTACACACACACACACACACACACACACACACACACTATTTTCAGTCTGTGGGCCCTTCCCATCTTAACTCCCCTCACAGATTATCTATTTAGGCTTCGTTAGTCTCAAAATCAGGCTGCTATTCAAAGATGACTTCCCGTCTCACGAATTTCCTCTTTCTCGGAATCCTATAGCCCTCAACTTCTGCCGTCATCTTGCTGGCCCAGCTGCTCTCGGAGACGCTTCACAGCCAATCATACAGACAAGGGCTTCACTTACCCGTTGTTTAGAACAGAGCAGAGGGAAGGGGGCTTAGCTCAAAGCTCCAGAGGATTCTCCTGGACCCCATTCACTCATCTGTCAGGTGTTTCTTGAGCCTCTGCCCCATGTTAGGAACTGTGGTGGCCATCGAGGAGAAAAATGAATATCATCCTCCTAGTTTTCAAGGAATTCAGAGACTAGAGGGAGAGAGAAGCATGCAGACAAATAAAGAGTTACATTACATGTGCCATGCGGCTGGTAGAGAAGCCTGAAGGACCAGAGAGAAGGGGGACCAACTCTGTGGAAGGGAACAGTGCATGGAGGTGTGGAAAAGGGAGAGGTGTGGCGCGTTTGGACATGAGCGAGCTTTCCATGAGTCTGGAGCACAGGGTACATGGGAGGGAGGGAGGTGAGATCATGAGAGGCAGCAGACAAAGCAGGGAAGGTAGGCAGAAACCAGGTCATACCGGGAATTATATGTTAGACTAAGAAATTTGGACTTCATTCCAAAGCTATTGAAGAACCGATGGAAGCAGAAGAATTTTCTGATTGAAAGTTCTGAATTCATTCACATGTTCATTTATTCATTCATTCAACCAATATAACTTGAGCTCCTATTATATACTAAGCCTAGTGCTAGGCTCTGGGTGGTATTTAATATCATTTTCTTGCCATTATAGAGCCAATAATCCATGGGGCACAAAGGAAGATTGTTTGGCAGCTCCTGCCCTGAAGAGCTGTATGAATAGGAAATTTAATTATAGCAAAGAATGGAAGCAATTTCCTTAATAACAGGTATATGTTTAAGCAGATTTTGGTATCTCCATAAATGGAATATTATGGAGCCATTAAAAATGATCTTTGCAAACATAGGAGAAAGATTTATGACGTTCCTTAATAGTGTAGGAGAAAGATTATGACACTCACTGGAAAATGCAGGGTAAAAAATCTATACAGGGCTTCCCTGGTGGCGCAGTAGTTGAGAGTCCGCCTGCCGATGCAGGGGACACGGGTTCGTGCCCCGGTCCGGGAAGATCCCACATGCCGCGGAGCGGCTGGGCCCGTGAGCCATGGCCGCTGAGCCTGCGCGTCCGGAGCCTGTGCTCCGCAACGGGAGAGGCCACAACAGTGAGAGGCCCATGTACCGCAAAAAAAAAAAAAAAAAATTGAGTAAAAAAAAAAAAAATCTATACAGAGCGATATATATCAATGAGGAAAAACAAGCATAAAAAAGACCATAAAATATACAAAAATATTAATTGCAGCTGCCTCTCTCTAGATGGATTTTTCTGCTACTTTTTACTTTTTACTTTTTCTGTACCAAAAAGTTTTCTCTATTAAGCACACATTTACTTTTTCAACCCAACATTTATTATAAAGGGAAAAAGATGAATAAAACCAAGAATGAAAGTTGGGGGTGGGTGGAAACAGGGGTGACACTCATCTACCTGACATGATTTAGGTGTCATCAATGCGGGAGGCCTTCCTGCCTTCGGGCAATTCCTTTAGGATTTGTGGCCGGCCATTCCTTGCTTTTCCATTACAGCATGTATCACAGCTTCTGTCTGAGGGCATTTGGCAGAAGCAGTCTGGTGTGGCAAGTTCTAATCTCAGTTAGACTCTATGTGACCTTGGACAAGTCAGTCTCCCCTTTCCCTGGTTACCTACCTTCCTGAAGGAGATTTTCCAAAGACTTTTCCAGGAAACAGGATAAGCAAGAAGATTCTGGCCACAGGGCAGGCATTTTGTTCTTTTTCAAAATAAAGATAAGCCCATCCCAACATCCTATTTTCCACTAACTTTCAGTCTCTTCCAATCCTGCTAGCTATTAATGTTTTCTTTTTTTTTTTTAATCTCTTCCAGGAAATGATCGAAACGGCTTAGATTTCAACAGGCAGGTAAGGACATTCAGAAGAAAACCTTTATTCTATAAATTTTGGGGGTCATTCATACTATGTTAGGTGTGGGGACACAAAGATTAAGGGAAGTTTGAGGGTGTTTATTCATAGACTCATAGCTCTCAGAATTGAAAGGTGTCTTTCAAGGGCTTTTGCATCCAACCCCTCCCCCAATCCACAATCCAACGTTGGGGTCACCTCTTCATTATGTCCTCAAAAGAGTACTGACAGCGGAGCCCTATTTAGGATTATCTGTTGGCTGGATGTGGTCTGGAATCTAAGACCACAACTCTTTTCCCATCAAAGCTCCGCTTGAGTTGCCTCTTGGGCAAGTCTGTTTGCAAGGCCTGACTATGTGTAGAGGAATTTGTGGAGGTGCAAAAGATGGAGGGTTGGGTTCCTCAGGGAACTCCTGATTTATTTATTTATTCATTTACTTCTAACATTTTTACTGAAGTATAATTGCTTTACAATGGTGTGTCAGTTTCTGCTTTACAACAAAGTGAATCAGCTATACATAAACATATATCGCCATATCTCCTCTCTCTTGCGTCTCGCCTCCACCCTCCCTATCCCACCCCTCTAGGTGGTCACAAAGCAGCGAGCTGATCTCCCTGTGCTATGTGGCTGCTTCCCACTAGCTATCTACCTTACGTTTGGTAGTGTATATACATCCATGCCACTCTCTCACTTTGTCCCAGCTTACCCTTCTCACTCCCCGTGTCCTCAAGTCCATTTTCTGTAGGTCTACGTCTTTATTCCCGTCTTGCCCCTAGGTTCTTCATGACCATTTTTTTTTTTTTTAGATTCCATATATATGTGTTAGCATACGATATTTGTTTTTCTCTTTCTGATTTACTTCACTCTGTATGACAGACTCTAGGTCCATCCACCTCACTGCAAATAACTCAATTTCATTTCTTTTTATGGCTGAGTAGTATTCCATTGTATATATGTGCCACATCTTCTTTAGCCATTCATCTGTCGATGGACACTTAGGTTTCTTCCAAGTCCTGGCTATTGTAAATAGCCAAAGGAACTCCCGATTTAAAAGAAGATAGAGGACAAAACAGGGGAGCCAGGACAAAAAGAGCTCTGGAAGGAGGGTGTAACCCAGCTCAGTGGGACAATGGAGATACAAGGTGGGCGCCTTTAAAGGAACAAGCTGGGTGGAGTTCAAGTTAGTCGGGGAGGGTTTCAGGCAGGGGAAGGTGGTGTTGGACGGATTGAAGGATGGATAGATCTGGATGTGTGAAGAGGAGGGTGAATGAAGAGAGGACCTTCCCATTGAAGTTAGAGGCTGATGGGAAGATTGGGGGCTGAGGGCAAAGACAAGGTGTGATGTCAGATGGTGGGAGGGTTCATTGGGGGGACAAAGTCTAAACTGGAGACAAGCAGGAAGCAACACTGGGCCCTAGAGTGAGGCAGAGACGTGAGAATTAGAAACAAAGTCAGAAAGCCTGGGTTTGGGTCCTGTTTGGGCCACCAGCTAGCTGTATAAGTTTGGTCAAGTCACTTAATAATTTTAGTATGAGTTTTCTCAGCTGAAAAATTAATTTATTTCATAAATTAGGGGTGGGGGAGGGAACACGTACTGTGCCAGATGTGGGAATACAAAGAAAATTAAGACATGATCTCTTCCCTGGAGGAGCTCACAGTCTAGATTGAGGAGTGGGGGAGATAGAGATAGAGGGAGAGGGAGAGGGGAGGGGAGAGAGAAACTCTTGAGTGGATAATTATAATACAATCTCATTCATGCTTTATTGAAGGCGTGTAAAAAGCATGGTGTCAAACAGAAATGAGAATACTTCATTCTTCCCGGTAGCTCAGGGCAGGCTTCACGGAGGAGGTGATATTTGATTCTAGCTCTGAAGAGTCAGTAGAGTTTGTCAAGCAGAGAAGAATGGGCTAGAGAAGGAGACAGCCAGGGGGAAGGAAAGACAACCCCAATTTGGGGATACATTTGATACTCACTAGGGGTCCTTCCCACTCATATCCAGAGTCCAAGTTTAGAAGCAAGTCAGGGGTGGAGGTCAAACTCAGACATATGTTCTTCTCCTCCTTTATCTGTAGAGTGATTTGAAGTCCCTACTAACATTCCTGAAAGGCTTTTAACTCTGGGTACACCTTCACGGTTGGAGAGGAACAATCTGGAGTCCTAACCAAAACCTCTTAGGCAACTTCTGCAATTGTGTTCATTGGGGAAGTTTGCTAACACGTGGAGGCCAACTACTCTCCCTCTTCCCTCAAGACCTAAGACAGAGGTAGGCTTCAGTTAAAGACACATCTAGGTGAGCTACGAGGAAGGACTTGCAGCCAATGTGGCTTATCAAACAATGGAAAAGCTACCAAGGGAGGGAGACTGTGGAATCAGCTTCTCTCTCAGGGTCTTTAAAGATGAGACAGATTCTCATCTAAGGATAGTTTGGCCAGGTTTGTTTCCAGGGCAGGAGGATGGAGGACATTCCCGAGGATTGAGTGATCCTGATGTGGCCTGGTTGGGATGTGGCCTGTTGCCTGTGCTTTCCGAGGGTCCGCCTCTCATGGTCCCTTGGACGAGATGTACGTGGAGGAGCCCATCCCACACCAAGACATGGTGGCACCAGCCCAGCCCGGAGGTGGCCCGCTCCACAGGCCCGGTGGGTTTGGCTGCCTGTGTGATCTTTCTAGAGCTTGGGAAACCCTCGTGCTTAGGACAAGGCTAGGGACAGCCCCTCTGGCCCCAGCAGCCTACAGAGAGGCCCCGGCCCTTTGAACATCCTTTGGGGTATGGTTTCCCCACCAGTTGGGAGAAAGTTTCCTGGCTTCTGTCAGGGGAAGGCCTCACTAGCGTTCACTTCCCTTCGATGAGCCTCGTGGGAAGGGGGGAGTTCCACCCTCCCCTGGGAAGGGTTTTTGGATTTCTCATTACTGACGAGAACAGACACAAAGATCTTTTCTTTAAAGAGGTTGGAATTTGGGAGGAAGAGAGGCTCAGCTGGTCACGCTCATTTACACACTTAGACTGGAGCTCTTCTCTGTGCACAAGCACACGTGTCCACGCCCTCCCTAAGGCCCTCCTCGCTCCCTCTCACTGTCTCTCGGATGCCTCAGATACCAAGGCCCACACCCTCACATTCTCACCAGTTCACTTGCGGGCCTGCAGGTGGGCGCCAGGATTTCTCAGGCCCTTGCACTGACAGTGATACCCTCGTGCTTCATAACAAGGGAAGTAAACCAAAGTTGGCGACCCCGAGCCCCTGGGCAAAGTGCTGTTGTCACTTTATCTCATCTGATTCTCACTGTATACCAAGTGTTACTATCCCCCTTAGACAGGTAAGGAAATTGCCTCCCAGGCAGCCCCACCTGATTAGGCAAAGGATTTGAGAGGTTAAGTAATCTGCTGAAGGTCACTCCGATTGGTCAGCTGGCAGAGCCAGGACTTGAACCCACATCTCTTTGACTCCAGAGCTCATTTTTCCCATGATGCCTTGCAGCAGCCTCCTCTGCAGTCTCTCATCTCCCCTCTTCCTGAACATACACATCGTCCTTAGAGAGAGGCCTGGGAGCCAGCGGCTGGGTGTGACCTCACCATGACTAACTGGGAGGAAGTGGGAGGTGCAGGGAGCGGGGAGGGGAAGAAGGAGTGTTGTGTAGGCGCGGCCTCTGTGTCTGATACAGAGACGGGGTGGCAGACGCAGGAGAGCAAAGGATGAGTCGCTGCCCTTGGTGAGGCTCACATTGGAAGGCCCCAAGCCAGGCGGTGCAGCTGGGAATTGCAGCCAGGCTCTGGGCGCACTGCTGTCCTAAGGTTGCGTGAGCGAAGGACGCTGCCTCATCATGAAGTTTCATGCTGAGCCTCTTAACTTCCTGGTCCCAGGAAAGCAGCCTGAGCCTGTTTGGGAGATAATTGTGAACTGACCCAGAGACCCAGAAACAGGGCCACCCCTCAGTCCCCAGGAAAGCTTAAGACAGAGTTGGGAGGCAACCGAACAAGGCCAGATCCCTGGACAGGGAATCAGAGGTCCTGGGTGCTGGTGCTGTTTCCACCCTACACAGTCCTCTTCCCCTTTCTGGGCCTTAGTGTCCTCATGAATAAAAGGAAGATATTTGCTTGAGATGATTGCTAAGACCCCTGCAGTCTGTACGTTATGGTCCCATCGATATTCTCATGCCATATCCTGTTTGGTTTTGCTTCCACTTTCCTTTCATGTTTTTCTTTGAAGAGAAATGGGGAAGAGAGTGTCCATTTCTTCACCCTGAGCTGTAGAGAGTGAGGAGAAATATGTCACGTGGAAACTTTCCAGCCTTTATGATCTTGTGTGATCCAGCGAAAAGAATCTTTTGAAATTCAAGGGGCAGAGACAGGAGGACCCAGCAGGTTGGATCTAGGGCCAAACATTCACTCTTTGAATATTTAGTCTTTCCTAAGAGCTGGAGAGAGTGTGTCACTGGTAAGAAGATAAATGGCAATGAACTCTGCAGTGCATTCTGTAAGAGACATAAGAGTACTGAGCTCTGAGATAGTGCCCAAGGATGTCACCAAAGAGATGGTGTTGAAGCGGGTGACAAGGGAAGAGAAGGGGATTTGATTGACGGGCAGAGAGGGGAGGCAAGAATATTCCAGGCATAGGAGACAGTAAGGGTGAAGCCTCACTATGTAAAAGGGAACTGTGAGAAGGTCAGCATGGGATGTGATGGTGGAAGATGAGGCTGGGCCGGATTGTGCAGACCTTTGAACGCCCAGCAAAGAAGTTTATTTATTTATTTGTTAATTTGGCTGTGCTGCATGGCTTGTGTCATCTTAGTTCCCCGATCAGGAATTGAACCCGGGCCCTCGGCAGGGAAAGCGCAGAGCCCTAACCACTGGACCGCCAGGGAATTCCCAAGAAGTTTAGATTTTATCCTGTGGGCATTTTCAAGCATAACTAGTTTGATTTAATGGAAGAGCCTTAGAAGGGGGTGTGGGTGCGGAGGGAAGGAAGGATGAATGACGCACTGATGCAAGAGAGGCCTGATGGGATGCCATTGTGGTAGGAGGAGTTGGCAATGCCAAAGAGAGGGATTAAGCACACAGACTTAGAGCCAGACGACCTGGGTTTGACTCCTGGGCTTGGCACTACCTGGCGGTGTGACCTTGGGCAAGTTCTTCAACTTCTGTGTTCCTCGGTCTCCTCATCTTACAGGTGGGGAGAATAATGGTACCTATCTCACAGGGCTGTTGTTAGCATGTGTGTGTATGCGTGTGTGCGTGCGTGTGTGTGTGTGTGCGTGCACGTGTATACCTCTTAGACAATGTCTAGAACGTGTAAACTGTATAGGTATTTGCTATTATTATTCCTGTGTCAGGAAAGCATGGAGAGACTCAGATTTGAGAGAGATTTTGGGTATAAAATCAGGAGGATTTTGTCAACAGTTTGGATATGGACAGCTAAGGAAGGGGAAGGGTCCAGCAGGATTCTTAGGTTTCTAGCTTGGGATACTGAGCGTTAGCGGGACTGTAACCAGAGATCAAGAGAACGGGAGGTCCAGCCAGTTTGTCCAGATGATGGGAAGAGGACAAAGGGCAGATAATGGACAATAGGTGCTCAATACGTGGTGAGAAATTTGGACCTGGAGCCCAGCAGACAGGTCAGGATGCATACTGAGAGTCACCATCGAATTGTGTTAACCAAAGTGATGGGAGGGAGTGAAGTCACCTATAGGGAAGGTGCGCAGACTGGGATGAGAACCCAGGGCAGACCTGGAGAGAAGGAACATGTAGGGGACAGGCTGAGGAATGGCTACCCATAGATGAGACCAAGAAGGAGTGGTTAAAGGGATGGGAGGAGAACCACACCCACAAAGGAGAGACTTTCATATGAAGGTGGGGATAGCAGACAGCATCACAGCACGCAGAGATATTGTAGAGCCCCAGCCTGGAAGTGGCCACGGTTTGGCAGTGAGGTGAACACTGGTGGCCTCATCATAGCATCTCTAGCGTCTGTGGTGAGAGCAGAAGCCAGATTGCTGTCGTCGAGGGGTAAGGAGAAGTTAGGAAATGATGGAGACGAGGACTGCAGAATTCCGTTTCAAGGAGTGGGATGTTAAAGGGATGCAGATGTTGGCTGAAAATGGAGACAGTGTGAAGGGAAGGTTTTGGGGATGAGGGAGACTTTGGTGAGTTGTGGGCCTGGGGAGAGATAGGAGATGCCATAGGGGAGACAGAAAAGAGAGAACATGGGTGCAGGGTTTAGCCTAGGAGAAGAGAAGGGCTCTTCTGGGAGGGAGGGAGGGAGGAAAGGCTGAGTGCCCTGTGGGTGAAGTCAGGAGCCTGAGGGACAGCCTCCTGTTCACAGAGTTTCTCCACTTCCATTTCCTGCTCTTTTTTTTTTGGCTGCGTTGGGTCTTCGTTGCTGAGCTCAGGCTTTCTCTAGCTCTGGTGAGCGGGGGCTACTCTCTTTGTTGTGGTGCGCTGGCTTCTCATAGTGGTGGCTTCTCTTGTTGCAGAGCATGGTCTCTAGGCGTGTGGGCTTCAGTAGTTGTGGCCTGCGGGCTCAGTAGTTGTGGCGCACAGGCTTAGTTGCTCCATGGCATGTGGGATCTTCCCAGATCAGGGATCGAACCCATGTGCCCTGAGTTGGCAGGCAGACTCTGAACCACTGCGCCACCAGGGAAGTCCCCATTTCCTGCTCTTTCAACCAACAGCTAACTTCAGAAGAACACTAGGAAGTATCATTGGCTTAAAGGGGCTTGGAGAGTCCACAGTGACAGATGCACACCTGGGGAGCCTTGCCCTGCTCTGTGCCGGTGACTTCTGGGCTCCTCGTCATCCAGGGCTGTGGGTGTCCACCAGACCCATCAGAATGATGTCTCCACCTATGCTGTTGAAAGCTAAGTCTTGCTAGAAGTCTTCACAAAAGTTCTCTGAGGCCAGAAGAGAGTGAAGCAAGCTGGCAGTTGTCTCTCTCCCTGAGCTTCCTACCCCCAAAACTGAGACCCAGTGGCCTGGGATTCTATCTCAGCCCCAGGCCTGGCAGCATTCTCAGCTCTCCTGCGGCCGCAACATTCAGCCCTCCAGTGCCTCTCTCGGGAACCCGTCCAGCTAGTCCAGAGCAGTGGTCCCACTGTGCTCCCATAGAGCGTTTGGTTTTGAATCAAATGGGATTTTCCTTCGCCGTTTTCATGACTGTGAACTACCACGGATTCTTTTTTTTGAATTTTTGAATTTTATTTTATTTATTTTTTATACAGCAAGTTCTTATTAGTTATCTATTTTATACATATTAGTGTATATATGTCAGTCCCACAGATTCTGGCTGCTCCCGGCATGCGTTGATTGTAGTGTTTAATCAGCTCAATGGGACATCTTCTCTAAAATCAACAAAATTCAGACTAAGTAAAGGTCTCTGAGGATTCTGAATGAAGGAGAGGCTTCTCCGGGGAGGCGCATGATGGAGACACAGGGGAGGCAGGACCAGACTCTCAAGTGAAGGTCTGCAGTGAAGACATAGTGAGCCCCTCCCCCAGGCACCCAGGGAGCAGCCCCAGGAGGGCCGGCACCACAGTAGCTGAGCACCAGAGGACAAGGGAGGGAATTAATTGACCACATTTGACCGTTTAGTTGCACAAACCTGTGTCTAGCTGTGAGGGGTCAGAGGGGAGTAGAACGTGGTCCCTGCCCACGGGAGCTCCCAGCTGGTGGGAAGAAAATGCAGCAGAGGCTGCGGAGGGGAGGGAGGGCCCCTACACTGTAATAATCCTGATGGGGCTGGTTCAGTGAGTCTAGGAAAGCCAGGCAGGTGTGTAGAGCCAGGGGTAGTTGCCCCAATAAGCTGGAGGGAGACTCTGAGACCTCCCTGTGAAAGACCTTGGAGGATGAGAATTAAGGATGGCGAAACTCTTGATCCTCTGAGGCTTGTTTCCCTCTGCTGCAAGATCCTTCTTCTGGTCCTGTACTTCCGGGTTGAGGCAGGGTTATTGAGGGTGGATGGGCAGACTAAGAGAAGAGGATGCAGAGCCAGCAAGCCACATTTTGCTCAACCCTAAGCAGTAGGGTTGGGTTTTAGAGTGTTGATGTATAACATCCTTCTTCCTTCCCCCTCCAAGGTACCAAAGCAGTTGAAAAAAATAGATACAGGAGCCTGACAGATAGAGCTGCAGGGGGGACTGGGTTGGTTTTTTGTTTGTTTGTTTTTAGAGTGTTTTTATCGCCAAAAAGAAAGTGACACGGCTACCCTAGGAAACATTGCTATAAAAATCATTTAACAATAAAATTATAAAGACAAAGTAATGACAAAGATAGTGGATAATTCTACCAGAAAGCCTAGATGGACAAAAAATGTAGAGTGGACATCAAAACATAGCTCTTATATCTTTGTCAAACAAGAGGAGAGGAGAGCAATAAAATATTGCTTTTAGGAGATACCCTTTAAAAAATGTACAATTTATTCTAAAAGGCTGCACTTGAACAACAGGCCAGAACTTATATTCACTTAACTTGTTGGGGGACATGGCTTTGATGTGTAGCCACAACGGACTTTCAAAGGCCTTGCTCCAGAATTAAATACATCCACCTGGCACAGATAGAGCTGGTGGAGAACAGGCCATAAAGTACCCTCCTAGCCAACAGGCAGGTCTCAGAAGGAGTCAAGTCGCACACACCCACTTCCTTCTAAACCTGTGTTCTCAGCCTTATCAGACCGAATGTTCCTTGTAACAAGGATGCTATAAAGCCCCTTCAATATCCTAGAATGAAATTTATAGAAAACATACATAAAAATCGGTAAGATACTCTCATTTGAATAAGGATTCAAAGGAGAATGAAAAAAATTAAAATGATATAATATGTATTTCAGCAAGTAAATGCTTGGGCACATTCCTCTGGAAGGTTTGATGAGCTAGTAGGATGCTTGCGCCTATATGAAGGTGACAGACACAAGTACAGACTGATATTGGTATGCTCTGCTGGCAGCTGAAAAGCCATGATTTTCCAAAATGTTAAACAACTCTTGGTAAACTTCCAAACAAAATAAAATATAATCTTTCCTCAATTTATACAGAAAATGGCATCCCGGAAAAAGTCAGTGCATATCAGAAGTGTGCCAAAGATACGTTGTGCCTGTATAAAAACTGGAACTGGGCTCTAGGCTCGTGTGATACAGGCAGGCTTTTTACGGACACGAGTGTCCAGTGGGGCGTTTGAAAGTCGGATGCGAGTTGTACAGGACACGAGCAAGAGTTTCTTGTCTGGTACTGTCTTCTGCGTCGCAGGATGTCTAGAATGCCTGTCCTCTGCCTGGTAAATGCAAATACAGCCTCCTAATTATTAAGACAGAAAAACCACCACATAGATTTCAGAGAATGACCTTCAGGTTTGCTGTCATCCCCAGTGAGGACAGCTGACCTAGACTCACCAGGGACATAGGTCACTTCTACCAGGAGGCAGAGGGCGAGATGCTCCTCTAGCTGTGATCCTTCCACACAGAAAGACAAGGCAGTGGAAAATGGAGGCTCCCCAGCACTGGGAAGAGGCACCCCCAAATAATACACACAGACCTGCCCTCAGAGAACTTACTTGCTATCCAATGAAGGAGACAGGTCTGAAAAGTTCCTTAAAATGTCAGAACGAGGGATATGTAAACCAGTGCAGCTTCAACAGGGAATAAGCTGGGCTTATTGAGTAACAAGGTTGATGGAGAACAGAATTTTCAGGCAGGAGATCATTGGTGAGAAGAAATGATTCCTTTCTCCAAAGTGATTTCCCCATTGTAGTCAAGATAATATAACAATAGAAATAGTTATTGGATCCTGCCTGTGTGCAGGCGCTGAGCGCCAAACGCTTCATGGTTATTGTTCCATTTATTACTTAGAGCGACACTGTGAGCTCATTGGGATTATTCCAATTCTATAGATGAGAAAACTGAGACTCTGAGAGGTTAAGGAATTTTCCCACAATCACTCCATCCATAAGTGGGGAATTTAAAGCCAGGCTGGCCAGACTCCAGACTCCATGGCTCTCCTGCTCCATGGCCCTGCTCGTCTTGGAGGAGGCGGTTCCACGTAGCAGCTGAGCCGATTGTCTGTGTTGGCCAACTCTCCGCGTCTCACAGTCTCATCCAAAAGTGAGAACAGTCATAGAGCCTACTTTCCAGTCATGTTGTAAGGGTTAATTATAGATAAGATACACAACTTAGAATAGGCTCTGACATACAGTCATCGACCAATAAACATTAGCTGCTATTACTTCTGATGAATGAGAACCCATCATTTTCTCTTCCCCTTCTCTCCCTGGATGGCTGCTGCACTGGGCTTGCACCAGTTTAGATGGGCGGCATCTAAACTGGTGTTTAGATGTTATCAGAAAGGAAATTTTTTTCTGAGATCCACGATCTCTCCATCTAAGCTTCCCCCACCTACCCCAAGTTTGGGTGGGACGCAAATGATGAGTGTCTTTGCATTTTGGGAGGTGGAAATTTGTCCTCCTTTGCCAATCATGCTCTGCTCTTTGGCCTGAGGCTCAGCTGTCAACTGTGTCCTGTTTGTGGCCTGGGCAGCAGCCTTGGCATTCGATGGACTGAGCCTTGTTGAGAGCAGCACGGTGTGGAGCAGGTAGGAATGGGAGTGGCCGGGGTTTTCGGGAGCCCTGCCCCTAGAACACCCTGGTTGACCCAGCTACCCACAACACCAGCACAAAGCCTCTCTGCGGTACTGGGTGTCGGGCCAGCTCATTCAGGCTGCAGCACGGGCACAAGCCCACAGTGCATCTCGATGGCGAGTGGAGACCAAATGTTCCTCTCCACTCAGGTGTGGGGTGCAGAGTGGTGAGGCACAAGAGGAGGAGGGAAGTGTCAGAACCCTCTCCCTGATTCTGCAGGGATCCAAAAGGGGGATTTCTTTGGAGATTTGAACGAGTTGCCTTTGGTGGGTATAGATTCTGGTAAAGCAGGGCCAGTTCATCCCCCTCTCACTTAGGAGTCTTTTTGGAGCAGGGGTCTTGAAAAGGAAGCTGGAGTTGGCCCCAGTGGCAGAAGAAGTTAATACCACCCTGAGTTGAAAGGCACTGGGCCATGCCCTTCATAAGCAGTATCTCCTTGAAACCTTACAGCAACCTAGAGCAGTAGCTTTTAGAACTCCCATTTTACAGATGAGGAAACTGAGTCTCAGAAAGGTCAAGAGACTTGCTTGGAATCAGGATTCAAACCAAGGATGATGGGATGTGCGAGGCACTTTACCTAAAGTTATATCTTACTGGGTATTACTTCATCCTTTCGACAGCCCGGTGAGGTAAGCATGATTATTCCCATTATATAGCTGGGGTAACTAGAGCTCAGAGAGGTTAAGTAATTTTTACCCAAGGTGGAGCTCAGATATACAACAGGCCTGTCTGACTCTACACTGTGTCAGGCTGCTTTTGCGAGAGACAGAGAGATCCTGCAAATCGACAAGCCCTAATGTTGCCCAGAGCCCCTCATCTGATATTTGCACAGTACTTTTCCACAGGTCCCAAGCCCTCATGCTCACACCGCAGACCTCTCGCGGCCGGGGCTTGCCAGCTCGCACGGCAGAGATGCTATCTGCAGGCTCAGGGAAGGCTGCCAGGGGAAGGGCGGGGCGAAGAAGGGTTTCTACCCAGAGGGTTCCCCTACCCCAAGTGCAGGAGCACCTCCCTGGGCCTGTGCGTGAGAAGGGTGCAGGGAGGAGAGGGGCGTTTTCTTGTGTGCGTGCCTGCAGGGCAGGGGGTGGGACCTGCCCTTCTCGTTGCCCCCCTGTCAGAGGGCTGTCGAGGCAGCTCTAGTACCTGGGAGATTCTCCTTCTCCCAGAATCACAGCTGCGGCAGAAAATAAACTTTTCCCCCTCAAACTTCCCTCTCCTAGTCTAGCCTGAGAATGGCTTTGGAGGCAGCGCTTAGGGCTCAGGGGCTGTTTCCTTGTAGCTGCTCAGTTCCCTACCAGGCCACATCCCATCTCACGGCCCCCTCTGCTTGACAACTTACAGAGGACCCCATTAAGCCAATAAGTTTTAACTCACAATAGCTATTAAACAAGTGTTATCATTCTCATTTGACAAGGAACTGAGACTCAGAATGGTAAAGTGACTTCAATTAAGTGGCAGAGCCAGGACTTACTCAATGTACCTTTATTCAGTGTCTACTTGATAATAGGCGCTGTGTGCAGTGCTGGTCTGCTGTCTCCAAATCCAGCTTATTCTACTAATCGGCTGACCCCATTGCCCCCATCGCCGCCTGGGCCTCTGCTGCTTTTGTTCAGATCTGGTGTCAGGACTCCCTTCCCTCTCCCCTGCGAGGCCACTAAAATACCCTTGGCTCCCAACCCCCAAGGATCCTTGGTTCACACCCTGTTTTGTTTTTCTGTCTTGGCAGCCCCTCCCCTGAGCTGGCATCTTCTAACATTTTCTCCACAGACTTCGCTGGCATGGACTGTTGCAGGGTGTCTGGTTTTAGGCTTGCACATGGCAGTGTAGTAGTGGTCAGAGGTCCAGCTCTGGCGTCGCACAGACCTGGATTTGAATCTCAGCTCTACCAACAGAAGCTGTGGAACCCGGTCACTCACCCTCCCCAAGCCTCAGTTTCTGCCTTTGTAAAAAAGGGGTAAATCATAGCGTCAACCTAATAGTATTGTTAGGAGGAGGATTACAAGCAATCTTGAGTATAAACTGTCCGGGACATAGTAAGTGCTCAATAAACTGGGCTATTGTTGCTCTTGCAACAGGATTGGTTCTAGATGCCCCGTTTCACATCAGCCTGGCTCCAGCTTGCGCTTCCTCTTAGCTCTGCCCTTGGGATCCTCTGAAGGCCGGAGGTTCACCGTTTTCCAGATGGCAGTTCTGCTCATTTTCCCCTCAACTGCTGGCATCCCTCTGAGTGCTCTTACTTGTGCCCTTGTACCTGACTCAGCCTGTTACTAGAGGAATAATAAGAAAAATATGCCAGACTCAGTTGGTGCCGGGTAAATACAGGCATGTCTCACCATACCTAAAAGGGTGGTTCCCGAAATATTGTACCTAAGTCAAAGTTTTATCAACTAAATTCTTTTTTTTTTTTCCACCAAGAGCCTGCTATTTAAAGAAATGTGACACTGGATCTTTTCAGAGAATAAAGCATGCCCTTTTACAGTCAGTTGGAGCCAAGCGTCATTTATAGGGTTTGCTTAAAGTGAGCTACATATCAATTTGGCTTTCCCTCGATGACATCTTCTCAAAGAAAGTGTGTGATCCTAACAAGGAAAATTTTAAACTTTACCCCATCACTGTGGACTGGCTCACTTGAGGGCTTGGAAGTGGGTTTGCAGGCCAGTTGGGTAGCTGGTAAACTGAGGCCCAGAAAGATTTGGACACCCAGTCCCTGGGGATAGATGTTGATTCATGCCGGGACCAGTGGTGGAGTGTTTCTGTGCCCCGTGTCCCGGGCTGGGACTCTCAGAGGTGAGGCTGCTAGGGTAAGAGCCCCCAGGCCAGAAAGGGTTAACACCACTCTGGAGGAGAAAGCAGTGCAGCCACCCAAAGGCAAGGAGTCCCTTCCTCTCTGCAGTGAACCAGAGCCAACTTCCTTTCTGAGGGTTTGGTGCTTCCCCTTACACTGGGCCTGGCGGGGCAGAGAACAACCTCCTGGCTATCAGGGCACTCCCCAGCCTGGCCTGGCCCGAGGCCTGGAAGAGACAGACACTCTTCTGCAATAAAGCAGGGTGGGGAATGGCAGGACCTGGGGTTTGGGACTTTGCCCAGAATCTGGCCACTCAGCAAGGGCCCAGCACTCTTAGTGTGGGCTGCCCCATCCTGCGTGGGCAGGAGAAGGATCGGGGGAGTCTAACCTCACAAGGGAACCCCAGGCCCCCTCCTTCCCCTGTCCTAAGGACTTCCAAGTACCGCCGGGAAATAAGCCTCTTTGAAATGATGGAAGTGTCCTGAAAGTAGAGAGGAATAAAGGAAGAGGGAGCACCTTTACAATGGCGTGTTAGTTTCTGCTTTATAACAAAGTGAATCAGTTATACATATACATATGTTCCCATATCTCTTCCCTCTTGCGTCTCCCTCCCTCCCACCCTCCCTATCCCACCCCTCCAGGCGGTCACAAAGCACCGAGCTCCAGCTCCGCTCTGTTTTGAATGAGCCCTAGGACTGGCCTCTCTACCCGCACACACCCCCGCCCCCGCCCCGCCCCCTCACTCCCCATCGCCCTGCCAGCCCCTCGTTCATCTTTCCAAACTCAGCTCAAATGTCTTCTTCTCCAGGTAGCCCTCCAGAAGATGGGAAATATTTGAGGAAACAGTCTATATTGTATTGATTACGGTAGAGCAGTGCCTGGTGCAGAGCAGACATTCAATAAGTGTTTCCTGAGTAGATGGATTGATGGATAGCTGGAATGAACCTATCCGCCCATCCCTCCATCCTGGGTGCCAGGAACTCCCACCTCTCTGCTTTTCAGGGCCTTCCGCTCCTCATGCTGCTCTGCCCCCTGTCGTCTTTCAGCCAGCGATCCGCAGAAACGCACCCCTTTTCCCAGGGAGGTGAGCTTGCTGGGTGTCTGCATGTAGCGTGTGTGGTGGGCTCCATCCAGTGAGCTCTGGGAAATATTTCCCAGCTTCGCCACTTGCTGGCTGGGCCCCGGGAGTTGTTGGATGAGGCGTCGTAGCTTGTTTGCTCAGTGGGTGCTGGGTGCCAAGGCCTACCCTCTAGGAATCCAGGGTCTGCACGCAGGACTCTGGCTAACCTAGTTTTTTTAAAGTCTTTGAGGTTGAGAGTTCAGTACCAAGCTATATATCTCAAGCCAGAATAGGCCCTTGACAAATGCCCCTTAGGGAAGGCAGGACTGAGGTTCTCCTGGGACTGCCTTCTTCTGGCCACTTCAATGGAAAGTGTGGTTGGGGATATCCAGTGACATCTGATACCACTGTGACTTTATTTTTTGTCAACTGTAGAGACAAATATGGGTTGAGCTTCTAACTCTGGAGTGAGTTAGAGACACATAAACCCTTAGGGCTAAAGGGTCCCTTAGCACCTGTCCCCCTGTTCCCAGAAGGGTTCCACAGACCTCTGCAGTCTGGCTTTCTTCTTCCTCTCTCCTATCCTGTCTGTCGATACACTTATTTATTCATAATATTACATCTTATGGCTAAATTTTCACCATCCACAGTGACATCTTAAAAGAAGAAAACAGCAAATTTTTATAAAGCTCAATGTATTCAATTTTAACAGTCTGAGATTTTGCATTTTTTTGGTATTAAAATATTAATGGTATGTAATGAAATGATGACCTGAGTAGGTGATACTGGTTACTTTAATATTATTTGGCAAAATGAAAGAGTATTCTCTGAAGTCTGAAAAAAAAAAAGATTTACTTGTCAGGAGCCTCAAAAGCTTAGGAACCAGTGTGATTCCAGCCTAACCTACCTCCTGGGGCACATGTTCTACTGCTGACACCCCTGACAGATGGATGCCGGCTCCACACCTCTGCCAAAGCTCTCCCAGGAATTTGGGACTCACCACCCAGAAGACAGCCCCCTCCAGGGTTGAGCGGGTTGCAATGCTTGGCCATCCTTCCTCCTGATAGACCCCATCAACCTCCCTGTGATGGTCCCCCTGTGGTAATCACTCTGCCTGCCTCAGCTCCAAGGCCCGAGTCCATCCCCTTCACCTGACAGCCGTTCAGTATCTGAGAAGAGTTCTCACGCCTAAGTCTTCCCCTTTCCGTGTAAACATCCAGAATTCCTTCAATAGTTTCACGTATCAGGTTTCTGATTGCCTTGTTTAAAGCAATTACACACATAGTACATGAACGCTATGTATACTTGCTTGTGAAAATATTTAATAATAGAGATAAACAAGAAGAATTTTGTTCCCTGTTCAGCCTCAGCCCTCTTCCCAGAGGAAACGCCTCTTATCGGTGTGGTGTGTATGTGTTTAGAAGAATCTTCTTTCTGCACGTACATGGATATGAATACAAACGGAAATGTATAAATATACGTGGAGTTTTAAAAATGCATATATAGGTACATATGTAGGTAGGTATAAATTATACAGTGTGTATTCTTTTGAGACTTTCTTTTGAAATTTAAAAATAAGATTTAGAGATTGTTTCGTGGCAGTACGTATAGGATTGATTATGATCGTTGTTAATGACCACATACTGTTCTACTGTTTCCATGTAATTTTACTGTTCCATTGCCCTATCAACGGGCATTAGGTTGCTTCAAATATTTTTGTACCATGCTATACAAACTCTTTGAACTTGTTTGCGCCTTGATGCCTTTATATGTATAGGTTTCGGTCTTCCAATCACCCTCTTTAAGTGTAGTATCCACAAGCGTACAACTTTCAATACCCAGATGACATCTGGCTAGGCCAGAGCACAGTGGGACCCTCGGTTCATTCATTCATCCATTTATTCATTCAACAAAACTTGGTGGAGCGGGTACCATATCTTTATCATGCCCTGATTTCTTTCCAAGCCCAGGTAAGACAGTGGCAGGCCTTGTTCCGCCTGAACTTGCATGGTTAAGTAGGGGAACCTCCCTCCATACCTTGATGTCTTTGTGCAAGGTACTAGCTAGCCCTGCTCGTCATACAGAGATGTATGCAGGGCACATACATCATCATACTCTAAGGTACTGAGAACATTCTTAACAAGACTGGACGATGAAGAGAGTCCCATGACATGCCATTGGAGACATCCCTCCTGGATGGCATTGATTCATTAACTAACACTGTCTCAGCTCTTATGACCCCACCTTGACCTCCAGGGACATGCATATATGTATACATACAATAATTGCAGCATTCACCTGATCCTCATTTCTAAGAACCCTGTATAAAAGGAAATGAGCCTAGTTCGGCATGCCTTTTTAAGTCAGTGTGATACAATAGAAAGAGGGTTGATTCTGGATCTGGTCAGACGTAGGTTCAAATTCCAGCTCTGCCACTTTCTAGCTGTATGGCTTTTGGAAAATCCTTTGACTTCTCTGAGACCCAGTTTCCTAAATTCAAGGATTATTGAAAGTATTTATACATCAATTCTGCATCTATTTAATTAAGCACTTACTAAGTGACAGACAAGCAATATAGGTGTCCCAGCTAATAAATGTGCAGAATCATTAACTTCATATCGTTTTGGTGACAAAAGCAGGGAAAGCTCTTCCTAGAATAGGTTTTATAGACATTTAGCCCTAACTCTTGAGACCTGGGTAAGACTCAGAGATGATTTTCCTTTTATAAGTAGGGAAACAGATATACTGTCAGAGAGTCCCTTGGCTCAAGTTTACTCCGCCTTTTGGCAATAAATTTGGTAACTGCTCCTCAGCCTTAGAGAATTTATCTTACACTGTCAGTTGTGTGGGTTCAGCCAACCATTGTGCCTGGAGCCCTGTCGCAGGCTAATAAGGGTAACAGGATTGATACGTAGTCAGTAAAAATTGAGCCAAAGGGCGAGCCCCATGTCAAACAGCTACACAGAGCCACTGCAGTGCCTCACTTATCCAGAGAGCCAGCAGCCTCACCAATTTAGAATCCAGCTGAGAATAAAAAGGAAGCAAATGAGACCTGGAGCCAAACCCTTTCTCAGAGCCTCTAACTTTTATTTTAGAAACAGTTATAACAAACTTAACTATCTGTTTTTTCTAGCCCTTAGCAAATAGAAGTTGCGAAGTTGAGCTGAAATAGGGGCTGCTAGAGCAAGGATACCAACAGTAGGATAAAAACCTGGTTGTGAGAAAGGAGGCAGAAAACCTGGAAAAAGCAGAGCTGCAAAAACAAAAAGAGGCAATTCAGGGCCATTTAGTGCTACTGCCAACAGAGAGGCCAAGCACTTCAGTGTCCCCGAGGGCATGATTGCTTCTAAAAAGAGTTCACAATTAAGATTGAGTCATTGACTAAATTATCTTTCAGGTGCTATTCAAGGGAAAGAAGAGATGCATATAATACATTAATAAATATCAAAAACAAACCCAATAAATATCTATCCAAAACTGAAATAAAGACTTGGAGCTACAAGAGATCGATTTCAGCGATTGAAAATCCATTTATTTGGGGAGGCTTCCTCAGGAAATCCTAGGAATTTGAAAGATGTGTTGAATGATTTTTTATTGAGGCACAGTTGATTTATAATATTATATTAGTTTCAGCATACAACACAGTGATTCAAAAATTTTATACATTATACTTCATTTGTTATTATAAAATATTGGCTATTTCCCTGTGCTGTACAATATATCCTTGTAGCTTGATTATTTTATACATAGTAGTTTGTACCTCTTAATCCTCTACCCCTATCTTGTCCCTCCCACCTTCCCTCTCCCCACTGGTAACCACTAGTTTGTTCTCTTTGTCTGTGAGTCTGTTTCTGTTTTGTTATATTCATTCATTTGTTTTATTTTTTAGATTCTAAATATAAAAGATAACATGCAGTATTCATCTTCCTCTGTCTGACTTATTTCACTAAGCATAATACCCTCCAGGCCCATCCATGTTTTTGCAAATGGCAAAGTTTCATTCTTTTTTATGGCTAATATTCCATTGTATACATATACCACTTCTTCTTTATCCGTTCATCTGTTGATGGACACTTAGGTTGCTTCCATATCATGGCAATTGTAAATAATGCTGCTATGAACATTGGGGAATTTGAATGAACATTGGAGAATTTTTGAATTAGTGTTTTCATTTTCTTTGGATATATACCTAGTGGTGGAATTGCTGGATCATATGGTAGTTCTATTTTTAGTTTTTGGAGGAATCTCCATACTGTTTTCCACAGTGGCTGCACCAATTTACATTCCCACCAACAGCATACAAGGGTTCCCTTTTCTCTACATCCTCACCAAAATTTGTTATTTATGGTCTTTGATGATAGCCATTCTGACAGGCATGATGTGATATCTCATCGTGGTTTTGATTTGCATTTCTCTAATGATTAGCAATGTCAAGCATCCTTTTCATGTGCCTGTTGGCCATCTTTATGTCTTCTTTGGAAAAATGTCTATTCAGTACTTCTTCCCAGGTTTTAATTGAGTTGCTTGATTTTTTTTTTATATTGAGTTGTATGAGCTGTTTATATATTTTGGATATTGACTCCTTATTGGTCATATCATTTGCAAATGTCTTCTCCCATAGGAGAAGATATTCTCAGTAGACTGTCTTTTTGTTTTGTCGATGTTTTTGTTTGCTGCACAAAAGCTTTTTAAGTTAATTAGGTCTTGTTTATTTAATTTAATTTAATTTTTTTAAATTTTATTTTGCTTTATGAGACAGATCCATCCAAAAAATATTGCTACAATTTATGTTAAAGAGTGTTCTTCCTATGTTTTCTTCTAGGAGTTTTATGGTTTCTGGGCTTACATTTAGGTCTTTAATCCATTTTGAATTTATTTTCGTATATGGTGTGAAAAAAATGTTCTAATTTCATTCTTTTACATGTAGCTGTCCAGCTTTTCCAGTACCACTTATTGAAGAGACTGCCTTTTCCCCATTGTATATTCGTGCCTCTTTTTTGTAAATTAATTGACCATAGTGTGTGCATTTATTTCTGGGTTCTATATTCAGTTCCATTGATCTATGTGTCTGTTTTTGTACCATTATCATACTGTTTTTATTACTGTATCTTTGTAATATAGTCTGAAGTCAGGGAGCATGATACCTTCAGCTCTGTTCTTTCTCTCAAGATTGTTTTGGCTATTCGGGTCTTTTGTGTTTCCGTACAAATTTCCATGCAACAAATAATTTTATTTCTTCTAGTCCTGTGAATAATGCCATTGGTATTTTGATAGTGATTGCATTGAGTCTAGAGATTGCCTTGGTCATTTTAACAATATTAATTCTTCTAACCCATGAACATGGCATGTCTTTCCATCTGTTTGTGTCATCTTCAGTTTCCTTCATCAGTTCTGAGTACATGTCTTTTACCTCCTTAGTTAGATTTATTCCGAGGTATTTTATTCTTTTTGATGTGATTTTAAATGGAATTGTTTTAATTTCTCCTTCTGATAGTTCATTGTTAGTGTATAGAAGTGCAACAGATTTCTGTATATTAATTTTGTATCCTGCAACTTTACTGAATTCATGGATGAGCTCTAGTAGTTTCTTGGTAGTGTGTTTAGGATGTTCTATGTATGGTATAATGTCATCTGCAAACAGTGACGACAGTTTTCCTTCTCCTTTTCTGATTTGGATAGCTCTTATTTCTTTCTTGTCTGGTAGCTGTGGCTAGAACTTCCCATACTATGTTGCATAAAAGTGGGCATCCTTGTCTTGTTCCTAATCTTAGAGGAAATGCCTTCAGTTTTTCACCATTGAGTATGATGTTAGCTGTAGACTTGTTATATATGACGTTTATTATGTTGAGGTATGTTCCCTCTATATTCACTTTGTGGAGAGTCTCTGTAGAAGGATGTTGTTGACTTTTGTCAAAAGCCTTTTCTGCATCTATTGAGACGATCATATAATTTTTTATTCTTTAATTTGTTAATGTGGTATATCACGCAGATTGATTGGTGAATACTGAACCATCCTTGCAGCCCTGGAATAAATCCCACTTGATCACGGTACATGATATTTTTAATGTATTGTTGGATTCAGTTTGCTAATATTTTGTTGAGGATTTTTGCATCTATGTTCATCAGTAATGCTGGCCTGTAATTTTCTTTATTTGTGATATCTTTGTCAAGTACTCTTTAAGGGCAAGTAGAGATGTATAAAATACAAGATCTCTATTCAAAAATGAAACCAATAAGTATCTATCCAAAACTGAAATAAAGGGTTTGGAGATGTAAGAAATATATTTCAGTGACTGAAAATCCACTTATTTGGGAAACTTCCTCAGAAAATCCTAGAAATTTGAAAGAAGTGTTGAATTTTAAATCAGATAACTTGAGTTCAAATCAGAGCTTTCCTGCTAGCCAGCCATGTACCTTGGATACACCATTTACCTTTCATGAACCTTGTTTTCCTCAACAGTAAAACAGGAATAGCATCACTTGCCTTTTCAATCTCATGGGAATATTCTGAAAATAGACCAAACTGATATGTTTGAAAGTACTTTGTAAGCTGTAGAACATCATGGAAAGGTATAAGTGAGGTCTGTAGGCCACAGACCTACAGGTGTTGCCTGCTGGTAGACAATGACTCAAGATGCGGCAGAAGAAGGAGATGGATTCCCAGTTATTGCTAAAAAAAAATACACACACGCACACACAGAATACACATATCTGCGTATATGTGTGTTTATTTAGAAAATGTGCCCCTAAACCTCTCAAGACTTCCCTTTCACCAGGTAAAGAAGGGAACTGTAACTAACTTGACTACCTCATAAACTAAGAACTTCCATACAGACTAATGAAATTTTGAGTGCTTACTATTTTTAATATTAATTTTAAATTAAGATTAATCTTAATTTTTTCTAATTTAAAATGAATAATTACCTTTAAAAATTTGAACACTGTGGAAATATTTGACTTAGAAAGTGAATACCTTCTGAAACCCCAAATACCCTCCACTCCATCTCTTATTAGCAGTTGGATTATGTTCTTTCAGAATTTTTTCTGTGTTAGTTCTTTCAGTCCTGCAGGCATTCAACAGAGAATTCCTGAAATAGTCCTTTGTTATAAAGGATAAACCTTTAGGGGTGGAAATACATTTTCTATCCTAAAAACTTGCCATTCTGTCTCCTCTTCTCCGTTCTTACTGTTTTGGCCTTAGGCATGTCCTCATCAGTTCTTTACCTAGACTATTGCAATAAACAGCTTTTGTAACTAGCTGTCCCACTTACAGTTGTCCTCTCTTCAAATCCATATTCCACACAGCTGTTAACATAATCGAACTAAACAAAACTCTCGCGTGTCCCTGCCCTTTACTTGAGTTACACTTTGCCCCCGAGTCCAGCCTTGACTCCTTTGTGTGACCCACAGGACCTCTGTCATCAGGCCCTGGCTGTTTGCCCAGGCCTCTCCCACCCCACGCTGCTGTGACGCTGAATAGCTTGTCGCTCCTGAACATGAAGCCCTGTTTCACCATCTGTGACTGTGTACCAGCTGCTCCCATTTCCTGGCATGCCCTGCTTTATCTTCTCCTGGTGAAACTGTCTTTGTCCTTCAGGGCTCCTCAGAGGCTTCACTTCTCTTCCGTGGAGACTTCCTACCTCATTCCCCTTTCTCTAGCTATCCTCTGCCCTGACAAAGCAAATCACAACCTTTCCATGTGACCACCGCCTTCCCATTGCTGTAAGTACTGCACTCTAGGTAATTGCTTTTTTACTTGCTGTCTCCTAATTAATCTGGAAGGTCCTATTCACCTTTGTGTCCCAGTTCCTCTTGGTATACAATGGGTGTATACCAAATATTTATTGAGCTAAACTGGGAAGGGGACCTTTATGGGGCAGGAAAACCTCTGTTTAAAGCATGCCACATGGAGGACTGTCTACTCCAACTGCTGTTGGGGCAAACCTGGTGTCAGAGGGCCACAGAGGTGCCTCGTTTTATTTGGGGTACAAGAAGAATACAAGAGATAAGGGTCTCAGCCTTACTTAGAAGACTGTTCTCAAATATGAATCTTACCAGGGAAAAGCCTTTTACGTGCATTTATAGCCAACACTCAGGCTTTCAGAGACAGGCTTCCGGGTCACAGGCAGTTCCCCAGGGGATGCCGAAGAGAATCTCATTCAGACTTGTTGAAAGTTTTCTTCCGATAACTATGTCGGCCTCACATCCATGTAAAAGTCCCAGGCTACACTTGTGGATGGAAACGTTTACACCAACTGTGCACCACACGTGCAAACAGCATGGCACATGGGGAGGCAGAGGTCAACAAGCTCATTTTTACGTGGGAAATTCTGGGTGGCAACCCAGTGGGGCCGCCTTACAGAGTGGTATAGGCAAAAGAGGGCCTGGAAGCCAAAGACCCAAATAGAAAGTCAGGCTCTGCTTTTCCTGGCTGTGTGATGGACATATTAATTCCTCCTACTCTTGGTTCCTACATCTGTATAAATGGTTGGATAAGATTTTTTCCCTCGTTGAATCATCATGAAGAATAAATGATGGTACTTTTGAAGTGCTTTTTAATTTCTAAAATGCTTTAAAAATATTCCTTTTTCCCTTTCTCGAACTGATGCTCTTGGAGCTAATCTGTATAGCGCTTCATAGTCACAGGTTGGTGTGTATGCATGCATGTGTGTGCACGTGTGCCTGTGTGTCCGGGACGAGCAAGGCATCTGTCCTTCCTTGCATTAGTCCCCTTTGGGCCCCAGAGTAAAATGTACACTGGCGTGAGGATTTCATGGCATGGCTGAGCCTTGCCTTTCCCCTCTCTACCTCTCTTCCTCATGATGAGGGAGGAAGAAAGCAAATATCAACCCCCTGGAGTTAATTCATCCATGTGAGAGTCAAGGGAATACAGAATGCTCGTTCTCAAGCCAAGTGTATTAGGTTACACATCAAGTAGATGTGTGCTTTATCTGTGTCTAAACCTTACCCTGTGTAGTAATGGAGAACTCTGAATCGGGACTGAGATTAAATCTTATTAGAGCAATGGGATTAGGGTTACTACTGAGTTACTTGAGGAGCCAGAATAGGCAACAGCATCAGAGTGATAGAGATAGAAGATAGAGCCATGCTGCAGTGCAGTGGAATGGACCAAATACTGGGTGGAACGTTAGGAGACCAGTCCTCAGGGGCCCTGCCTTAGTCTCCAGGCCTGGCTTGCCTGCAGCTCTAGCTGTGTTGCCCTGAGCAGGTGATTTCTCCTCTCTGGACATCAGGAGTCACAGCTGTAAAATGAGCCGGTTGAACCCGGTGATATCTACATTTCCTTCCAGTTCTGATGGAGAAGGAAGGGAATCAACACTTGTTGAATGTCTTGCATGCACCCGACACAGTCCGCGCTAAGCTACCTTGAAGAGTCTATGATTCTATCACACATGGTAGTCAGGTTTATGTAGAAGAACTATGGAATCAAATAGATGTGGATTGACATCCCAGATCTATTATTTACCAGCAGTGTAACTTTCAACCAGTTTCTTAACTTTTCCAAGCCTCAGTCTTTTCATCTGCAAAATGGGTCTAATGACACAATAAACACATTTGTAGGCTCACAAGTCAATGCTCACTCTCTCTTCTATACATTCCAAATTTCTTAAGTAGGTTCCATCTCATCTATTTTCCTCCTTTTGTGGAGGCATAATCTAGGCCTACATGGATGAGTGCAGTAAATAAATATTAGATCATGCAGGTTTTTAGAGGCAGGGACAGAGCCCGAAGTCCGGTCTCCTGGTTGATTCTGAGCCTTGTACTTGTTTCCTGGATGTCTTTTTCTTTTTTTTTTTTTCCATTCCCTGCTCTAAAAAGGATTACAGAGTCTTCCCATGATAGGCAACCCAACGTATGCAAAAGAACCCAGTGTGATGACAGCCAGCACTCACACACAAGATGATTCCCAAGAAGAGCCACTGGCAAACAGTTCTCAGAGTCTGATTCTGAGACCGTGCTCAGCATTTCTTACCCCACCCCACCTCCTGCCATTCCACTTCTTGCGGGGCAGAACAGCCATCTATGTGGGCGAATCAACAGTTCTGTGTGGCGCTCCTTCCCAGCCAAAGAACCAGAGAAGGTAGCTCTGTGCCCTTGTCCAACAGGTAGGAAACCAGGAAAACCAGAAGACTCTGACTCAAGACAGATCAGGGTTGGGAATTCCCTGGCTGTCCAGTGGTTAGGACTCGGTGCTTTCACAGCCGGGGCCCGGGGTTCAATCCCTGGTCAGGGAAGTAAGATCCTGCAAGCTGCGTGGCGTGGCTGAAAAAAAAAAGATCTGGGTCAAAAAAGAGAACTTGCATCAATCCAGCTCCTCACTAGAAGCAGACGCTGCTGGCATCTCCCGAGGGCTGGGAAGTGGTACAATGGTTAAAGTTGTTCAAGTCCTGGGCACCAAAAATATCTGGGAGGATGTGTCCTCAAAGAGAGCACAGCTCCTTCCTAGAATTTTAAAACTTGAATGCACGGACCTATATGCCAGAGGGAGAAGAAAATGTTTATGGGCTTAAAATGATGGGGTTTTTTCAGATATATGTCAGCACTAGCAGTGCTGTGCCCTAAGAACTGAAGCCAAAGCATTAAACAACATGACTGATAAGCTTTTTGCCTTTCCAGAGGAGGTACAAGCAGGAAAAACAAGGATGCCTCTTTGGAAAGCTTCTTTTCGGGAGGGAACAACTCTAAGCAGCTCCAGCCTCCTAAGAAACCGTATGTTTATTAAAGGGCCCCATGTCTCCTCACTTCCATCACTCTTTTGTCTAGAAGTTCGATGCTTTCCAGGAGAAGATCCCAATGTGCATGGGCAAAGGTGTGCCTAGGCTGGTCTGTCGTAGGTCTGACTAGAGACCAGGGACTGGATGAGGCCATCTCCCCAGGTAATTCAGGGTAGCATCCAAAGAGGCAGGAGCCTTGGACTCATAGGGAGCGGCCACGAGCCATGGAGAAAGGAGAGTCCCCCAAGCAAAAATACAGCCAGCATCTCTTAGGGGGCTCTCAGCCTTGTTCATCTGAGATAAGTTACCAGCCTGCCCTACTCTACCGCTTGGAATATATTTTTAGGATCTTTTCATGAGCAAAACGTTTGTCAACCCTTTTATAGATCAGTTACGAAACAGAAACTCTTCCTCACTGCTAGGGAGACGTATAGAAGGGGGGAAGAAAGAAAAAAAATCTTGCCTGTAATTGAAGGCAGGTTGGGAGATGTTCACGCTTTGAAATTCTCCTTCTTGTGAAATGTTTATGAAACACTTTCCACAAACGAGTTATGCAACTGGCACTACAGCTTTGATCATTTTCATCGCCAGTGATATATTCATTAATGTTGAGTTGTTTTCCCCCCAAGAGAGTGCCATGTGAAATGTGCCAGGGAGGGGACTAAGGCTAAGCACTCCAGCCCCATTGCATGACCCCAGACAGATGGTTAATAAGGAGGTCCAAGTGTAGGTCTGGGCCAGAACATCACCTATGGTCTGTTCTCTCTCCCATCCCTGAGATGTTTGTAGTATTGTTTTGTAGATAGAGTGCCTGGGGAGGGTCAGAGGACCATTGTCTTGTAGCGTTTAGCCAGTGTCTTGTCCTGTAACTTTACATGCATCTCTGAAGCACTCCTGGTCTCTGTGAGATGGGAAGATAAATACTCATCCCCACACTTCCTGGCTGGGCGGTGAAGCCTAGTAAGGAATGTATGAAGGGTTTCCAGTTCCTCAAAAGGGGCTCTCTCTTCCCAGAATGAGGCTATTTCTTTCTAAAGCAGGTGATGTCAGGGAGTTCGCTGGGATTAGAAAAGATAATCACCCATGATACCTTTCTACCTCCCTGGTCACTGCCCAAGACTCAGTGTAACACCTTTGCACAGCTCAGTGGGTGGAGAAGATCCTGAACTAACAAGCCATGTCTAACATCTGGACGGGATGACCGATGGCTGTGACCAGGCAGAGGCCTCTGTGGTGGCCCACATCCCCAGGGACTAGTCCATCCCAAACAGGGCCTGGAGAAATATTTCACTTGCGTGAGAAGAAGCTCCAAAGGGACCCTGGAGACGATCTTCACGGTTCCAGACAGGCTGTGGGTTTGGTTGGGTTTTCACAAGTACGGGGGAAATTGGGTCTTCATCCAATTTGCCTCCGGTTCTCACATTAGAAGTCAATGAGATCCAACAGAAGTCTGTCTCATTTTCCCAATCCACAGCCAACACCCAGTTGCCTGGAAAGGCTCCAATCTTTTCCATTCGGCAGCTGTGAAAGGGCTTTTTGGATTTGGAAGGGACTTGATTTCTTATTGTCTTAGCTAGCCCCTGAACTCTCAGAGAATCGTCGGAGAAGTGTGCCGGGGTCGGGAGGGCAGGCAGAGTTGCTGCTGTATCTTCTCCTCCTCCTGGTACAGCTCTGCTCTTTCTGAGACCCACCGACCAAAGTGGAGATTTTAGAATTTGTCACAGGAGAAGTGGTCTGCTTCACTGTCTTTCAGGTTGGTTTGTTTGGGATTGTCTCCTTTGGGGTTTACCGTCAGCAGCTCACACACAAGGGGTAATGAATTATGAAAAATGAAAGAGTAAGAGGTTAATAAAGCAAGAACTGAGAAGAGGAACACACAGAGTTGTCAAAACGCCCCAGGCTAACACCCAGAGGGATTTATTTTTGCTATCAGACACTTCATTTTCAGAAGTGGGAGGTCGGCAGTGCCCCTAAAAGAGTTTGGAGGGCAATTGATCCAGGAAGCGGATGAAAGAGTGAGTTTTCTTTCATGATGGTGCTGGTTTCTGAAATTAAGTGTTGCAGGGAGACCTGGCACTGATTCTAACAGATAGCACCCAGGTTGGAGGCAAAGCACATGTTGTCAAGCTGTGTCATAGCTGCACCCCCTTATCTCCCCGTTGCGCATAATGAGTCTATAAAGGAACCCTGCCACTTGCCTCTGAGCTGGAGCTGCGCCAAGCTGCCTGCGGTGGTTCCACCAGTGTGCTTTGAGCTCCAATTTTCCATGTTCTCCCTCCGTCCCCCTCCATCCTGCCTCACCTATCCCCACTCGGGATGAGGGACGTCCAGGAGAAGGAGGGGGTTGCAGAAGGGAGATGTGGGGAAGGGAGGCTTCCCTTAAGTGAAATCTCCCCTCTGAGCAAAGCTTAAGATTGGTGGTGGTTTGAAATAAGTAGTTTACCATCTATTTTGAGCTTTTTAAAACCTGCTAACAAATGTTTCCCCGGAATCTAGAATGTGAAAACTCTAATTTCTGGGGGAAGAACTAGGACAGCAAGCTTCTTAGATGGAGATACCAAGTGTGGGTGGGGAGAGCTGAAGGGCACTGGGGGTAGGGATGGCGGCTGTCCTGGAGATCACTCCTGGGGGGCAATGCCTTTGGAGTTTTCCTGATGTCTAACTCTCTGCCCCCATTGTGCTACTTCCTGACACTCTCCCTTCCTCTTCTTTGCTTCCAAGACTCCAGAATAGCCTCCTTAGGTGAGAGAAGAGAGGAGTGATTTGTAAAGACTGTCCCTAAAAGAAGCATCCTCTTACCAATTTGGGCGCAACTAGGACTTCCTAGTGCTGTTTAGATCTGCTTTATCTAAGAACACTACAGCAACGTGGACTAGCCAGATTCTGCCAAATACACCACGGAATTGGAATTTTATAATTCCATTCTAGGACTGAAAGAAAAATGATGTAGAATCATGCAACAGATGGGGAAACCAAGTCTCATAGATGTGAAATGATTGCTCAAGGTTATATCGTCAGTTAGAGTCAGAGTTAGGACTGGAAACAAGTTCTAGCTCCCTGTTTGATGTCTTCCTCGCTGTATCCCGCTGAAGGATGGAGAGGTGGATTCTGATTACGTCTTTTATTCGGTTAGCATGCATTCAGTTCCCACTCTGTACAAGGCACCATATTTAGGACGTGAGCTCCCTCCTCAGTCTCTGTCACTCAACAAGGTCTTCCTAACTCTCCAACCAAAGGAAACTCTTGGTTGAGTAATCCAGAGCACCATTCTTCCACAGCGATTAAACACAAGTAGAGCTGTTAGTCTGAACCTTTACCTTGGGGTAAACTAATACAGAAAAGATTCCAGGATGTCAGTGATATTCCCTGTATAGACCATGAAAATGCTTTAAGCCAGGGTCACTATGGCCAGGAGGTTCCATCAGAGGGTCGCCCAATGTCTTTTATAAGGTATGGTCTAGATCCCAAGCTCCCTGCCATATTATATGAATCCAATGTCACTTGCATACTCCCTACCCAACGCCCCCATCCCCACGATGGACTTCCTGAAACGCTGCGAGAGGGTACAGTAAGCCCCCTACATACAAATGAGTTCCATTCTGAGAGCGTATTCTTAAGTCCAATTTGTTCACAAGTCCAACCAAGAAAGCCTAGGTGCCCAACTAACACAATCGGCTATATAGTACTGTACTGTAATAGGTTTATAATACTTTTCACACAAATAATACATAACAAACAAACACAAAAAATAAAGCAAACATTTTTAATCTTACAGTACAGTACCTTGAAAAGTAGTACAGTACAACAGCTGGCATACAGGGACTGGCATCGAGTGAACAGGCAAGAAGGGTTACTGACTGGAGGAGGGAGAGGAGGTGGGAGACGGTAGAGCTGACGGATCGTCAGCAATAGGAGACGGAGGACAAGCTGCAATGTCACTCACGCCTGACAGTGATGGCACAGGTTCTGGTTCCTTGCTGGAACCAGATGCATGTTCGCATCTCTGAAAGTCTGCAACTTGAAGGTTCGTATGTTGGGGACCTACTGTAGTTGTTCTCAGGGTGGGAAGAGGGGTGGGCACAAGTAGTGCTTCCTGCCCTGCCCGAAGGGTGGTGGAGGCTGGAGAGAGTTTGCACACCACCACAGTCCCCTCAGGCTGCAACTACAGCAGTGACTGTGAAGGAGACATGTCCCCGCCTGTAGGGAGACAGGCAAGGACTGTCACCTAAGCCGCATGGGTGAAGAGGCCAGCTGCAAAGGTAGCTCAGCACGCAGAGGGCAGACAAGTGTGGAAAACAAGGGGGGATGGAGGGGAAACTGGCTCCCAGACTTTGGGATTTCATGGACCAGGAAAATAAGAAAACATAATATAAAGGAGATTGGTCAAGGGTTGCCAGTTTTTTTTTTTTTAATTTGTGAAAGTGGGGAGTTTTTAAAATACCATTTAGGATCACCATCATTTCCTAAAAGAAATTCTAACATACCACCCCCCAAGAAAAAAGAACATCACCTTGGAATCTAAAAGAAATGTCTAAAGTCACTACAAAAATTCCTCGTCTTTTGGCGTTTCAGTGGGGAAGAGCATATATTGCACTATGTACCAGCACATGCCCCGGAATGGTGTTCAGGAACGATCAATCCAGGTGGATTCCCCATCTCGAGGATGGTTACTCCAGAGAGACTCTCACCTCTGTCCCTTACCAGCTGCCCCGGCCCAAAGGGCTCACGCAGGCAGGAAAGTCAAGCTGCAGCCCAGTAGACGCTGAGCTAGTTCTTTGACTCTCCAGGCTTGTCACTTATCTCCTGCCTCGGTCTTCTCTAAGCTTCTACTTCTGTCTGCCTGGGGAGGCCCAGAACTGATGCTCTCCCCGCTGCCTCCACTTACAGATTAAAACCGAGGACCTCAGTGACTCCCTGCAGCAGACCCTCTCTCATCGGCCATGCCACCTGAGTCAAGGACCTGCCATGATACCTGGAAACCAAATGTCTGGGGTAAATGGCAGCCTGAGTCGGGAAGCCCTGATCCTCTCAGAGGGCCAGTGAGTTTAAGTCAAGCCTCCTGCAAAATGCTTCACCTCTAGATCTGGCTCTCAGTGAATGCAGATTGGGCTAAAAAAAATGCCCTGCAGGGAAACTTGGAGGCCTGCATTGGGAGGGGGGCTGGGTTACAGAAAAATCCTCTGAAAGATGCAGCCTGGCTAGTTATGGGAAGAAGGAGGTCTCCACCTCTCCGGAAGAAAAAGCAGTCAATCTTGCCAAAACAATGGAGCTAACCCCTACAATGGGGTTAGCTAGCCCCTAACGATGGGGCTGGGGTCTGCCAGCCGTATTCAGGGGAGCCCCATGATGACAGCTGCTGCTGTGGTTACAGAGCATCTCCGTCCCCAGTAAGCCCATTCTCCTCCCCCAAGGTTTTGTCATACTAGAAGGAATAAAGAGGCACCTGAAATAGTAACGACAAATGTCTGAGAAGGCGGGTGTCCACGCGGCAAGCCCCTTTCTCGATCTGGATTCCCAGGGGAGGAAAGAGCCGACCCTTCCCTGGAAATATTTAAGACCAGAACGTGCATTTATTCCTTCACTTCTTTATTCAGCAAGGGTTTACCAAGTCTTTCCTTTGTGCACAGACCTAAGCTCAGTCCTGTGGGGTCACAGAACCCTGGGGGTCTAGGTCACAGAGGACTCCCAGATCCCCCAGGTTTTGGGAAGTAGTATTTCCCTTTTGGGGGCTATTGGGAGGAACCCAGGGGAAACGGACTTTCTGTTTAATCAAAGTGGTTCTATTAAGAACGAATAACGTGCCTCTTCCTCCAGGAAAGGTTCAGGACCAGGAAATGGCCAAGACAAAAGCGACTTTTAGCATATCAAGTGGCGTGAGATTTTTTTTTAAAAAAATTAGAAAGTTGGGATTGCATGTCATTTTTAGGATAAACCTCTGAGAGATGGGTGATACCCACAGTCTGTGCCCTCGGGGCGTTACCAGTCTAGCTGAGAGACCTTTCTGATACACAAAAAAGTTAAATAACAAGGCAAGGTTTAAGCAAGGCACAGCTCGGCTCAGTGCAGGAGGTGTAACAACACCATCATTAATGGGGTAGCTGCTATGTGTCAGACACAGGGATACAGAGGCATAGGGCAAGGTCCCTACGGAGACCCACAGGACAGATGGGCGGCGGGCAGATGGAGCCCACACTTGCAACTTGTAAATTCTGTGATGCCTGTATCTCCCTGCACAGGACATGGCTTCCCTCCACCCGCTCCAGCAGCTTGTGCTGGTTCCCGGACACCTCCAGTCTGTCTCCCAGTTCCTGCTATCTCAGTCCCAGCCTGGGCAGCAAGGTGAGAAACCCTGGGGGCTTCTACATAGATGAGTGTGCTAAGGATCTGCTTCTGCCTGCTGGGACCCAAGTGTGGGGCGTGGCTGACTGGCTCACCCTCTAGTATTAAGAGCGGCTTGTCCACCTCAGGGCCCGAGGAAGCGACCTGGTGTGGCCCTCCAGGTTGAGTCTCCTTTTCTGCTTCCCCCTCCCATCGTCCTCAATTTCATGGCCAGTTGAGACCGAAGGCGCAAGGGTGGCAGGAGCTGGGGCAGAACAAGGAAGGAGGAGCTCCTTGGGAATCGCAGTCCAGATATGTCCCGGATCCTTGGAAATCTCCCCAGGTTGTGGACGTGGACTCAGACTTCCACCCTTGGGAGGCTGGAATTCCATTTGGGTAGAGCGGCAGTGCCGCCCACAGGCTGTGGAGAGCGTTTTCAGGTTTTCTTTGGCAGGGAAGTTACTCACAGGCAACTTCTCCTTGGCCAAGAAAAAACAGATTAGAATATTCACAATAATAGCTAACATTTCTTGAGCATGATATGCCAGGAGCTCTGCGGAGTGATTTTCCTGACATCTTTCAAAATAACCTTGTGTTATGTCACCGGTGACCTACTAGAAAGTTCCATAAAATTCTGTCGGAAACCCATGTTCTTGGCATTGCACTGTACTGCCTCTCCCTCTCCCATCTCCACCAACTAGGGCTGAAAGTGATGAAGTATAAGCTTCCCTCCATTGTACAAATCCCAAGGAGAGGCTTTGGAAACCCAGGACCCAAAGAAAACGTAACTCTGCCTTCTGTCCTTAGCACCTGCCCAAGTTATAGTTATCCTTAGTTACCAAGTCATCTCAGAGTGTTATTATGATGATGAATGAGAACATATGTGAACCTGTGAGTATTTATCTTGCAAAACAGTACATATCATACTTCTGGAATAGGAAAGGGAAGGTAACAGTTCACTCTGTTTCTTTTTGAAAGGCGGTGTTGTGAAACTGGCTCAGGCATATAACCAATGAGGTCAGTGTATGACACAGGGGGAAAGAAACAGTTTAGTATTTGGAATCAGAAAAACTCACTGGTTAAAAAAATGTCCCCTGCTAGCTGTGTCTCCTTGAGAAACTTACCTAACCTGTCTGAGGTTCCATTTTCTCCTCCCTAAAACTGAAATCATAGTAAAACTCTGCCTCACAAGCTTATTAGAGTTATTTGATATAATGCATGTGAGAAGGCTTTGTACATTTCAAAAGGCACCGTAAGTGTCAGATTACTATTAGCACTCAAGCTTCCGACTCACAGTACAGGGCTCCTTACAAGAGCTTTTTTGCCTATGTATTTTAATAACGAAAAATTAAGCCCTGGTTGTTTTAGACTGAGGAGCAAAACGGTCAGCATCAGTAGATCTACACATCAGTGACCCAAAACAGCTTAGGGACGACAGAGAGCCCAAAGTTCTGCTGTGTGCTGAGTGCTTGGGGTGACCTGCCTCATCGTGTGCTTCGGTAATTTGATGGCCCCATTCCCACAGTGAGAGTGAGAGTTCCTGGCTGTGGCTCTTCTTAGAGGGAGGCCACTGTCACGACCACCATCCAGGCAGAGCCCTTCATGGACAGTTTTCCTGGAGAAAGCGATCCTCAGGCAGTGCAATGAGCAGGTAGAGTCCATACCACCAGGTAGAGTTGCCCCTTGCTCTTCCCTTCTCTCTCAGCCTTTCCTCCCAAGTGTTCAATGTCTGGGTCCTGCCGAGAGCCTCTGCCAATTGGCTGCTGCCCTTTGGAGCTGTATGGTACCATTCCCTTGATCCGGCATCTTTGCAGATCAGGCTAGGCCTTTGTAGCCATCCCAGGTGCTTCTGCAGGCAAAACGGAAACCCTCAGCTCCAGCTTGAATTCTTAGTAGTCATCCCCACATCTCCTTCCCCCGTGGGTTTCTCCAGGCCTGGTTCTCAAATCCCAGAGCAGGTTGCCTTGACCCTCCTCAGCCTTTGCACCACTCCAGACAGGCGGGCAGGCAGAAGGACTGGTTTGGGGACTGCTGTTTACATCTGTGTATCCCTGTGTCTGATTCGCCTCCACCTGTGTGTGGCAATCCTGACAGTGCCCATGGGGGCCTCTCCACAAGGCTGGAGGCGGGGTGGATGGACATGATTAGGTAGTGGGGCGGGGGTGGGGGGTGGGGGTGGGCGGGGACAGTTATCATGGTTCCAAAGCTGTAGAGCATGTCTTTTCAGCCGGCCTGGATTTGATTCGTTTGCTCCTTTGTTCCTCCCCTTTCACCCAGGTCTGCAGTCAAATCTTCTCTCCTTTCCACAGCAGCAAAGCTCTCTCCTCCTCCCACAGACGGGGCTTGGCCTGGCGTCCCAGGTAAACACCCACGTTCTTCCTGTCCCAGCTCCTGACAGAGTTAAGCTCCTAGGCTTCCCCCACCCACTTTACGGTACACTTACCCCTCTGGGAAGAGGGAATCGCGAGGGATTATCCCAGTCGGCACGGGGGCAAATTCAAGCCACAGCCAGAGGAAATGAGGGACCCAGTATCACTGGTGGAGCCAGAATTAGAAGCCAGAGATTTCAGCTCCCGGGCTAGCCTGCTCTGTGTGCAGGCATTCCACTCCCGCCCCAGTCAGGCCCTGGCATCACTCCTCTGAGAACCTGGGATCAGCCAACTTTCCAGGGAGGCCAAGGTGACTGCCAGCCCTGCCCAGGTGCTCTCAAGCGCCGAGGGGGAGACCAGAAGCCCAGAGACCTGATGTGCTGAGAGCACCAAGCCAGGGCCTCTCATCTCTGGGCCTCTCTTAAGAACTGCTCTTCTAGACTGCTTCCTGGAGGGGACAAAGCGAGGGTCAGGAGGACGGAGGCCTGCGAGAGGGCCCTTTGCAGAGCTGCCGTGGTGTCACACAGCACCTGTTTTCCAGGGAGAAAAAAGACACCTCTTCCTCTGGCCAGACGCGGCCTCACGCCAGGGAGTGTGGCTTGGCGAGGGCAACAGGAGCTACACTGGAGCTGCCACTCCTCCCCTTATCTGGGTGACCCGGTGCAGTTAATGCCTGCACTGCTGCATGAGGCGCCTCTGCAGAGACGGACGTGTGGACTAGTTGGGAATGACTGCAGAGACCCTAATGTCCCTTCTCGGGGCTAAGATCCCCGTGGATCGATCACTCAGGGCCCTGGCTTCACAGGGCTAGAGTCCAGTGGAGGCCCCTGGAAGGGGGTGGGTGCCCCCTAGTGGCTAATAGAAATGGGGACACCAAGAGTCGTGAGCTCTTGGACCTTCTCCTGACTGCTCTCCGAATCGCATCATCACAGACTTAGATCTGGAAGAGATCTGACAGAGGGTTCAAGATCACCTTTCGTGTCTTATAACACGAGAGCCGGGCGAGACCAGAAGCAGAGAGACTGTTTGGAAGGTTATTAAGATCATCCTGGAGCAGCGGCAAAGGGACTGGCTTTGGGTGGTGGCAATAAAGGTAGAGAGGAGGGGCTGACAGGGGATGTTGGGGAAGTTGACTCAGTGCCATTCGGCCGCTGATCGGATGTGAAGGGAGTAGGGGGAAGGTCTAGCAGAGAGCTCAAGACATGTTTGTGGGATGAAAGAACAAATGAGTTCATGAAAAGGAAGGCTGAGAGAGGACCGAGGCCTTGTCCTGAGGGTCTGGTCCACGCCACCTTCTCTCCCACGGAACAGGATCAAAGCTTAATGGTTTCAAATCATTCTGTTCTAAAAGACCCTCCCTCGGGGGAAAAGAGTCCTTAACTTCTCTCTGGTCATCACAAGGCTGCCCGTCTGAATGGGAAGCCTGAATATCTTGGAAGAAAGGAGTAAAGTTAACCCCAGTCTCGGAAAAGAGTAAACTGGAAAGGAGTGAGAAGAGGGTGGACTTAGGCCATGCCATCCACATCGGTAGCAGCCCCTGCCCTGGACACAAGCCCATTAGGACCCCAAGCCTGATGGGTTTCTGCTTCTTCTCTGTGGACGGGTTGGATTTATTCCTGACCCCAAATGGGCACAACATGGATTCTAGGTATAAGGGTCTGCTCTCCTATGAAAATAAACTAAAGAAAGAATATCTCCTGACAACGACAAATGAGATCAAGGTGCAATTAGACAGCACTGGAATACCTCTGATTAAAAAAAACAAAAACAAAATTCTCTCCGGAAAGAAGATGATTGTTTAGAAAATAAAATGGCAGTCATAAGAGTTTGGAATTTTGTGGAAATTCCATTAATGCAGTGAATTTCAGATGCCCTCTGTTATCTTCAGTTAATGCCTGTTGAACACCTCAGTTACTTTGCTTTGTGGAAAAGAACAGGCAAGGCAAACAAACTTTTCCTTGTCCCGTTCTGAGATCTGTTTCAGGGATCTTTGTAAACGAGTCTGCTAGCTCCTTTTATGGTAGAAAACTGAAAGGAGGAAGTTACCTGCTCAGACTCAAATAGTGAGTCATACTCTAAAACCCAGAAAGGCCACCTCCCTGTCCCGCACTCCTACTGTTTCTACCCCAGCTACTGCAGCTATTTGCCAGTCCCTTCATGGAGACTCCAATTTCCACTTGCACACCATCGAAATCATAGGAATCCAATCTGTCATCCTCTAAGTGGGCCTATTCGTACAAAATATCGGGAAATGCGTTTGATCTGTTGACTGTTTGTGCGTTGGCTTGGTGTGTGTCTGTTCTTAGGCAGTTGGGTGCCCTGGGGTGCCAGGATCCTCTTTAGAACCGCATCTGGAAGCATCCCAGCATCTCCCAGTCCCCAAGCATCTCCCCAGCTCTGGAGGAGCCGATGAGCCCAGTGACCTGGAGGAGCTGGAGAAGTTTGCCAAGACCTTCAAGCAGAGACGCATTAAGCTGGGCTTCACACAGGTTCGGTTTGGGGCAAGGAGGTAGAAGAACTTGGGTCGAATGAGTAGAGACTGGGGTTCCCGAGTGGAGGTTTTAAGAGCTCATTGTGTTTGGGGCAAACCCACCGTGTTCCTGCGTCCCCTGAGAATGGGGCACAGTTGCCGTTGGTAGGGAAAACGGGAACACCGCTGGTGGAGGGGAGAGGAATGAGAGCCAGGCAAGGAGCTAGGCACGAGGGCACAGCGCACTCAGAGTCTAGGGAGAGAAATAACCAAGTCTCCATCTTGGAGGGAAGAAACTGGAAGGGAGCCACAGTGAGCAAAGGTTCGCTGGGTGTGGATAGGCGCTAGGATGGTGAGGGATGTGGACAAAGGAGAGAAGGGGCCTACCTCTCAAAGTTCTTCCCTCTCCATCCCCGCGTGCAGGGAGACGTGGGTCTGGCGATGGGAAAGCTGTATGGCAACGACTTCAGCCAGACTACCATCTCCAGATTTGAGGCTCTAAATCTGAGCTTCAAGAACATGTGCAAGCTCAAGCCACTGCTGGAGAAGTGGCTGAATGATGCAGGTAGGCCTCAGGGACACGAGGATGGATGGAGCCTTAGAAGGTCTGCAGGGAAGGGGGCGGTGACTGGTCCGTGTTGGGGCTTTCTTTCTTTCTTTCTTTCTTTTTTAAACAACATTTTAAAATTATTATTTATTTATTTTTGGCTGTGCTGGGTCTTAGTTGCAGCATGCAGGATATTTTTTTTAGTTGCAACATGGACCCTTAGTTGCGGCATGCGAGCTTCTTACTTGCAGCACGCAGACTATTAGTCGCGGCATGCATGCGGGATCTAGTTCCCCGACCAGGGATGGAACCTGGGCCCCATGCACTGGGAGCGTGGAGTCTTACCCACTGGACCACTGGGGAAGTCCTCTGTGTTGGGGCTTTTGGCAGTCAATACATAGCACCCTTTCCTCTCCTCCTGAGTCTGGAACCAATTGAGAAATAAGACACAGGAGACAGCCAAGTAGAGATGAAAATGTCAGCTTCACTACTGATAAAGCGCATGGAAGACATAGCTTTAGGTCTGTGGCCACGAAGACTTGCCCCATTTTATTCCCTACCCCAGACACACCCAGCCTAGACCGTAGGACAGCTCGCCAGAGACAAAGGTCGGGTCTGCAGAGCAAACGCACTTACCCAGAATGCTGTCTGGACTAGATCTAGGTCAGGGGGTTAGGGAAGTAGGTTCTCTAGGGTCTCATGGCTGGGAGGAGGAGGCAGTAGGCACAACGCAAGATCTTCACCTGGCGAATTCTTGAGTAGGTTTTCAGAGGGAAGGGAGTTACTCCAAGCTAGACTGGTTGGGAAAGGCTTACAGCAAGAGTGGGGCTTGCAGGAGGATTCAGTCAGGCATGGGGGGCCAGGAGGTCTGGGTTGTAGGCCAAGGGCAAAACCTTTGCAATAATGAATGGAAGAGTTTGGTGTCATGGCATAGCATGGGACAGGGTTTCTCAACCAAGGCACTAGCAACAGCTTGGGCCAGATATTGACCTGTGGCGGAGGCGGTCCTATGAACTGTAGGCTATTCAGCGGCATCCCTGGTCTCTACACACTAGATGCCAGGAGCACCTGCCCCCTGTTGACAGGTGTAAAAATGTCTCCAGATACTGCCGAATGTCCCCTGGGGGAGTGAGGGTGGTACGGAATCTCGCCCCAGGTTGAGAACCACTGGTCTAGGAGCAGAGCCAGTGTCAGGGCTGGGCTCTCGTCTGTAGTTAATGTGGGTCAGTGGTTACTATGGAGAGAGAGGAAGGCGGGGTATGGGCAGCCAAGGGTGTGACCCTCTCGGAAGGTGCTCCACGTGGAAACAAGGGAGGGGGTGAGGAAGCTCCCCAGCCCGCCCCGCCCCACCCCCACCCGTGGAAGGCTGATCCTTCGCGGTTTTACTGGAGCGCCGAAGTGAAAGAGGTGATCAGAAGGTCTTATCTCCGGGAAGGGATCCTGCAGATCATTTCTTGTGCGATTCCCTGGCTGCGCCTGAATCCTTCCTAAGGGACATCCCCGCCGACCCCTCATACAGCCTCAACCCCAACACTCACACTGAAAAGGAAGTGGCTTCCACACCAACATTCCGCCACCAAGTGCCACTGCCTTTAGCTCAAAACACCAGTCCTCATTTTCCTCGGGATTCACATCCAGGCCTACTTATAAAAGACAGGCTCATGGGCGTCACTCGTAGGAGCTCTGCCTGCCCCCACTCACGCCCACACGTGCCGCGGATGTCTGGACGTCCCCGAACCATGACCGCAAACGCTGGAGGCATGGCAGTGAGAGGCATAGAGGACCTTTTGCCCAGAGCAACGAGGGGAAGCAGGATTCTTGGTCTGTCTGGTTCCCCTGTGTCGGGGAGGGGGCTGCAGAACCTGCCGGGAAGGGTCATTGGACCCCAAGTCCATCGAGCCAGAGCCTGAACCAGCTGCTTTCCCTTCCCTGAGCCTCCTCTGCTCTCCCCTCCCCACAGAATCCTCTCCATCAGACCCCTCCGTGAGCACCCCCAGCTCTTACCCCACCCTCAGTGAAGTGTTCGGGAGGAAGAGGAAGAAGCGGACCAGCATCGAGACCAGCATCCGCCTGACTCTGGAGAAGAGATTTCAAGATGTGAGAGGGCCCTTTGGGTGGCGACGGGTGGGCCGACTTGCACGGGGGTTGAGCAGACGCACACAAGCCCCCCGGCGCCACCCCTGAGCCCCCATACCCCTGCCTTGGGAAAGGGTCGGGACAAAGAGACACGCTCCCTTTCCGGGTGCCCCGGTGTTTGAATGAGAGGCTGGGTTCCAGAAACTTCCTCCCCCACTGACCCTTCTCGCCCTGACCTCTGTTTGGTGCCCATTGTCCCTCAAGCCGGGAGATTTAAAGACAGGGGTATAGAATCCCAGAGGAGAGTGTATCTCTGTATCCAGTTGAGATAAAGGGAGCAAAGCCAGGGCATTGTACATAAATTCTTTATTTTCTTTGCATTGTTCTGTATTTTTCAAATTATATATATAATAAATGCTTGTTGTAAACAATTTGGAAAATGCAGGGAGGCAGGAAAAAAATCCACCACCCAATGCCATCTAAATGCACGTCCTTCTATTTCTCTCTTCTCCGTATATTTCAATATTTGTAGTCATATTACGTAGACACCTTTTTAAACCTGCAGCAAAAGTATATTCTTGAGCCAATATGTGGACACTAATAATACCAGTTATGTGCCCCGGGGGAGCTGGGGAAGAGAAGAGGGATAAACAGGTGTGGTCTAAACAGCCTCTAATCAGGACCCCTTAGGTACCAGCCTCCAGAGCTTCCATCCACACCACACGGTCCCTAAAGGGCTCGCCTGTGGCCTAGTTCCACCTTGCAGGCCCCAGACCTCCAGGACTCCTGTCTCTCCAGCAGACTCTCCAGCACATATGACTCAGGACCTGATGGCTGCATCCTGCTGGCAGGATGACAAGACCTAGCTTTTCCTTCTGATTAAGTTTCTGAGAGCAACAAGAGTAAGGGAGGGTGCAGAAGAGAGAGAAGGGAGCTAAGATCAAAGACTGGGTGGGGGTGGGAGGGGTCAGAACAAAGGAGTGATGGATATGTATTGGAATGTGTGTGTGTGCGTGTGTGTGTGTGTATATATATATTTATATACACACATGTCTCCTTTATAGTCTTGATGGGTCCTCATGTTTTAACTTTATCATTTCCTATTTTGAGGTAGGCAGCAAGAAATGACGCAAGAGAAGGGTATCAGATTCTGAGGAAAGAACAGAAGGGAGCGTGTGTTCTGGGGATTCTGCCTGCCCTACCTAACTCATCAGTGGGCTCCTCTTTTCAGAACTTCTGAAGAAGGAGCGAGAGAAGAGCCTCCACCCTGTGTCAGGCCCTGTGCTTGGCAGTTTATACACATTTTCTCATTTAATCTTCATAATCATCCTATACGGTAGGCATTATTTCTCTCATTTCATAGATGATAAGACTGAGGCTCAGAGAGGTTCAGAAAGTTTCCTAAGGCCACAGAGTAAGTGCTCAAGCCACTATTCCATCGTAGGTCCGATTCTAAAGCTTTTGCTCCATCTATTGTTCTATCCTGCTTCTTCGGAACATCTGTTCCCCACGCACAATTCTTGATCCTATTCCCTTCTCCTCCTGACTACTCTATCCCTTTGGTTTCTGTAGAACCCCAAACCCAGCTCAGAGGAGATCTCCATGATCGCAGAGCAGTTGTCCATGGAGAAGGAGGTGGTGAGGGTCTGGTTCTGCAACCGCCGTCAAAAGGAGAAGCGAATCAACTGCCCTGTGGCCACACCCATCAAATCACCCACGTACAGTTCCCGGCTGGTGAGTGGCCAGGAGCCAAGCTGCCCGCCAAGCGCTGGGGGAGATGAAGCCTGGAGGGCAAAGAGTCCTCCCCGTCCTAAAGAAGACGGGGGTTGGGGAGCAAGGAATAACTGTATAAACAAAGAGAGGCTGTATACAAAATATATATAATATAAAGAAGAATAAAGAAGGATAAGGAGATAGAAAGTGATTACGGGGAGATGCTTTTATAGTAGAGGGGTAAGAAAAGACCTCTCTGATAGGGTGACATTTGAGCAGGGATCTAAGTATTGAAAGGGAACGAAATATCTGAGGGATAGAGTGTTCCAGGTAGAGAAACCAGAAAATGAGAAGACCTGACATGTTTGAGGAACAGCAAGGAAGCCAGTGTCGCCAGGGCAGGGTGAGGAAGGAGGTGAGAAGTGGGAGGTGAAGTCCGAGAAGTAACGGGGAAGTAACAGGAAGCCATTCACCGTGGTCTCGGAGGCCATCGAAAGGACCTTAGCTTTTAGTTTGAGTGAAATAAGAAGACACTGGAGAACTGACATGGGCTGCTATGTGGAGATTAATTTGTGTAGAGGCAGGATACCAGCCTGAGAATTACAACAGTCAGGCTGAGAGTGGTGGAGGCTTGTGCTAGGGTGGAGATCATGGTGGTAAGGAGACGTGGCTGGATTCTGAATGTATTTCAACCATGAGCCAACAAGATGAGCTGTTAGCTCAGATATGGAGTGTGAGAAATGAGGCCAGGATGAGCAGCTGGTTGGAAGGTGCTGCCATTTTGGGAGATGATGAAGACTGCAGGAGGAACAGGTTTGAGGGGGAAAAAAGACTAAGTATTCAGAGCTGGTCCTATTAAGTTAGACTTACCTCTCAGGCATCCAAGAGGAAGGGTCATGCAGACAGTTATATCTGTGATTCTGGGGTTCAAGGGGAGAAGTCAGGGCTGGCAATAAGTTGAAGTTCAAGCAGAATGGGAAGTTTGGAGGATACGCAATGTCTTCTCAATCTAGGAGAGAGATGGTGCCTGGAGGGTCGGGGGGAGGGTTCTTCTTCAACCCTAGGGATGGTGATGGTTGAAGGTTAAGGGAATTGGGGATAATGGTGTTGTCCTCTGTCTTTTAGTACTCAAGGATGGGTGAAATTCAGCCTCGCTCTGGGTGGGACATAGCGACTTCATAAAACTATACTATTGTTCATTCTTTCACCAAACATTTATAGACTATCTACTATGTTTTGGTCCTTGTGCTGAGTGCTGGGGCTGCACAAAGAAGTAATATTTGTTCCCTGTCCCAGAGGACCTCACTGCCTAGCAGAGGAGACAGACAAATAAACAAATGATAAACAACACGATGATTTCTCTTGGAGAACTTAGGAGTAGCAGCTAACAAAGCCTTGGGAGGTGGTGGTTAGGGAAGGCTTCCCCAAGGAGATAATTAATACCTGAGCTGAGTCTAAAAAGACAAGGAGGAGTGAAGAGGCAAATAAGTGAGGGGTGGAATTCCCCCAGGGGGATAGTATGAGAACAGTGTTATGGAGGAGGGAGAAGAGAGCACATGCACGGAATGGCCGGTGGTTCCACGTGGAGGAATGTTGGAAGATGAGGCTGGTTAGATCAGCAAGGGCCAGACACAAGGGGCTGTGAGCGAGGCTAAGGAACTTGAAGCCCTGGGGAGTTGCCGAAGGACGTGAAGGAGGGCATTAGTGTGATCTGATTGCTTTTTAGAGCGATCACTTTGACTGTAGTTATAAAGGGTGGTTTGAGAGGCATCACATTTGGTTTCAGAGAGACCAGTTAGATGTGACTGCAGTTATCCAGCAGTGACCTTATAAGGGCTGAAGCAAACCCATTTGGTAAGAATGAAGGGGATGGGAGAGATTCAGGAGATAATTAGAAGGTAGAATTATTAGGTCTTGGTTAATAAATGGAAAACTGGGTGGGGCAGGGAGAGCGAGAAAGGAAAGAGAATACTCTGAGATGACTCTCAGCAGTCAGGCTGGGCTGATTGGGTAGAAGCTGGTGCTGTAGACGGAACAATGAAACACAGGGGGAGGAGTTGGCTTAGGAGCAGGAAAAAATGATGATTTCAATCCTTTACATCATTACGATATACAGAGAGGCCTGTGGGACACCCAAGTGGGAATGCCCCGGGCACTTGGAATAATGGGTCTGGGGGTCAGGAGGAAAGGCTAAGGTAGAGAAATGGGCTGGGAGTCGTAAGCACACAGGTGGTAGTTGGAATCCTGGGTAAGGAGGAGCTCACCTGTGGAGTTTGTACAGAGGAAGCAAAGAGGAAAGTTGAGGTTTCAACCCTGGGGAACACTAGCTTTTGAGGGATGGGCAAAGGGAGAGCACCAAGGAAAGAAACTGAGAAGGAGGAACCAGAAAATGCAAAAAATTGCAATGAAGTAGATGGAGGGGTGATGCAGATGCGAAGAGCCCTGCAAGAGTGCTTCGGGAACACAGATAAAAGACCCCCAAATCAGAATGGGGTGTGGGAGGGCTAACCCCCTGATTTGTTTGGAGAACAGATTAGGAGTTAGCAAAAAGAACAGCATAGCTGGCAGAAGGAACAGTGTGTGAGAGGCATGGAATTATAAAACAACGCGATGCATTTGGGGAATCACAAGCCTTTTGGTCTGGCTGGAGCTAAGGGTTTAGGACTAAGAGAGGTTGATGAGAGCTAGATCATGGTGGGTCGTGGATGCTAAATTACTCTCAAAGATATGAAGAACCGTTGACAGTTTTAGGTTGGGGACAATGTGATATTCATTCACCATTCCTGTCTTAAATACTTACTGAGCACCCACCATCTGTTTGGCACTGGGATATGGTGGTGCACAGGATACTTATTGGTGATCTCTGCTGAGAGTCTAGCAAGGAAAACAGACATTAAACAAATGCAATTTGTGATGAAGCCTCCAGATAAGATGTGTGGGTATCTGAGGGACCTAACTTAGTCCAGATGTCAGGGGCTTCTCCAGGAATGATGCTCAAATTGACAGCAGAAGAAAGAGTAGACTTGAATGGGGAAAAGGTCTGAGTTGCAGTGGGAGACAGGATGGAAGGGTGGAGATAGTGTCAGGAAGGACATTCTATGCAGAGGAGACTGTGTGTACAAAGGTTCTGAGGCTGGGGTGGGTGGGGAGAGGAAGAAAGAAGGTTGGAATGGAACCCGAGGAGTGAGAGAGAGTGTGTGAAAGAGGAAGCTGGAGTGGTAGGCGGGGGAATCATGTAGGGCGTTGTAGACCATGTTAAGGAACCTGAACCATGTCATAAGAGAGTCAGAATCTTTAAAGATGGGGCTTTGTTTAGAATAGATGGGAGGCAGTTATCACTTTGGTTCAATCCCAGCCTGGGACACCAACGTGAAGGAAAGTGGTGGGAGGCATGGAGGTGCCGTAAAGGAGTGTCATGGGTTCTCATCGTGCATTCAACACATATTGACTTAACACCCGCAAAGTTCCAGGCACTGCAGTAGACACTGAGGACACAGCAGGGGACCACGCAGGCATCATCCTGCCCTCATGAATTCCCCAGCCTAGTGGGGGAGAAAGATGTTAAATAAATAATCACATTAATACTTGTGGCATCCTGAAGGAAGACTAGAGAAAATGTTCTAATCCTGTCTTCTCCTCAGGTCTCATTGGGACACTGTCCGTGGGACTAAGACATAGTTCCTTCTGCTTCTGATGTGAAATGATCGCTAAGATACACAGTTAAGGGGAAAAAAAAGAATGAGACAGAGAGAGAAGGAAGGAAAAGAAAAAGGCAAAATACATTTCAGACCAGTGTGCACAGAATGCTTCCATTTATATACAAAATGTTAAAGGAACCACATCTATGTCTGCTTGCATATGTATAGTCCATCTCCGGAAGGAAGCAGAAGAAGCTGGTCGCAGTGACTAAATCATTATTTATTTAAAAACAACAACAAATGTCTGGGGGTGTGGCAGCAGGAAGGGGCGGAGGAGAAGAGAGAGGGAGATTATCAATAACATCTCTTACCTCTTACCACGCTGCTCCACACCTGTCTCCACCCTTGGTGGGCCCCAGCTGACTGAGGACTCTCCTTGTAAAAGGGCAGGTAAACGAAAGCAGCAGAACCATTGCTGATTAATTAGGAAATGAGTACATGCTGCATCCTGTCGGGATGGGATGTTCCAAACTGGGGAGGGGAGGATGGCCAATCCCAGCTCCCTGAGCAGAACTTCCTTGCAAGGTCCTTTGTAAAGGTCGATCTGAGCGTCCCAGGTCAGCATGAGAAGAATAAGGGGGAGGAAAAGTATGCAGGGTTCAGCTCAAATGAAGAAATAAACAGTTTCTAGCTGGAAACACACGACAGTTGACAGCTTCCTGCTGGAAGGAAGGGAGCTAACAGCCGTGCGCCGTTTGCCAGGCATTGAGTTGGAAGCTTTACGGACATTATCTCATTAAATCTTAATTAAAAGAAAATATGAGGGAGGTATTACTGCTCTTTTACGGATGAGCAAACCAAATCTCAGTGGGGTTAAGTGACTTGCCCAAATCACACAGACAGTGGTGGAGCCAGGGCTCCCCCCCAGATCTGTTGGGCCACAATGTCTATTCTTTTTATTATATCTTGTTCCAGGTTGTGCTAGGATAGTCATACTGAGGGAGGGGATCCCTGAACTGTGTGGGAGGTTAAGCCAAGTCATCTTAGGTCCCTTCCAAACTCAGAGCTGATGATGCTGTGAGGTATCCAGGGCGAGATGAAAGGCTTCAGAGACCGCAGTTCATCTCGTCCAGTTACCTCGGGAGAGTGGATGGTCTACTCACGTGTCAAGATGGGAAGCCTGAAACAGGGTGGTGAGGGCTGGGGGCTCTGCTGCCCTGAGCAAGTGCAGGGGTCTTTTAAGAAAGAAGAAGAGGGACTTCCCTGGTCCTCCAGAGGATAAGACTCCACACTCCCGATGCAGGGGGCCCGGGGTTCGATCGCTGGTCGGGGAACTAGATCCCACACGCATGCCGCAACTAAGAAGTCCGCAAATAAGACCTGGTGCAGCCGAAATAGATAAATAATAAATAAAATAAAATAAATACTTTTTTAAAAAGGAAGAAGAAGGGACTGGTAGACAGGCAGCCATCCAGCAGTGTCAGCCACAGCGGGGTCCAGGAGGCATGCTCCTCTCATCACCGGAGCACTTGAGCAGGGCAGCTTCAGCCTGGCAGTGCCCAAGAGACCTTGCCAGGGGACACGCAGCAGGGAGGGCAGGGCCTGGCGTCAGCAGCAGGGAGACGCGGGAGCAGGGCAGAGCCAGAGCTGGGTGCTGTACGTGGTCCAGAGACCTTCCTGTGAAACAAGGCACAGAGTGCAGGTTTGGGATTAGGAAATCATCCGGGAAGCTGAGCCCTGTCTCTGCAGAGTCTGGGGCCCAGCATCCTGGGAGAAGTGCGAGAGGTGGGAGAAGGAAGCAGAAGTGGACATTTATAAGCTTCTGTTGCCTTTCAGGTGTCTCCCTCTGGGTCTCTGGGGCCCCTCTCTGTCCCTCCTGTCCACAGCAGCATGCCTGGAACAGGTGAGCTCTAAACATGAGGTTTCTGAATAGTACCAGAATTCTTTTAAATAATGGGATATGAGAACTGAGAGGCACCTACCTAAGTCAGCATTCCCAAAACGTATTTCAAAAGGTGTTAAAATCTGTGCTAGGAAGAAAAGGCTTCTGTGATCAAGTAAGTTTGGGAAATGCTGGGTAGGCAACGTTTGAACAAGTGTTTGTTTTTGTTTTAATTGTCGCAGTTTCTCCATACAAATGAGCTGTATGGAAGGCAGGGTTTTCCAAACCAATTTTCTACAGAACTCTATTTTTCAAAGAGTATTCCAAAGCATTTCAAAGAGCTAGAGAGGATGACCATATGACAGTCCCTTGTCCTGACATAATTATCAATAGCAGTGCCTTCGACCCTTCAAAGCATCTTAGCTTGGAGGGTGAAATATAGGTCACCTTCTCCACGGAATGCTGTTTGGGAAACTCAAATACAGTTTAATCCAAATCTGCCATATTACAGAGGTCGAAAAGGGGATGCAAGGGGATGCAGGGAAGTGAAACAAGTTGCCACAGGCCACAGAGCTGCTTAGTGAATGGCCCAGGACTCCTCACTCCTGGTTGTGTTCTTTCTGGAAGACCACGAACCATCTGGAGATGGCAACATCAGAGAGGCTGGCCGTCTTTACCTGTGCTCTCGGCTTCTCTTTTCCTCCCCGAGCACTTTGCTTTCTTTCCTCCTCTCTTCCTTTCCAAGGCTTCTGGTTCTTTTGCTCATCCTGCCCCGTGGTCCGGGGCTGCGTATGCCCAGCCCAGGGCGTGTCCTGGAGTAGGATGATTTTGGCATCTGTATCTCCTGCGTTCGGCTAGTCTGGGACTCGCAGAACCAGCCACGCCGCTCTCCAGGGCCCGGGCAGAGGAGAGCGTGTATGAGGAGGGCTCCTTTGGGGCCGGGTGTCGATGCTAACATGGTAGGAGTTGGGCAGATGGGTGGCGGGTAGGGACAGGGTGAGCCCCCTTGGAGGATACGTGTCTGAATGTCACGAGGTCCCCAGACCCAGCCTCATTGTTTCCCCCTTGTTTTTGCCTCTCCTTGTTCTCAGTAACGTCATCCTGCCCCTCTGGGAACAACAGCAGGCCTTCGTCTCCTGGCCCAGGACTCCACGCCAGCAGCCCTACTGCATCTCAAAATAACTCCAAAGCGGCTGTGAACTCCTCCACCAGTTTTAACTCTTCAGGGTGAGGCAGAGGGGCGAGCCCAGAGATACCTCAGCGGGGCCGAGGGACATGTGAGAAGCTGTGTCTGGGTCAACACCTTGGGAAGGAAAGCTTGTCACGGGGCTGGACAAGGGGAATGGGGGGGCAGGGAGGGAGCAGGGTGGAGCGCCAGACTGGACTCTCTCCCTAGGGAGTGGGATTTAAAAGAGAAGCCTTAGCCAGTGAGCAGTCCTGGCAAGGAGCTGATGTCAACAAAGCCAACATTTCCCTCCTCACTGGGAGGGTGGAAATTTCCAAACCCTCCTGTCAGAAAGGGCCAGGTCCTTCACTGGGCTGAGGAGAGTTACCCTCCAGGCCAGCCCCTCCGCTCTGGGGTGTTCTGCCCCGAGCCTGAGCTTCCAGCGTGGCTGACACCATGAGAGCAGGAGGGTGCTACCCCGTAACCTCATGCTCCCACCCGGGATGCAGCGGGAAAAGCAGCCTCCCATCTTTGATTAATGAAGCAAAGAATCTACTCTAAGAGGTGCTCTCAGTGGATGCCTCGAGAGATCCTTCCCCGATTCAGAACAAAACAGAGATTTGCAAGTTAGGCGATTGGTTGAAGACCTGAGCTTGTCAGAAGAAGTGAACCCGCTGGTCCACACCCAGACTGTTCAGCAAGGCAGCCACCCCTTATGGGCCAATTGTTGCACAGCCCTAAAGGTTGGAGCTCCTCAGCTGTCTCCACCAAAAAAGAAAAAGAGAGAGAGAAAAAAACATATAATGTACATTTTAAAGAATTGTCTTGAGATATAATTCACTTTCCATAAAATTTACCATTTTAAAGTGTACAAGTCACTGCTTTTTAGTTTATTCACAAGGTTGTGCAATTGTCACCATGATCTGATTCCAGAACATTTTCATCACCCCCCACCCCATACCTGCCTGCTAACACTCACTGCTCATTCCCATCTTCCCTCCTCATTAGAAGCTGTCCAACTGACTTGTTTCTTCCTTCCTTCTAGATCTTGGTACCGATGGAATCATCCCACCTACCTCCACTGAGACCAAAAAAGTTACTCCTATGCCACCTGGCCCTGTATTCCCCACTGGAAGGAAGGGAGTCACGCCTTCTCTGTATGGACAGATTACTTTCAGGACAGTAGAAGAGAATCTCCACTATCAATGAACCCAAACTCTTGCCTTGTTCAGGAGCAAGGGCCTCTGGAGATCCAAACTGCGACCGAACCATGTGCTGGCTCCCTAGCGCTCTTGAAACGCACAGCCCGCCTAGGAGTTGACCATTTTTACCTTCCTTGCCTGTGCCCTTCTCCTCTCGTTCCAAATATGTCAGGTGGCTTCACTGCGACAGTGGTCTTTCAGAAAGGACCTCTTGGGCTTCCCTGGTGGCGCAGTGGTTGAGAGTCCGCCTGCTGATGCAGGGGACACGGGTTTGTGTCCCGGTCCGGGAAGATCCCACATGCTGCAGAGAGGCTGGGCCCATGAGCCATGGCTGCTGAGCCTGCGCGTCCGGAGCCTGTGCTTCGCGACCGGAGAGGCCACAACAGTGAGAGGCCCGCGTACCGCAAAAAAAAAAAAAAAAAAAAGGACCTCTTGTCATTATTCTCCAGCTCATCTCCAGCTCATTCTGGGCACAGCCATTTGCCTGGTGCCAAACCACCAGAGGGGTGAGAAGGTTTTGACTCTGAACTTAGCCACAATCTCCGAACTGATTCTAGAATCTATGAAAAGATTTGAATCTGATGTCTCCACCAAAGCTCTGATGTCTTCTCTGTTCAGCAAAGCCTTCTGACTGAGTCTTCACGTCACCCTATTTTCTCTTTAGCCCCGCCCCTTTTCCAGAACCACATCCATTCATGATTGCGTTCTCCGAATTCCCTCCTCTTTACAGAACGCTGAGCCACACTCAGCCCCCTGGGCACATGCTCTGCCCACAGGTGTTCTTCTGTCTGCTCCGTCTGCCCCAGAGTTCAGAAACGCTTATTCTTTCTCTCCTTTCCTGTATTTCTCCTTATCTCGTCCTCTCTCCCTTCTCCTGGTGCAGAAGGAAGAACACAAAAGCACACACGCAACAATTATGCTGGTAAATACCTGTGTATAGCCCTTTCCTTTTTTTGCATTATGTTCTTCTCTCTTTAGTGTGGAATTTTCCAGCAAAATATTTAACTCAGGTATGAATTTTGAAGATCTCTGTAATATTTTATCTTCTTTAACAAAAAAGAAAGAAAAAGAAAGGAAAAACAATACCAAAGTGTGAAATACCGTGCTAGCTTCCACAAGAGTTCCCACGTGGGCTGGGAATCCTTGTTGATTTCTGCAGGAACATTCTTTCTCGAGTCTCCTTCTTTGTGGACCAGTGTGTAAACATGTAACATGAAGCCATTCCAGAAATGGTAACTTTTTTTTTTTTTAGAGACGGCATGTCCAAGAAAATGATGAGATTCAAAGGAATCTCTCTGTTCCTAAATAAATTTGTATGGTGATGATATACAGTATTCCACTGTTGGCAAGAAGAGGTTTAGATTATTCTGGGTCTTTTTTTGTGCAGGACATGTGAGTGCGTGTAATGAAACGGGATGGAGAAAGGGTTTCACGTTGGTGGATTAAGTCTGTGACTCCCTGAACTGATGCTAAAGATGATATACATTAATACAGGACTCCAAAGAGTTCAGAGTTTCTACTCTTTTTGACAGAAGAGCCTTGAGGATAGAGTAGGTGAGAGATTGGCTTCCTCATTTTGTAAGTGGGAGAATGGAAAATGTTTAAGGTCAAGTCATTTGTAGACTTTAAGAGGGGAAGACTGAGGCTAATAGTTCATATCTCAGGATGTCCTGAAGGTCAATTATTCATTATTTGCAATGGAAAGTGATAGATATTTGAGACAAGGGATAATTCAAAAGTCAAATCTATTTGGCTTTGGAATGCACTGTGACTTTTGATGAGAGGGTTGAGGGGCAAGGAGGCTATCCCTGTGGTTTTTCTTGGGTTAATAAAAAGTTAAAGAGTTACCATTTTTGAGGCAAACATTGACCTGTGGTGGGAAAGGGAGGCCCTTCAAAAATGTAATGACTGAAGGGAAGAAACTAAAATTGGCATTAAACATTTGTTGCAAATACTAATATCCAAGGGAGAAATCCATACATAAATAACCATAAGTTAAGTGCTTTTCATGTTTGGATGGGGCTTATACTAAGACTCGTATTTCATGTCATGAAGTGGAAGAAAGCCTGTTGGTAGCGGTTACTTTGTCAAGAAAAGATCCAGTTGAAAGAGGCTCGGTATGTGTCAAAGAGACAAGAGGAGCCTGCAGCAATAATTAAAGTATGTAAAGAAATTACTCTGCCACCCATGAGCCCAGCTGTGCATATCTGTGCACACACACACACACACACACGTATGTATGCACTGTTCCTTGCATACTCCTGGGTGCCGGAGCTGATGCTTTCCTGCAGCAGTCTTGGCCACCTTGACATCTTGCTCAGGTGAGTGCTGAAAGCTGATGTCCTGCACTGTCCATGAGGCTGGTTTTCACTCATTTGACCCTTTAAAAAATACTTTATTTTTTAAGAGCAGTGTTTGGTTTACAACAAAATTAAGAGGAAGCTGTGGAGATTTCCCATAGACCTCCTGCCCAAACACGTTCGTAGCCTTCCCCATTATCAACATCACTCACGAGAAAGTAAAATTTTTTTACCAAGAATGAACCTACACTGACACATCACAATCACCCAAAGTCCATAGTTTACCTTAGAGTTCACTCTTGGTGTTGTACATTCTACAGCTTTGGACAATAGTATAATGATGTAGATCTATCATTATAATATCATACAGAGTATTTTCACTGCCCTAACAATCCTCTGTGCTCTACCTATTCATCTCTCTCCTTGCTACGCCCTTACAACCACGGATCTTTTTTTTTTTTTTTTTTTTTTGCGGTACGCGGGCCTCTCACTGCCGTGGCCTCTCCCGTTGCAGAGCACAGGCTCCAGATGCGCAGGCGCAGCGGCCATGGCTCACGGGCCTAGCCGCTCAGCAGCATGTGGGAGCTTCCCGGACCGGGGTACGAACCTGTGTCCACTGCATCGGCAGGCGGACTCTCAACCACTGCGCCACCAGGGAAGCCCTGATCTTTTTTACTGTCTCCATAGTTTTGCCTTTCCCAGAATGTCACATGGTTGGAATCATAGTATACAGGCTTTCCAGGTTGGCTTATTTAGTAATATGCCTTCAAGTTTCTTTCATGTCTTTTCATGAGCTTGCTAGCTCACTTCTTTTTAATGCTGAATAATATTCTCTTGTCTGGATGTACCACAGTTTATTTATTCATTTACCTACTGAAGGACATCTGGGTTACTTCCAAATTTTGGCAATTATGAATAAAGCTGCTATAAATATCTGCATGCACATTTTTGTGTGGACATAAATTTTCAGTTCCTTTGGGTAAATACCAAGGAGCGTGATTGTCGGATCGTGTGGTAAGAGTATATTTAGTTTTGTAAGAAACCACCAAACTGTCTTCCAAAGTGGCTGTACCACTTTGCATTCCCACCAGTAACATTACCAGAGTTCCTGTTGCTCTACATCCTTACCAGCCTTTGTCGTCAGTGTTCAGGATTTTGGTCATTCTAATAGGTGTATAATGGTATCTCATTGTTTGTTTTAATTTGCATTTCCCTGATGACATGATGTGGAGCAACTTTTCACATGCTTATTTACCATTTGTGTATCTTCTTTGTGAGGTGTCTATTAAGATTTTTGGCTCATTTTTTAATCAAGTTGTTTGGTTTTTTTTACTGTTGAGTAAACAGTTCTTTGTATATTTTGGGTAACAGTCCGTTATCAGATTGTCTTTTGCAAATATTTTCTCCCTGTCTGTGACTTTTCATTCTCTTGATATTGTCTTTCACAGAAGTCTTTAATTTTAATGAAGTCCAGCTTGCTAATTATTTCTTTCATGGGTTGTCTTTGGTGTTGTATCTAAAAAGGCATCACCACACCCAGCATCATGTATGTTTCCTCCTTTGTTATCTTTAGGAGTTTTATAGTTTTGTGTTTTACATTTAGGTCTGTGATCCGTTTTGAGTTAACTTTTGTGATGGTGTAAAGTCTGAGTCAAGGTTCATTCTTTCACGTGTGGATGTCCAGTTGTTCCAGCTCCATCTGTTGAAGACACTACCTTTGTCCCATTGTGTTGCCTTTGCTCCTTTGTCAAAGATCAGTTGACTGTATTTACGGGGGTCTATTTGACCATGGTTTTCATGAAAGAAATAAACAGAATTACAGTCTAACTGCTCAGCCTCCCGTAGCTTCCATTGTCCATTGCCTTGGACAGTTGCTGAACAGAGTCAAACCTGAAGGTGGGTACCAATTCACATTTCATGTCTGCAAGATTCTGTAAAACTCATCATTCCAGTCAAGTTTAACAGAAGCCTGGTCAGCTTCTTCAGCATCTAATTAGGCACAAGAGAATCAAAGGGCAACAACCAGTCATTGTTTAGGAGGAAGGAAGGGAAAAAGAATTGTTGCCGCTGCTTTTTGCACTTGCAAAACTTCGATCTTTAGTTGACTCAAGACTGGTGGGCCCAGCTGTGGGCGCCCAATACTAAGGGCTTTTGGTCCAACTCAGAGAATGAGTTTAGTCGTAGACTCAAATTAGGAATCCTGTCCTGAGGCCCCAGGTTGCCGGTTCAGTGCCTCTTCTCCCTGTGCACTCTGCATCCCCATGCTACATTCATGGACTGGTTTTGCTGACTCGCCTGCTTCTAGTGCTAGACTGTGGGGAGCTCCTTGTAGCTGAGTCTGTCTTTTTCTCTGTATTCCCATGACTAGCACTGTGACTAGTACATAATATGCAATTCAGGTTTTTAAAAGTTGAATGCTTTCTTTCAACCTCTAAACAACTTCTAGTGCCTTTCACTGATGTTAGGAGCTATGAATATAGAAAAATATAGTACCATCTGTAGTGGAGGCAGACTATCTTGGTGGTTAAGAGCGTGATCTCCAGTGCCATATCGCCTGGGTTCATACCCAAATCTGCCTCCTATTAATCATGTCACCTTGAGCAAGTTCCTCAAGTGCTCTGTGCCTCAGTTTCTCACCTGTAAAATGGGGATAACAACAGTAGCCATCTCGTAGAGTTGTTGTGAGAATTAAATGAATGAATATATATATTATATATATATAAAATATATATATATGTAAAGTTCTTGGAACAATGCCTGATACATTAATAAGTGTTATCTGTTATTATCCTGATTATTATGATATTATTGTTATTCAAATAAATTGGTGGAGAGTTTCCTGTCCTCTGCTCTCTCTAACAGCCCAGAACTTTCCTGGGGGACACCACAGTTGACAAGCATATGATTTGGTGGAACAAGGGTTGTGGCCAAAGATATGTGAATTAATAAAATTTAATCCCAAGTAATGGAGCTTGAACCTGGAATCCCAGTCACCCCAGGATAAAGACCCAATAAAGGCTCCACTGGAAGAACTAGCACCTTCCCTTATCCCCTCAGTCTTTAGACTCCTGAAGCCTTTAATATGTACTCTGTTCTTTCCTGGGAAATGGTGGCAGCAAGAAGGTAATTCCAGATTCAGATACTAGGAGAAAAAAACAACACTGCAACAAAAACAAATGGGGAAAAAGTTGAGATGTGCATACTATATGTTCATTTAGTGAAATGGATCTTTCCTTGTTTTCTTCCTGCAGGCTATTACTATCTCTTATCTGGTCTTTTCCAACTAGTCTTATACTGATTTTCATTGAGTCTCTATATGGCAGTGATTCTCAACTTTGATTACACAATGGAATTACCTGGGAAACTTGAAAAAAAAATTTGACACTCACACAGATTCTGATTTACTTTGTCTGGGATGTGGCCCAGGGAATTGGGATTTTAAACAGCTCCTCAAGTGATTCTATTGTTCTGTCAAGGTTGAGAACCACTGCCTGAATGTTCATACAGATCATTGGGGACTTTGTTAAAATGCAGATTCTGATTCAGTAGATCTGGGGTTAGGGTCTGAGATTTTGTGTTTTTAACAAATTCTCAGGTGATGTAGATTTTGCTGGTCCCTGGACCAGACTTTCAGTAGTAAGGACTTGGAGAGCATGGTAAAATTATTCCCTTTGCCCAATATCATCATAGGTTTCCTATTATCCGCATAATAAGATGCCTCAGCCTGGCATCTTAGGCTGGCATCAGTCATTTAAGGTCCTTAAACATCAGTGGTCCCCAAATGTGACCAATCATCTGAAGATCTATGGGCAGATTTTCAAAGATACAGATTCCTGGGCGTCACACCAAGCCTACTAAAGCACAACCTTCAAGGTGCGGCCTGAACAAAGGGTATTTTTAAAACACTTCCCAAGTGGTCTAGATGGTCATGAAGGTTTAGGAGCTTCAGTATGCTTCCAATATACATTTCCAGGCTCATTGCCCATTCATTCAACCAGCAAACATTTATTGCGCCTGCCTCTGTACCAGGTACTAGGGAAACAAAAATGAAAAGAGTGTGATCCTTACTCTTAAAGGGCTGGCAAGACAAATGACCCAAACAAGACTATGTATTATTTCCCAGACATGGCCTAAATGCTCACAATTCTGCTCGAGGTCTTCTCTTCTTAAGAATGTCTGGGCCTCTCAGCATCCTACCTTTGCCTGTCCTGATCAACCAACTCAGATGCTCTCTTTACCCCATTTGCATCTCCACACTTATGTTTGGTTATCTCTTCAAACTTACTTTCCCTGGTATTAAAACAGATCCAGAGAGGAGAGAGGATTAACCCAAAGTGAGGTAACAACAACAATAATTAACATTCATATAAAGACTTCCATGCACCAGCCATTGCTGTAAGCACTTTCCACATGAAAAGTGTGTAGAATGCTTGCAATAACTTTATGAGACAGCTATTATTATTATCCCCATTCTATGAATGAGAAAACGGAGGCACAGAAAAGTAACTTGTCCAAAAATACACAGTCAGTAACGGAGCCAGGTTTACCCTCAAGCCTTATACTCTACTGCCAAGTTGGTGACAGGGTTGACATGAGAAGGAATATGTAACTCTAATTTTCAGGCCTGAGCGCTTCCCTGGAAATTAGTTATTCGTGTGCTCGTTTCACAACTTAGACTCAAGCGTGAAGGCAGGGACTATGTCTTTCATCTCACACAGTGCCTAGCAGGGGTGCAAGCACTTAGTAGGTGCTCTACAACTGGTTATGGGATGGGCTGTCCCATCGTGGGGGGAGGGGATGGATATTTATTCTAACAAACAGACAACAAACAAACACATAAGCAAGGGCAACAGCCTGCAGGTCTCACGTCACCACTAGGTCATCATCACCCCTCAACACCACCGCCCCGCCCCCTCAGGCCTGCGCGTAGAAGGAGGACCCTCCCGCCCGCTTTCTGAACAGTCTCTGGTCCAGCTCTGGCTGTGCGCTCCGTCCTCCCAGCCAGCAGGTGCCCCCAGACCACCGGCTCCTCCTCTGCAGCCGTCAGAGCCTTGTCCTCTCTCCCTCTTTCCGCTGCTTCCTGCTCCCGGGATCCGGGCCCTGAGCCCCGGGGCCGGGGTTCCCGAGGCTTCCCGGGGCGCTCGGCCAGGTAACTGCGCGGCGGGGACCACCCGGTTCCCGCGGCCGGGATGGGGTCCGGACGTGGATGGCCCGGCCTGCGCGGTCCGCTGCGGGGGAAGGAAGCGGGCAGATGGCCTGGCCTGGCCTCTGAGGGGAGGGGGGTTCCTTCTGCCTTTGGGCGCCGGCTTGGGCGCCGGGTGGGATGCTGGCATAGCGGTCCGGCTCAGGTGTGCCCAAGCCGGACGTGACCACAGTGTAGGTAGGCGCGTCCGGGGGAGATGCGCTCGCGGTGCCTGCCAGGCGCCGAGGTTGCTGCTCGCTCCAGCCACGCCTGCTCCGAGGCCCAGAGCCAGGTGGGCCCGCCCAGCGCTCCTCCTCCCGAATCTGGCCCTGGACCGGGAGGAGCAAGGACAGGAGCCTTGGAATTCTGAGCTGGAACGGCCATCGGCCATCTAAATACCCTGTCATTCTTTCACCCAAGAGTGAAAAGCCGAAACGCGGAGATGGAGTGACTTTCCCAAGGTCACAGAGTTGTATCTGCCATTTATAAATGTCCATTCTTTTATTTGTTTGTAAATGGGCTACCGTGTCCTCTGTTCTGCCAGGGAATTAGGATTCAGGGAAGAGGACTCTAAAAATACTAATCGGCATATCCAAATGAGCTGATCCGCATTACTGGCCGGTGACCCTGGCCTTTAAAAGGAAGTGAGAGAGGACAGTTCTTTTCACTCTGGGTCCTTTGTACCTCTGGCCCTTGCTCTGAAAATTGGCCTGGATGTTTTACGAAATTATCTCAGAACTCCTTGTCAGAACTGGGCCGGATCATAGAGTTATTTTCAATCCTTTTTTCTTTCCTTTCTTCTCTCTCTCTCTTTTTTTTTTTTTTTTAAACTGAGTCTCAGGAGGTGAAAGTGAGTGCTCACACTCTTATGGCTATTTAGGGGCAGAGACAGAACTGGAACTCAGGTCAATGACTGACAATGACTGACAAATTCCCTGTTTTCTAATCTGATTTCAGATGAAAGCTGTACAGCACTTGACCTTCATAAAGCCCTCTCTGGATAGCATTCTTGGGAGTGGCTTGTGTATTGAAGTGTGTTGGTCCACAGATACTATTTCACTTGTCAGAATAGGGTTAAGCAATAAGTGTAGCCATGCAGAAAATTCCTGCTGAGATGAGACAGATAGCTGAAATGTTTTTTACTTTTTTATTTGTACTTTCAATAGAGGAGCTAATGAATATTAATAAGGACATCTTGGCTATTTTCAGATTTTAGTCCTATCTGACTATATTGACTCCATTACACTCATTCTTGTCCTGAAACATTTATCACCGGTAAAAATTTCAGTCAGTGGCTTTCTGACGTTGTTTCATTTTTAACTAAATAATTGTCTTAAAGATATTTTTATATCTTAACAAAAACTCCCCACTTGTACCTCAAAATCCTGCTTCCCCCTTGGTCAGTCTTTGAGTTGGATTTCAGAACTGAATAGAAGTAGGAGTTTATTTTTTTTCCCTTCCAAACTATTTAGGTCTTTGTTTAGTTCTGTCTTTAGGTTTACCTCAAGTTTTGATTTTGACTGATAAACCCATGATCCAAACCCAGACTTCAGTTGAGTTTAGTATCAGCTTAAAACCACATTAAACTGCCATGTGTCATATGACTTCTAGCAGAGACCACAAGTGGTGGAGGTGTTTTTCCGTGAGGGCTTCTTATTGAGATTTTTGAAATATGAACACATTATCTAATACACATATTAAATTACTTGTGTATTGCAGTCCAAGGTCAGTCATCACTGGGAGGTTATTGACATTTACTCATCATAACAACATATACCATATTAGACCATCTGCTAACTCAGAATGCAGTTCCTGCTTTTCGGTTTACAGTTTTGACCAGTTATCTCTAAGGAACACGCAATCAGAAATACAGCCACGCTTCAGTAGAAGATTCTTGGCTCTGTAGATAAGGAAAAAGTGTTTCCGGGAAGGCAATATTTTTGTACTGTCTTAGAGTAGAAATGAAGACGTATACACAAAATGACCCAATGCTGTTTTCTTAGGGTGCATCCTTTGTTTTTCTGGTTTTGGTCTTTTCATCGTAGGATGGCCTTAGCTCTGTGTCTGCAGGCGCTGTGCAGCCTGGGGGGCTGGCTCTCGCTCTACATTTCTTTCTGTCGCCTGAATAATCACCGAAGCTATGAGTGGAGCTGCCGGCTGGTTACGTTCACCCACGGAGTCCTCTCGATAGGTCTCTCAGCTTATATTGGCTTCATTGATGGCCCTTGGCCTTTTACCCACCCAGGTAGGTGGGAGACATTAGAGAGTTTTCCCTTAGGGATTTATGATTTGGGGGTAGTCTTAGAAGGATGGGACTTTTCCACAGAATTTGTATAATACTGAAGAATATTGAAGAATAATTACTATTATAATGTGCTTTGGGAGTCTCCATTCATCTTCATTGTTAATGCTGATTTGTATGTGTCACCTATTGTTTCTGCTTTTCATAACTCTCTATTTTTAAAACAAATCTTAATTGCTTTTTACAATTTAATTGACCAAAATGTATAAATCATAAAGCTAATATCAGCATCTACCACCAGCCCCAAACAGACACTAATGGACTACATTAAACATACTTTTTGGTAACCTGCAATCTTTACTTGATTGTATATTCAAAGGACATCATCTTTCCATGTCTATATATATAGATCTTCCTTATCCTTTTCAGTTGTTATATAATATTGTGTTGTATGCATTTACTATCTTTTATTTAACCAATGCCGCATTATTTGGGGGCAGCTATATTAATTTTTAAGCTGCTAGATGTACTGATACAAGTGTTACTCCCTTAGAATACAAAACCTATATCCCCTTGAATTAGTTTGCTGGGGCTGTTATAACAAAATACTACAGACTGGGTAGCTTAAACAACAGAGATTGATTTTCTCACAATTCTGGAGGCTAGAAGTCCAAGATCAAGGTGTTGGCGAGTTTGATTTCTTCCGAGGCTTTGCTCCTTTGTGTGCAGAGCTGCCTTCTTGCTGTGTCTTCACATGGTCTTTCCTTTGTGCCTATCTACATCCTAGTCCTAATGTCCTTGTTTTAGAAGAACACTACCCTAACATCCCTATTTTAACTTAATTACCTCTTCAAAGGCCCTATTTCCAAATATAGTCACATTTTGAGGTACTGGAGTTTAGGGCTTCAACATGCGAATTTTGGAGGGACATAATTCAGTCCATAAGTTCCCTAGAATATGATTTTTTTTAATTCCTTAGATTCTTTCTTTTTATAATTTCTTTAGATTCCCATATTGAGCTTCTGAAATTTCCCCCAAACTGTCAAACTGATAGGAAGCAACTCTTAAGCTTTATATTTTATATGAAGGCTCTTAATGGATTCAAAACATGTCAGGTCCTTGCACTCTATGTTCTTGGACATGGGAACATACTCACTTTTGGGGTTCTCTCCAGAGTCCACTTTCAAGACGAGTTAGGGCCACCAATGTCCAATAATCTAACCCATTAAGCTAAGAAATTAATCTGACATTTGGGACAGAATAACTTTTCCATTATGGTTTATTACAGGATATTGAATATAGTTCCCTGTGCTATACAATAGGACCTTGTTGTTTGTCCCTTCTATATATAATAGTTAGCATCTGCTGCTAGTGGGAGAGAATAACTAAAAGAGTCTAGAAACAGAGCTTTAGCTGGTTAAAAAAAAAAGACAAGAAAGAGACTGTGTAGGATTTTAATTGAAAGAACAAAATAACTGGATTTTATGCTGCTACACAGAGAGGACGCTGTGATAATTGCTGGTGCTTAAATCACTCACTGAGATGTGGTGCATCAGAACAGCATTTCCTGGGCCCTGTAACATTGGTTTGATAAAGACCAAAGTTTTAGATTTTAGTGTTTTGGTTTTTTTTTTTTTTGGTTGCCTTTAAAAAGCACGTGCCTGCAATTGTTTTCGGTGATTCAGAAAAGTTTGAGAAAGAGCAACCCAGGATCTCTGCGTAAGGTAGCACGATTCCCAGCCACTCAACTTGCTTCTGTCTTGGTTTATTTCAGGCTCACCCAATACACCTCTCCAAGTGCACGTTCTGTGTTTCACCTTGGGCTACTTCATCTTCGACTTGGGCTGGTGCATCTACTTCCAGTCTGAGGGGGCCCTGATGCTGGCTCACCACACACTGAGTATCTTGGGCATCATCATGGCCCTGGTGCTTGGAGAGTCAGGCACAGAGGTCAATGCAGTCCTCTTTGGAAGCGAGATTACCAATCCCTTGCTACAGATGCGCTGGTTTCTTCGTGAAACAGGCCATTACCATAGTTTCACTGGAGACGTGGTGGATTTCCTCTTTGCAGCTCTGTTCACTGGAGTGAGGATTGGCGTAGGAGCTCACCTCCTCTTCTGTGAAATGGTCTCACCCAAACCCAAGTGGTTTGTGAAGGTCGGGGGAGTTGCGATGTATGCTGTGTCTTGGTGTTTCATGTTTAGCATCTGGCGTTTTGCATGGAGGAAAAGCAGCAAGAAGTACCGCACCTGGAGAAGCAGGCGGAGTGAGGAGCGGCAGGTAAAACACAATGGACTTCTCAAGACGCACTAGCCAAGGCTTGCTCCAGACAATGGATTGGGTTAAGTCAGCCACGGGAACCAGGTTGGAGATATGGCTGTTACAGAATCCTGCTTATGACGAGCTTAGGTTTCTAAAAAGGGCTAAATTTATCCATCCGTTTGGTCAGTCTTGGAGCGGAACACATCCCAGTATTAAAACACTAACTTCTGCAGCTGTGCAGTTGTAGAAAGTGAGACTACCAGCAGTAGTTGTAAGTCAGAACTGTGAGGTGAGCATGCTGCCTTCCTTTTAAGTTGTGGTGACCCTGGCTCCTTTGTCTCTGGGAGGCTTGGTGATCAGACAGCCTAGAAAGGAACTCAAAAAGCATGAGTGCTGTTTCTTCCTTATTCCTTTGAGAAGTGACTCCTTCAACAAATACTTCTTCCTACTTTCTGTGTAGCAGCTTAAAGAAATGCACCTCATTTACTATAAAGTGAGGAACTTTCAGGAAGATACATGCCTTTGGCATTCTGAGCATTGGATGAGGAAATTGAATGGGGGGACAGAAGGATGAGAGAAGGATGTGGGTGAAACCGTGATGGTGGGGGTGGGGCTACTTACTGAGCCTCCCTATACCATATACTTGGTATATACCATAAAGGACTCCCTGTACTTGGGGGTCCCAAGATCACCCTCAGGCTTGGTGCAGTGGACTCACAGGACTCAGCACGCAGTTGTACTTGGAGCTTTGATTTATTACAGCAACAGGATACAACAAAAGATCAGCCAAGGGAAAAGGCACCTGGAGCAGAGTACAGGGGAAACCAGGCCCAAGCTTCCAGAGCCCTCTCCCAGTGGGATCATGCAGGATGTGCTTAATTCCCCTAGCAACGATTTGTTCACAATATGTGTGAAATGTCTAGAAGGAAGCTTGTTAGAGGCTAAGTACCCAAGGTTTTAATGGGGGGCTGGTCATGTAGGCAGTCTTTTCCTGACTCCCAGAAGGAAAGGAGGTTTTCGCCGTGAACCACATTGTTTGTAGAAACAGTTTAGAGCCAGTGAGCCAGTCTCATCAGTTCATGTGGGAACCTTCTCAATGAAATCGAAGTCTTCAGATGTCAGCCAAGGGCCAACCTTGCAAACAGCCCTTTCCAGGCCTACTATATTAACTCTTTTCTGCACAAAAACCATAGAGCTAGAGCTTTGGATGAGAGATGAATGAGGTGTGGGCAGATTTACCGGGCCCTGTTGTACAGGTTCTGCCCTACCAGGAAAACTCTGCCAGTTCTCAGGGCTTTTGTGCATTAATCTCCTAGGCATGAGAGGCTGTGACTGAATTCCATAGGGATTTACCATGTGGATTCCACTGGGCTTGAGATGCCAGTTCAGGTTTCAGCTCTGCTATACATACTGCAAACCAGAACCAAAGACCAAATGTCCTGGCCTCAGGGTGATGAGGCTACTTGTTTTTCTCCATTTCAGATACATTACCTGTTCCTCCTGTTACTACTTTTTCTCTGGAAAAGGTGCCACTCTCTCTGGATAATATATCATGGCAAGGCCCGTGTTGGAAAGAAAAAATATTTCTTAATCAGTAGTCTCTCAGCTAGGAAAAGCAAGAACGTAAGTGTAGAGGAAGGGCTTAGGAATCGAGAATTCTTCGTTTCTTTGAACTAGTTTGGCTACTCACCTGCCAGATCATTTGGGCAGGTCACTTGTTTACTCTGCTTCAGTTTAAACCCCATTGTCAATTAAGGAAATACCCCGTTGTGAATTTCACAGAGACATTAGGTGGTGTTTTATTAATGCAGGTCTTTAATATAGGGCTTTTACGGGGAAAAAAGGGAAGTTTTATTTGTTTGTTTGTTGTTTATTTATTCATTTGATTGCGTTGTTGAGACCAGTGGTGAGCGAGTAGCTCAGCTGATGAGCGAGGGTATGGGGATGTTGAAGTCAAGGCTGGACGTGAGTAGGAAGTATCAGCCCATTCAATGGTAATCCTAGCCTAATGAGTGGTCTTGAAGATGGACGTCATTGTCTAGGTATGACCAAGTGGTTGGAACTGCATGAGGTCATCATTGCTCTGAGAAAAGCGGCTTTAAAGGCATGTTAACCGTGGGTCTTTTAAAATGACTGTCTTCAGGTTAAGGAGATTTGCTGGACATGAGAATAATCTGACAGTAGCATCTCCATCTCTTTTTTTCTATGATCAGTATCCCTGAAATGTTAGCTTCTTTCCAACAAAATTGTGGTCCAAGTAGGATGCTGGGGAATGCTGATTTTAGCAAAAGCCTAGTTAGAAAAAAAAAAAAAGAGTGGCTTGGCACAAAAGAAAAAAAAAAAAAGAAAAGGAAAAAGCCGTCTCTTGAGTTTTGGCACAGTGCAAGCTGTCCCACACCAGACAAATGAATAGACTTAATCTGGTACCATTCTTCTCTCCTTCCACCTCAGAAGTGAAGGGATTGCAGACCTTGCTCTTTTAGGGGAACATAGTTAGGTTTCTTGAATTTCGAGAAACCTATCTAGTGATAAGGGAAGGAGAATCCCTCATTTCAGCTTTTCTTGCTGTTGTAGCTGAAAACTCTGAAGGAAACTCGCTGAGAGAAAACTCTTCCTTCAGTAGCTGAAAACTCTGAAGGAAACTCGCTGAGAGAAAAATGTGAAATGAAGGTGACTCAGCAGTTAAGATGCTGAGTCTGTACATGAGAGGTACATGAAGGGCTAATTAACATGTGGTGTGGTTGGACACATGAAGTACTCATTTGCATTTAGATTACTATGTAATAGTCATTAACACTGCCCAAGAAGGATTTATATTTCAGTGAGATTTGTACTAAATTTTATAAAAATAAACAACTTTTTATCAACCCAGAGTCTGGCTTTATGTCTTTGTTCTGGTTCTGCCAGAAGCTTTAAAAAAAAAAAGGCTTTTGGCCTGCAGAAACGTTGACCCATATTTATACTTATCGGTAAAATACTTCGTAGCTGTTCTTATCATCCACCATTCCTCATACTGCTTACTTTTTGAGGCAACAATCTACATATAGAAAACAGTTTGCCAAAAGAAGGAGGAAGAACTTAATTTCTTTCTTATTTTGCCACCTGTTTGAGCAGTTGCCTTGAGAATGATGATGTCCAGTTGGGTCCACAAAGACAGGCCCTTTGGCTGTCCTCGGACTCTGCTTCCCATGCCTGGAACAGTGTTAGACACATAGTAGGTGCTCAATAAGCAGGTTGAAAGAATGGATGAAGGCATGAGGATGTAGTTTAGAATTACCCCCCATTGGAAAACGTTCTCAAAGAGCATGCACAGTGGATGGTGTCACCAATGTCATTTTTCTAGGTAAAGGACTAATGTCCCTGGGGCGTGTGTTCTGCTTAAATTGGTGTGACTCTTCTGAAGGTATTCTATACACAGACTTAAAACAGTCTAGAGCTATCAACGGCTGTAAAGAGGCTTTCAGGGACATTTTTTACCATTAGAGCTTTGTGCCTGAATATAGAGATTTTCATCATTAAAAAAAATAGCTCTGGAGTGAATAACGACTGACTTAATTAAATTCTTTGCTTACCATCTTCTGAAGCTTTCCCACAGCAAATGCCCTCTTTGCTCACAGCTAGAACTTTGGGTCTGTTTAAGTTTGGAAAGATCTTGAAAGCAGCCTGCCAAGAGGTTTTGTATGCAAGGAAGAGAAGGTGAATTAGGAAACTTTCCCAGTTTGTTTTATTCCTGAAGTTCGTGTAGTGAGGCATTCTTGAAGAGAAGAGGGGAACTCATTTTTAAAATGCATGATTTGATGAGTCATTGGGTCCAATTAATTTGATACCCACACTATAAAATTATTAGAATAGGGCCAAAAAGATATTTAGTATGTCTAAGAAAGACAAACGTTTGGGGATAAGGTTTGCATTTTGGTCATTTTTTATAGATTGATGGAGCTCTTTCCAGTTACATATAGAAAATGTGCAATTATGAGTTTTCAAGATAGAATTATCATGCTAGGGTACACCAGCAGGTGGCAATGTGTCCTGGTTGGATCATTAGGAAAGTGGCTTGGAACCCTAATCTGCTTCTATTCTTTCCCAAAATAAACATTACAAAATTAGCTGGCTGTGCGCTGAACTTAAAAAAAAAAAATCAAGCAATAAAGAGTCATCTTTGGCCTCTGTTTATCTTTTTCTTTTTTTTTACCCGTTCTAACGTCAGCCTTAGCTCATGCATCTATTCAGGGATAATGATCCTTTTATGCACTGTTGCGGATTGACTTTTAGAAACAGCATTGTTAAGAAGTAATTGTTTCCCCTCTCCACGTCCACTGTTTGTTAGATTTGCTTTGCCACTTGATTTCCACAAAGAGGCTAAAGACCCTTACCCATCAATACAGGTTTGAACTCAAAAGTCTGAAAATAGTTGGATAAAGAGACAGCCACTTCAGATGTTTGCAGGCGGAATTGAAGAAATACATTATACATGGTACTTGAATCGCTGTAATCCTGAATTATGCAATCAAAACTGGACGGTTATCTAAATCTATCTACCCAGCAGGAAAAAAAATATTATTGGGGAACTCTTCAAAGAGAACTGTAATGCTATTTACTGGATAAATATATTTTATTTTCTGCTCCCATTTCTTTCCACAACAATCTTGTTAAGTCGCTGTGGAAAGCACCATGCTTGGTCAATTTGGCAAATAATACATATCATTTTGCCAAGGCAGAAGCAGCCTAAAAGCAACATTATACGAAGAAATCCTGGCTCCAATTCCCCAGCCCTATACACCTCCATCCTCTAACCCTGTGCGTGCAGCCAAGACTGGTGTGCGGCGGCCCCTGCCCTGGGATGTGGTCAGCAGGTGCCCCAGGTGAGCGGCCAAGGCCAAAACCTCTCTTTGCTGGGGTTTGTTTCACAAGAGAGGAGTGGAGTCCGGCAACCCGGATCTGAGTTCGCTTCCATCGGCCAAAAGCAGTCTGTGCGTGTTATCGGAAAAGGAAAACAAGTATGCTCCCTTAAAGAATACAAGTTTCGAGGACAAGGGGGTGGGTAATTTCCAAAAAGCCTCTTATCCACAACTCCTTGGGATTGGGGGCGTGCTCTTTGGCGGTCTCAGGCGAAAGCCGAGTTGGTGCAAACTACACCCCAAAGTACAGATCTCCGGCATTCCCGGGGACCTGGGGACAACGGTGGGTTGGCGGGTGGAACTCCCAGAGCCAGACGGAACCCACCTCCCTCCGCCCCGCAGAACTACTTTTTCGCTCCCTCCAACAAGACTGCGGCGGAGGCGTCCGCGCGGGGGCGGCGCACACCCGCGGTCGGCGAGCGGAGGGCGGTACGCGGGACAGCGAGCTCGGGTCGCGCGGGCGGCGGGGGCGGCTCGGCGCGCCGCGGAGGGATCCCGGGTGAGACGGCTTCCCGAAGTCAGAGGGGAGGAGGCCAAAAAAGTGGACGGGGGAGGGGAAGAGAGAGCTCGCGCTGGATGCGGCCGGGGCCGGGAAGTCAGAACCGGAACCGGAACCCGTGCGCGCGCCTGCGATTGTCGCGCGGCCCCCACCGCTGGCGGCCTCCTCTTCTTGCCGCGCGCGCTCCCGCGAGGGCCCCAGAACCCGGCGAGCCGGCCCTGCGCTCCGAGTCGCCGCCGGCCTCTGGCGCTGGTGCTTCCAGGCCGGGTCGGACGGGAACCTCCCGCCCCTCGCGGGAACCGCCGCCTACCGGCGCGTCGGGGAGGAGCTGCTGGCGCCGCCTGTGCAGACCGCGGAAGAGCCTGGGCCTCCAAGGGATGGGTAGCAGCCCGCGGCGCTGAGAGACCAGGTTCCTGTCACCTCCGGCTGCGGGACCCCCCCTTGCCCGGCACCCGCGCTTGTCCCGGCGCCCGGAGCCTGGTGGGGGCGGCGAGGAGAACGAGCGGTGTCCCCCGGTCCGGGGCCATGGAGCCGCGCGCGCCTGGCGCGGGGCGGCCCGAGACGCGGCCGAGACTGCGGCCAAGAGCGGCCGGCAGCCCCAGATAGACAGCGGAGCCCAGCGGGCCCGGCCCGGCGCGGAGACTTTCAGGCCCCCAAGGCCGCGAGGAGGAGCCGACATCCAGCCCCGAGCCGATCCCACCCCGGCCCCGGAGGGACTCCCGGGCCGCCTTCCCCGAGGCTCGCCGACTTCTCTCCGTGACAAAGTTTTCTCCGGTGCCTTCCCGAGGAGGATCGCTCCTTAGCTCTAGAACTCGCCTGCTGGCGGACTTGCTCGGCTTGATTTGGGAGATAACTTGCCTCGCTCCCACCCACATCCCCTTTCCTTGACCACTTCCAGTCGGACGTTCTAGATGACTGAATGGAGTTTTGAGTTGGACTCTTGTGTCCCCTACGGAGTCGGGCCTGATCCCAGAGCGCTGGGGGTGGGGTGGAGGTGTTACTGTAAAATGCAAGTTGGATAAAAGGAGGACCTCTCGCCAAGGGCCCCAATGAGTGGCACACAGTCTACTATCACCGACAGGTTGGTATGAAGCTCCCCCTGCGCTTAGCCTCCCAGGATGGGGCCCGACCTAGCAGGAGGGTCAGTGATTGCTGATTGCCTTTGCCGAGTGAAGTTGACAGGCAGCGGACAGAGGGTTATTTCCGAGCTCTCCAATTAGTCTGGGGTTGCTGCCAAGTTACCCGGTTGATTGAATTTGGAAACGTAGTTTTGTTTTGTTTTTTCTGGAGAGAAACTTTTCTCCAGATTCTCGGAGGAGGGGTAGGTAAAGCCACGATTGTGTTTTTCTGCCCTTAGTGTGCATTAGGATTCTGTACTGATCTTGGAACCAGAGAGAGGAAGGTCATTTTGGGTGAAGGTCAGTCAGTGCCCGATGTCGGCTGGGGTATTGGTGCATCATCAGTTTTACTCCTGTCCTGTAGTTCTCTAGAGCCTGTTGCATTTTAGGACTTTCTGTTTGTGAACTTCACTCTGAGACTGCCGCATGATTTATGAATTTGATGCCCTTGAAGCATTGACTTGCACAGTGTTTATTATCTAATAGTTTTCCAGAATGTTGGAAGTACTAGTAAATCACAGGTTCCTGGTGGGAACAGTATCAAGGAACTGAAAAAGGGCTCGGGAACATCATGGGGCTTGATCTTAATTATTGCATTTTTAGGATTTCATATTCCAGAAACATTTGCATTTAAGGGGTGTAAAGCCTAAGCGAATTATGTAGTAGAAGCTGGCAGGTGGATTTGTTGAGTTGGGTGAGTCCTTTATAGTACTTAACTGTGTTGCTTGGTGGTGGTTGGTGAATTGAGCTAAACCATTTGTGGTTTCAGTGGAGTTCCCTTACTCTTAAGAGTTATTCTTTGGAATATTAGGTTAAGTGATAAAAGCATATTCCTTTACTACATTTTATTTATCAGTTTAATTATGACATTGTATCCAGGTCCCAAGTTTCAGTCAGCTTTTTTTTTTTTTTGGTCAACCTTCAAACTATTACATCATTAAAAAAAAAAAAGATCAAATAACTGAAGTAAGGGCCCAAAGAAAGCACTTTGATGAGAAGTACAACAATAGTACTCCAGCAGAAAGTAGTTGAATTTCCTAATAAGAGAGTTTCACCCAATTGTAAGACTCATTTGTTGATTTTAAAAGGGCCAAATTCCATTGTCATACCATAACAGCTACTCCAGAAACAGAATTTCCTGTTCCTGTTGATGCTTTTCAGTATCACGTGAATGTTCACCTAAGAGATTCCATTAAATATTTAAACTATTTATTCTTTGTTTGTGTATTTTTTTTACTGTGTTTAATTCTCAGCTTCTCAGAGTACATTTAATACGAGTAGCAACAATGCTTATCTTGATTTCTTCTAGTTATTCCCATTCCTTTTCCTTTCAGGGTGTTTTTTGCCTCTGAGAAATCACTTTCATGGGTGTGTGGGTTAATTGTTTTCCTTGTTCATTCAATTCTTGCCTTCTCTGTTGACCCTGCAGACAAGTCTTATTAGGAACTAATGTGGTGTTGGTAGTTTTCATTGCAATAGTAGGGGTGTTTAATTTTGTAGAAACAGAACCTAGGGTCACTAGCTCATTCCGCATGAAAATCACCTAAAAGCCCCCAAGTAATGACGTTTCTTCTTCTTTGCTTCTCAGAGATTTTCTTCCTCTTTCCATTATCTTGGAAATAAAATCTTGGGATTTGTATTTTCTGTAACTTAGATGAGATAAAAATGTACAATAAGCATGAAATTAATTAATGCCTGTTTTTTGCCAGGCACTGTGCTAGGCACAAAGGATTACGAGATGAATATTCTAAGATGAATCTGCAAATTGGTTTGGGTATTAATATTCTTGGATGAGTTCAGGTGCTGCCTGATTTCACATATTCTTTAAAAGAAGAAAGACTTTAAAAGCCACCTAATTTAATGTGCATTGCTGAGACAGTATAGATTTGTGTTTCTTTGGAATTTACTACTAGTTCCCCCCCACCCACAAGATTTATTCTTATGTGACCATTGCTTTTTCTTTAAAGGTATCTTATTCTGTAAATATCAAGCATCCATTGGCTCTTAGGAGAGTAGTTGTCCCTGATTTGAACATAGGTAGGGGTGAAATCTGGAAGTACTGGTTTAGTGTTATTTCTGTGCCAGGATGCCTTAATAAAGTTAGAATAGTTTAGAATAGTATAGAATAGTTCCTAGCTTCTTCTCAGCCTTACCTACCTCATCCTCTTTTCTCATTGTCTGACTCCAGTGACCTGTAGGTATATTTTGCTGATTCTAGAGCTATTGGCAAATTAACAGTGCCTTTTTAAAGGTCCTTTCAAGTTTGAAGTACTGTATGTGGTGTGGCTTTGTTTTGTAGAGTGTGCTGACCCACCAGGCCAGCTGTGTGAGTTAGAGTTCTTTCATTGTGGTGCTTCTGACTACAGAGTCTGTCTGTCCTCAGTTGAAATCAGACTAGCTGGTTTTGGGCGTTGTTCTGTTTTGCAGTTTGTGGCAGGCGACACATGGCTGAACAAGATAAGAAGGGTTTTATTCTTGTGTTAGGGACGTGCTGGGGCTGGGATGGAATTCAGCTATGTTTAGGCTCTGATTGGTTACTTTGGATACTCAGAACTCTGTTATATCCTGTTATTATTTTGCAGTTAAATTAACACATTTGTTTACTACCATTTTTTTCCTCTTCATCCTCTACTCCTCAGGCTCTCCAGCCCCCCTTTTAAAGGCGTAGTTATCAATTTAAAACTCAAACTGTGTGTTCACGGTAGCTACTGTTTTTATGTAGTGTATCTGAACTGTTAAAAAAAAAAAAATCTAACCAGCTTTTGAATACCATCCAGTGTCTTGCTCTGTAACTTCTTTGAGACCTGGAGACTATGTTTTTCAATTTTTAGAACCAGCACTTTAAAAGTGGTAGAAATATCTGATTGCTGCTGTTCGGTTTACATTGATTGCTGCATTCAGTCCTAAAATATATCCTAATTGTTTCCGATCCTCCTAGATGCTTGTGTCTCCCTGAGAGTTTAGGGGTTGTGTGGCAATTGGAATTTCTTCTGAGGGATACGAGGAGAGAATGCTTTTTCAATGGACTGAGTAAATTATTTCAGGCTATCTTCTAGAACAATGAGTTTTCAGGGACAATACAGGTGGGATTTTGTTATAAAGGTCTTTGTTGAAGTAAATGAACTTTTGTCTAGGACTTGTGGATTTTGTTGTTTTTGCTTTATAGATAAACAAAGGTTTTAAATATATTGGCTTTTTTTTTTTTTAAAAACTGTAAGGTCAGCTTTAAGCTTGTTTAACTGAGGCAGATTTTTTGTTCTTTGTGTTTTTTGTTTTTTTTTGAAGCAAGTTTTTAAAGTGAGTCCGGAAACCTGTGGCTTTATATGCATTTACCCAGTAATTAACGTTTTCATTCATGATACTTTTTCTGCCAACACTGCCATATAAGAATGCTTTTGGTTAAAAACCAAAACAAAACAAAATTCTGTATGTGTGCTATCTTCAAGGCTGCTTGAGTCATCTGCAAGGTGAGATTATTTGTCACATTCACTTACAAAATCAGTCATTTGATAAATACCAAATTGAAAGTGGGGACCAGGATCACAGTGCTAGCTTCGTATTCAATTTTATGTTGTCTTTTCTTCTAGTTGTTCAGTTTAAAATCCTGATTCATACAGGTATGCAGTAGTACATTCACTTGTACACTTTTACATGAGTCAACATGTACAGTCCGAAGTAAAGTTTTTTAAAAGTACAGCGCTATAGTCTTACAGATAAATGGCACATTTATAAGATGTTCATACGTATTCAGTGAGATGACAAGAGAAGCTTTATTTGAATCATTACAAAAATATGTTAACCTGGTAATACCACTTAACACATTAGTGGCTTCCAGTTGTTAAAATGTAGCATATGACATTGAGTTAACATGTACGACTTTTTAAAAATTTCAATTTAGGAAATGATATTTGAGGCATACATTGATGAAACCCATAAATGATGGATTTTACATATTTTTCTGTGGAGCATTGTGATTCTAGGGAAAACAGTTGGAAAATCTTTGAGTAAACAAAATGTGATTGCCTCTTCTGAAAGCTGTCTAGAAATGGGTATGAATTGCCTACCATACTGATACGGGTTATAGAAGCAGCAGAATATATTAATGGTTTTCCAGAGGTAATTGGAGAAGCGCTTTTACATCATGGTTGTCTAACAAAGTTACTAAAAATGTTTCTTATCATATAATTGCTTATCTCCTAGAAATTGACCATGCCACATTTTCACAAACAGGGAGCTTAACTTCATTAAGTCTCAACCATTAAAACTTGGTTTGGATGATGTTTTAAAGCTTCATTTGAAGACGTGCTCTTTTTCCTTTTAATAATTAAGGGTCTTCAGAATAGTGGTATTTGAACTGAAGTTTTAAAATCAGCAAAATTATAAATATTTTGTTTCCTTTTGTGTGAAATACCCTGATGTATGTAATGATACCCAATAGTAGTGTAGTTCTTCAGCTCAGCGTGAGGCAGATCATCACTTACACTTTAGGCAACTCATAGCACTTAGGTCAAGATTATAAAACTGGATTATGACCTAGATTTTCTGGCTCTCAAGTCCCCCACTTTTCACTTTAAATTATTGTCTTTCTATGTGTATTTTTTCTGTTCTACTTCTCTTGTAACTTTCCAAGCTGACTAAATCAGAGTTGGATTTTTCTGTTACAGGATGCTTTCTAGTACCTTATCCATTCTAATTTTAAGTATCTCTAGAGGATAAAGCTCTCGTCACTTCCTCAGGAGACTGAACAACAATCTGATAGATCTTGTAGTCAGGAAGTTTTTCCTGATCTTTAGCACAGACTTTTCTTTTAAGTTGTTCTGTTACTTGTATATACTTGCTCTACCAGGCTAAATAATGATCTCCTCCCATTTTATGTTTATGTGACTGTGAATGGTTCAGACGGTTATCCACCACCCTTTCCTTCCCCCACCCTTATTCTTTGCTTAGCCAAGTTGTATGTTCTGTTGATTCGTGTCTAAAATTAACCTGTTCCTCTTAATATTCTGTTAACTTTTCTCCAACTGCTCTTCTAATGCAAAGTGATGTTTTTCTTTTGGCGCTGTCCTACTGCAAAGTATGATATTCTATATTTTATGTTTACCCATATGCTAGAACAGCAAGTTCCAGTTTAGTTTTACTGTAATACAGGGGTCTTCAGTTTTCTCCAGGCATAGCCCAAAATTATGAGTAAAGAGATTCTCAAGATCATTTTAACTCAGTTTTACTTTAGATAGTTTTTAGAATGGATGCGGGAGATGTCACCATCAAAAAAAAAAAACCAAACAGGTTTATATAAACAGCATAATTAGCAAATCGACTAATTAAGCAATTACTCATGTTATAAAAGCCTTGTTTACGAAGTGATTCTTTCCAATATGAGTGCCCCTAATGTAACCGGTGTTATCAGTTATGTGTCAAAAGTGTAGCAAATGATAAGCCATCCTTGGTTGAAAATTAATCAGAAATGAAGGTGAAACATCTCTGAACTTAGAAGTAAGTGAAGAGATGTAATTGTAGCTTTAAAGTAAAATCTGTTACCATATGGTGAGATACATCTGTAAGTTGTTATTCCTTTCTTTTTTTTTTTTGCGGTGGTTTTTCAGTCTTATCTTAAATTGTGTGTCATTTTTTCCATTGTTTGTGCGTGTGTTACTTTATTTTTTCTTGTTATTTCTACATATTGGTGAAAAGAAATAGACTTTCAATGCTTAGCACTATTTTTTGAGTAAGATATACTGTTATTAATGTTGAAATAATGTTTTAGTTTCTTACTGTATTTACAAGAATTGTTATTAATGATAAGTAACAGAAGGGAAAAGTGGGTACTTAAATTATTATAAGATATATATATGTAAGATTATAAAGCTTTTGAATGTTGTATTAGTAGACCTTTATCGTTGATACTTAGTTTAAAATTATTTAAATAGATGTCTTTGTTCTTTTGTGTTTTGCTAGTGATTTTGTTTCCTCAAACTTTAGAATTTTGGAAACAGGCCAGATCTAGGGCATTTTACTTTCTCTACTTAGGATATCTAGAGTACCAAGATAGCCTTATAAGAAAGAAGTTTATAAGAGAGTTTCTAACTCCAAGACAAACCTATGAAGCTAGTACCAAGAATAATTTTCAGCTCTTTGATTTTGCAGAGGTAATTCATGATGGTGCCAAAGGTCAGAGGCCTTGCCTAAATTGCATAAGAATGCATTACTGACTTTAAGTAAAAGGAGAAATATACTAAATTTTCCATACTAAATTAACATGCACCAATGCAGCTGACAGTTTAGTTTCATACCAAAACAGGATCTCTTACTAATTCAAGTGCTGAATCCTGGTTTTTGAGATCACAGTCACATGATAGGCCTGGGTGGCTTCCCAGTGTTGAGAGAGAAGCAAATCTAATAATGGCAGTGAAAAAGTAGATTTCTTGTCGTGGGACTGTGAGTAACAATTCATGAAGAAATTGGAAATATGTAAGAAAACCTGGTTTAGTTAATGTTTACTCTTAGCCACTTGTCACACTGCTTTGTCTTTTGTTGCCTATTGTAGGCATTTAAAGGTATTGCTCTGAGACTACAGTTTTGGTTAAATATTACATTTAAATGCTGATCTTAGGTTCACACACTTGAGCTTAAGGAGGATTTTGCAGGTCTTCTGTGGATTCAGAAAATGTAGATTATTCTGTTGTTGAAAAACTGGAGACTTCTCAGCATCTGAATAAATTATATGTGAAATTGATCATACAAGGCAGAAGGTGGCTATGTCTTGTCCAGAAGAGTAACAAGTCCCCCAAATATACTTATATACTTAAATACATATACCTTGTGAAGGTGCTTAGACATATCCTTCCATAGATTTTAGATGGAAAACTCTGCCTGTGTTCCAGACACAAGCTGATCTGTTGTGGTTGTCCTGTACAGTCTCTGTGGTTTACTCAGGGGAAGTGGTTCTTGTGGGTAAGGGTCTGATCTTTTCAGAGATTGTTGGTAGCACATGCCATGCACTGTCAGCTTACTTCCTGTCTTATTGGCTGTTTGGGCAAGACCTCCTCAGGGCAAGTACTGCTGAAGGGGTATTTAAATATTTTTTAGTGGCAGGATAGATGGTTATAATGTTGTATAATACTTAACTCTCAGGCGATATGAGGGTTAAATTAATGTTTGTAAAGTGCTTTGAGATCCTAAGATGAAAAGTGTGGACATGTCCCTAATCATATTTGCAGGTTATTGCTCAAATTTAAGTAAAAACATAGTCATGTAGTAAAGCATTAGTTTATTGGCCTTGAGACTTCTGTAACCATTCAAGTGTTGTTTAATCACCACAAGAGTCATGGTTAGAATTTTTTCCTTTTCTTTTTTCTTCTAATGCTTTTTAAAATAATTTTACCCTACATGGGTTAACTTAGTGGAGTAGATACCTTGTCTATAGTTAAGGCTTGTCTGTGGTTAAGGCTTATTCACAAAACTTAACACCTAGAGCGAGCTTCTTCAGCAGCTTAATTGGCATACTAAAATAATGTAATTGAGAGGATTTCCTTTGAGATCGGTAGCTGCACCACCCATATACAAAACCCTATATTTGCTTTGCTGAAACCTTAGGATGAGCAAACTGATAGAATTGCATGTGTTATACTCCTAATTTTTAAAAACGTTGTTTTCCCAGTTAGCCTTTGCCACTTTAAAGAATTAACAATGAATGTTTTATGGAAAGAAGTTTTCTTTAAAGCTAAATTGCAACTAATTTTCGAGTTCCTTAAGGGTAGGAGGATAGTTCTTATTCATTTTTAATCAATTATTATCTGCTTTATTATATTTTTATTCCCTTTTAATGCTAAAAAGCATAAGGAAGAAAAAAAAATCGCCCAAATTATCCAGCTGTCCAGATGACGTTATTCAGGTCACACATACAGGTCACACACACACACACACACACGCACAAACACACGTACACACGCATGAAAATTCAAGTGATAGATAATATGATATAATACTATATAAAGTCTCCCTCTGATCTTAGCCCTATTCGTATACACCCTCTGGTTCTCAGACTCTCCCCTCAAAGATAACTATAGTTCATTTTTGTGTGTGTCTACTTTCCTAAACATTCTTATAATATTTTAATATTCTTTGTACCTAGCCTGTAGTAGGTGTATCTATCAGCTTTTGCTAGGTTGTGCTACCATAGCAACACCTTCAAATATCCGTGGCTTACTGGTTTACTCCTTGCTTACATTGCATCTTGTCAGCTGTGGATTGGTTGAAGCATTTTTGGAACCCAATATGTTATTACTGTGGCAGAGGGAAAGAGCAGGAAAACTGCTCATGCAAACATACAATGGCTTTTAAAACTTCTACTCAATCAAGGTGTACATTACATCACTTACATGTCCTTGGCCAAAGCAGTCATATGGTCACGCTCATTGTCAGTGGGCCACGGATGTATACTCCTCCCACAGGTGGCATTGCAAGTCAAATGATAATGGGTGAGGCTGTATAATCCTCTTAAGGAAGGAAATGGGAGAGTGAATTATTAGGAGCAATAATATAGTCTACCCCTGGAGGTGATCAATAAATGCTTGTTAAATGTGAAAGTTTTTTTTTATGGAATATTTCAAACATATACAAAAGTACAGAGAATAGTATGATAAACCTCCATGTTCTCATCAATAACATTCGGTGTATGGACAATCTTGGTTCATCTGTTTCCTTTCCCTGCTTCTCCACTGGATTATTTTGAAGCAGTTGCTGGATATCATAATTTCACCCATAAATATTTCACTGAGTATCTCTGAAAGATAAAATAGGAAAGTGTAACTTCTTTTAGTAAATTCTTACTATTTAGTTGGAGGTAATGGTACTGTGGACTGACAGGTGTCAAGTAGGAAAGGAGGTTCATGAAGTATGTCTAGGATTTGACAGCCAGAAAGTTGTTTTGATTTCATTTTGAGTGTTTCTGGAGGAGGCTTACAGCAGAATGTCATCTATTTTTCCAATTCCTCCTTTTCTCTACTTTAGTGCGTGCGTGTGTGTGTGTGTGTGTGTGTGTGTGTGTGTGTGTGTGTGTGGTATAAGCAGGTAATTAACCTCTGGAAAAAATAACATTGCAACAGATTTGATTTGCAGGAGGTTCCATTTCTCACTGAGCCTCTGTTGGAATGATGCCAACTGAAAGGAATCCCAGCCCTTAATGGCTCTAAGTCTTCTGGGAGTTCCCAGTCAGTGATGTTATTTACTCTGGAGACAAACATCAGAATCATTTATAAAAATTCTGTATTCACCTCTGCTGTTTGCTGTGCAGAGAAAGGTTCTATCAAATCCTTAAGGAGATCCCTAAGATGATATAAAAAGTATGGAAGTGAATCTGTCTAATTTTAATTTAGAAATAATTAAAGTCACTTTCAACTGCTTAGGTTAGTTCATCTGAGGGCCTTTTTAAAGCCTCCATTTTGACTCAAGACTTCATAGATTTTACTAGCATATAGTGTAATACAGTAAGTTTACTTATCATTTCTATGGTTATGGGAGTAATAGACATTATATTATGGATCTAGAATCATAAGTTTCACACGACATTCTTTGGGGAGGGGGTGTTATGTAACAGTGGGAATCAAATTAAAACAGATATAATCCCTTCTTCAGTTTGTAGATTGGCAGGTGACAATGAGGTGATCAAAGGGGATTTATTCAGGCTAGTGAATAAATTATTGTATATAACATGAAGACAATAGTTTATTTTAGTATAGTGTTATCTAATTATGTTTTCTTAACTGGCTTCTTTCACTGTGCATAGAAATACTTAGATTAAAGTGGTCTTTCTAGGTATCCAAGTAGTTTTCATTTTCTTTAATTAAGTTATATTGTTAATCTCATTTCAGAATTCATGTAGTGACTGAAGTAGAAAATTGGCTATCATTGATTTGCACATAAAATTTTATTTAAATTTGATTTTTTCTTGGCATTGGATTGATTCTGGCTTTGGGGCAATACAGTCTATTTTTAATAAAAATAATAATAAGCAGTTTTTTTCCCATGGAGAATAACTCTTTGATTTGCCTTTTGTTCATATTATTTTTCTGTTGTATCATGATTGAAAAACATTCATTTTCAGAGATAATAGTTTGTTAGTACCTTTGTCAGAATAATATACTTGCACTTTGGTTGCGTTTTAGTTGCATTTGTTTATTGTGTAATTTGGGGAACGGTTTGTGGTTTCTTGTAACTTATGTATTTGTGTTTACTTGTGCTTCTTGTGTATTTATCCAGAAGCCCTACATGATCAGAATTCTTGAGACAGTGATTAAAAGTAAATTGGGTGTGTTAGTAAATGGATGTGAATAGTTAAAAAAAAAAGAGAGAGAGAAGGTTCTTAATATGCAATTATTGCATAACAGGATACAAGGTATAATTTGTTTCCAAAAAAAGAATTAAGTAAAATATATCTATTGATAAATATTAGTAATTATATTAATTTTGACTTCCCTGGCAGAGTTCTTTTTGAGATTTTCTCTTGTTAGAGATTAAAAGCAGCTTTTAAAGGAAAAGATATTTTAGCACTTAATTATATATATATATTAATTTTAATTTTTTAGCCTTTGTAAGAGAGGAGTAGTAAAAGGGAAATGAATGAGGATGATGTAGAGAAAAGAGCCTGGGTTTTGGTGCGTCAGACTTGTTCTGCTTACAAGCTGGAAAACCATAGGCAAATTTACGTCTCTGAACAACAGTTTAGTTTTCTCATCTGTAAAAATTGGAATAATATCACTTACCTTTAGCGTCGTCATGAAGATTAAACGAGAATGTATTTAAGTACATTAAAGAGGTCAGTAAGTTATAATAGCGCTTATTGTTTAAACCTCAGAAATTAGTTAGGTTTTCCTACAACTTTGATCTATGCATTTAAAATGATTTTTAATTCATATGTATTTGCTGCTGCTACTGCTGTGACAGTGTTTTTTCCTTGCTGTGATAATATTCCCTTTCTCTTATATTTCAAATTATAGGCTGTTCTTAGAACTAAGGTGCATTTGCAAGTGAGGAATAGACTAAAGAGACAGTTATTTCAACTCAGACTGTGAAACAATAACATCTCTAGTTACAGAATCAGTAAGACTTTAGGATTGACAATCAACCTCTTTTTGTTTGTTTTTGAATTTTATTTAATTTATTTTTTTATACAGCAGGTTCTTATTAGGGCAGTCAACTTTTAAATCTGCTTTAGATCACTCAGAATTTGTCCAGTTCTGTCTGGACAACATCAGTTCATTTGTTTATTCATTTGTTCAGTTAAATATTGAATGGCTACTCTGTGTAGGTCACTGTGTTGGCAGAGTTATTTTGTGTTCTTGTTACCTGCTGATTTACATTTAAGAATTAAGAAATTTACCTGTAAGAGTGATATTCATTGATTAGTGTTGAAGGTTAAGGTGGGAAGTCATGTGTATTTTGGTGAAGTAGTGGTATGAAATCATAATTGTTAAATTTATCTTATTTTTTAAAGAAAAAAATTAATGTTACTTTTTATCATATATTATCTTTTTATGTTTCGTTTCTATTTTTCAATTTAATTGTTTTTTGGTGAGTTATCTAAACTAAGATGAAAAGGGCATGGAATAGGTTGAAATTTAAGAAGCTTTTAGATGTCCATTGCTTTTGCATAGAAGAAATCACATTTTATTGATTAGGCATTGCTTTAGTCACTACTTGAAGGAGAACCTCTCTACTCATTAGCTACCTCTTTGAAGGTAGTAGCAACCCATTAAGCCTATACTTTGTCATCCAGTGATAAATATGGTGATGAGTTGATCAGTGGAAGATTCTGGAAACTACAGTAGTTTGATTATTAGGAAGACTGCTTAAGTCATGATGACTTGTTGCTCTAATAGTTTACACATTAGAAAGGTGGCAAGGTGAAACTAGGGGAAAAATGAACATTTAAAATGAGATGAGGGCTTCCCTGGTGGCGCAGTGGTTGAGAGTCTGCCTACTGATGCAGGGGACACAGGTTAGTGCCCCGATCTGGGAAGATCCCACATGCGGCGGAGCGGCTGGGCGTGTGAGCCATGGCCGCTGAGCCTGCGCGTCCGGGCCTGTGCTCCGCAACGGGAGAGGCCACAACGGTGAGAGGCCCACGTACCGCAAAAAAACAAACAAACAAACAAAAATTGAGATGAAATTTAGTTTTATAAGGAAATTTGGGATGTGGTAAAGGATTTTATATTTATTGAGTACATACTAAATGCTGAACACTGTCCTAGGTGCTCTCTGTGCATCGTCTTTTTAAATTTTTCTCAGCTATGTAAGTTAAATATTGTTGTTCCTATTTTACATAAAACTCCTTTTTTTTTTTTTTTTTTTTTTTTTTTGCGGTACGTGGGCCTCTCACTGTTGTGGCCTCTCCCGTTGTGGAGCACAGGCTCCGGACGCGCAGGCTCAGCGGCCATGGCTCATGGGCCCAGCCGCTCCGCGGCATGTGGGATCTTCCCGGACCGGGGCACGAACCCGTGTCCCCTGCATCGGCAGGCGGACTCTCAACCACTGCGCCACCAGGGAAGCCCTGTTGTTCCTATTTTAAAACGGAGAAAAATGATGTTCTGAGACCTTCACTACTTGCTCAAGGTCATATAGTTTCAAAACAGAAGAATTGCGGTCACATTGTTTCTAAACAGAAGAATTGGGATTATGATTCCAATGCCCACTTTCTTCTGGCCTACTGGTCTCAGGTTTGCTTATACTATGATTGGCTCATCTGGACCAGTCAGTGGATCTTTTAAATCAGTTGGATGAAACCCAGAAAGTGGATTTTGTCTTCAACAAAACCATTAAAGTGTTGTCTTTACATTATAATTTCATAACTATGTTTTATTCTTTTTACTCTTAATCGCCTATTTACTTACTCCCTTTTCCAGAGGGATTTTGTCTCATTTCCTCTAAAAAATGGCTACATTGTATTTCCATTTCTTACTCATTTTTTGAAAATATATACATACATCTGTAAACATTGGACTTTTTGAAGCCGAATATGTATTGCTTGTAAGTCATTTTACATTATAACTATTCCAAAGTTCTTTTAAGAAGTTGAAGGGACTTTCCTGGTGGCGCAGTGGTTAAGAATCCACCTGTCAATGAAGGGTACATTGGTTTGAGCCCTGGTCCGGGAAGATCCCACATGCCGCGGAGCAACTAAGCCCATGCGCCACGACTACTGAGCCTGTGCTCTGAAGCCCACGAGCCACAACTACTGAGTCCGTGTTCCACAACTACTGAAGCTCACGTGCCTAGAGCCCGGGCTCCGCAACAAGAGAAGCCACTGCAATGAGAAGCCCACCTACCGCAACGAAGAGTAGCCCTCGCTCACCACAACTAGGGAGAGCCCACGCGCAGCAACGAAGACCCAACACAAACAAACAAACAAACAAATAAATAAATAAAAGAATTTTAAGGCCCATCTAATACAAGTTTTATTTATTTATTTTTTATTATAGGCACACAAAACAGAAGTGACTCAAAAAATTGTTATACTGAGTACATAAGAGTAAGAAAAGGCAGCAAATGAATGATTTTAATAGTAAGTGATTGGGCCTTTGTGGAACAAATGATATAAGCACATTGGGTTTAAGTTTTTTCTTAGCAAGTATCTATGTTTGGTTAAGTGGTCATGGAGACTATATTTTCTTTTTAAAGATTTGTTATAGTAGTGATCTTCTCTTTGTCATTTAGTTTATATTTTCTGCCACTTAAAGAAATATCCCTTTTATTCTAGCTCTAGATGCATCTTCTGTGCCATAATACATTGTTACTTTTAATCTTCATTTCTTCTTTGTAAATGATTTTTTTTATTGTTGTTACTGACAATTCCGTGGCATGAATCGTTTTAGTCTAGCCACTCTTTATGCCATAACATTGGAAAACTTGCTTAAGAGATATTTCAGTGTGTTGTTTTTTAACCTATTAACTCTTTTGAGCTATGAATTGTTTTCTTGCATTTTCTTAGTAACCCTAGAGAATCTAGAACAGAGATAGGCAGATAGTTGGTTTAAAAAAGAAACCCACAAACCAAATCATTATTTAATAAGTACTGTTTCTAGGTAGAGAAAGGCTAGAGAATTCTGACTTGAGAATTTTACTAGGTTTCAGACTTACAAAGAGGCTGCATGCAAAAAGGCAGTGCCCTTTGAAGCATTCTTATGGATGTGGAGACTTTATAGCCCTTAGGGAGATCTACAGACATCCGCTATGCTGAGTTCTGGGAAGCTGCTTTTTCCCATGCTTGCAGCCTCCCTGTGGGGTAAAGTTCTGTTAATTTTGCATAAATATTTACCATATCTCATTTTAGCTAGCATTGCTTCCTCACACTGTTAGCAATAAGGAAATCTTTGCTTATCCAGCTTGCAAAGTTTGTTATCGATATGACTCGTCTGGAGAATGTTGTTATCTTTTCGGGTTGATGAAGTTAAAAGTCACATTGGAAAATATAATGAGGAGGTAGAAGACAAATTCACAGCCTGTAAATAATCTATTTATTATAGAAATATTTGCCCATGCTTGTTTTCCGTATTTAAAAATGAGCAGGTTATTATCACACAAACAGTATGATTCACTTCAATCTTGTCACATCTAACAAGTCAAATCATTGTCACTTTCATATATTTTGTCTGTATGATACTAGAGTAATTTACATTCTCATTTACTACGCTTTTACAGTTGTTTCCTCATTTAGTAACAATAAGCTTCCATTTGTTAAGTATAATTCTAGGTGCTTTATAGGCATTATATTTAATACATACAACAACACAAGACAGATGTTATTCCTGTTTTACAGATGAGAAAAAACTTAGATTCAGAGACATTCATTGACTAGCCCAGTATTTCCCAGCTAATACATATTTGGGACCAGCTTTAAAATCCAGGTCTTATGACTCTTGGTTCATTGTATTTGTTACTGCACATAATTTTGGGTAACTATGATTTCTATGAAGTTAGAATCCAAACACAACTAGAAAGTATAAAATTCAAATGAGAGGGTTCAGCCAAAGAAGTTTGTTTATTTAGTCTCTTATCTTTTAATGTAAATTACAGCAGCAATTTCTAAATTGTGTTCCAGAGAACATCCAGGACATTTTAATAGGAAAGTAATTTTTTTGTTTTCCATAATTTTCTTAGGAGCCCTACATTGTCTCAGGCACTCAAGGCAAAAGGTAGAATGTAAAATGGAATTAATGGAATTAATATGTAACCCCCCAAATTTTATTATTTAAAAAAGGTCCAATTTATTATTTTAAAAATGGACCAGTCTGGTTTTTTAGTCGAAAATAGTTCAATATTTGCAGTTCCATGTGATTTATCCTAGGATCTATATGACTACATCTTAGATCTTGTTGTTGCTTGGAAAGATTCTACTTTAAAGTTTTTGTGTTTTTCTACTTCTTACCTTCTACTTCTCCTTCTCCCCCCCATTCCCTTCTCTATGTATTCTTTGCCTTCATTGTCATCACTGGGCTTCTGATCTCTCCCATCTGACCCCATCTAGAATCTCTCCTCTTTCTCAACCTTTTAGTTTCCTCAAACTTTTATTTATTTCCAGTTGAGTCCTTTTGCCGTTCTCTGTCATTTTCTGACCACATGGTAGATACGTGAGAGGCTTCCTGTATTATTTACCAGTTTTCTTTAGAGTAGCCTAGCAAAAGTGATTTCAGAGATGATACTTTTTATTTTGACCTATCTCACCCTTTCTTTGCCCACCTAGGAGGGAGTAACTCATTAATCTCTTCATCAAAAATACATTTATTCATTAAAAATCATACAGTAGGCACTGTAGCATTTTATACATAATAGTTTACTTATTCCTTACAATGACACTGTGAGGTAATGGGTTTTATTATATAATCTTCATTTTGCAGGTGAAGAAGCAGAAGCTCAGAAAGTTTAAGTAGCATACCTAGTGAGTGGCAAAACTGGGATTTTAACCTTAAGTTTGTCTGACTTCCAAACCTGCACTCTTAACACTATGCTATACTGCCAGATAGAATCAGCCTTGAATTGGGTACTCTTTCTGCCTTTTAGGAGCTTCTAGTCTAATAGAAGGAGACAGACATGTAGGCAGCTAGCTGCACAGGGTGCAGTGGGACTCGAGAAGAATCAATACTTTCTGGACAGATCAGAAACAAGAGATGAATACTTCCATTGAATCCTTAAAGATGGGTTGTAGTTATCAGACAGGTGAGGAATGGGAGATCATTTCAGGTAAAGCAGCAGTATGAACAAAGGCACAGAGGTGAAATAGCTCACCTTTTCTAAGAACGCATGTAGTTCAGTATGAGAAGAGCATGGAGGTTGACTTCCTTCACAACAGTTGGTAAAGTTGCAGTGATAGGAGGCATCATATTATTTTTATGCTCTTCTGAGGAGTTCGGGTTTTATCCTCTGGATTGTGGGAAACCACTGAAGGTCTTTAATCAGAGGGGTAATATGATCATTGTTATGTTATAGAAAGATCATTTGGGCGGCAGTGTGAAGACTTGATTAGTCTTGAGAAGTTTTAGGGGCAGAGATACCAATAAGGAGACATTTTTCAATAATGAAAAAGAACGAAGTATTAAAGTTGTAACATTACATTTAAAAGAGAAGAGACAAATAGAGCTATTAAGAAAATGTTAAGAATACCAGTAGTATAAGAAGGGTAGCTGGTGAAAGCGAGGGCCTTTCTGGCTTGGGTGTTCGGATGGGTATTGGTACCATTCACTAAGGTGTGGAATATAAAAGGGAGGAGGCACAGTTTTGTTTTATTTTTGTTTGGTTGACTGATAAGATGAAAGATGGAGAAGAAAACAGAGGTAGTAAGGGACAGATTTAGTTTAAGGTACTGTATCAGTTATCTAACGCTGCATAATAGATTATCCCAAAACAATAAATAAACTTGCACTATACAACATGGTAGCCACAAGACACATGGCTATTTAAATGTAAACTAGTTAAAATTAGAAAAAGTTGAAAATTTAGTTCTTCAGTCACACTAACCACTTTCAAGTGTACAGTAGCCACTTGTAGCCAATGGCCACTGTTTTGGACATTGGACATCGAACATTTTAATCATTGCAAAAAGTTCTGCTGGACAGTGCTAAACCTTTATTATCTCATACAGTTTACTGTAATAAAGAACCTGGGAGCAACCTTGCTGGGTGGTTTGTGGTTCAGGGTCTCTAATGAGGTTGCAGTGGGATGTCTGCTACTGAAGCAAGGGCTTGAGTCATCTGAGTGCTTGGTTGGACCTGGTGGATCTGCTTCCAAGGTGACTCACTTACACGCTGGCTAAGCTGGTGCTGTTTGTTGGTAGGAGACCTCGGTTTTTCACCAGGAAGACCTCTCATGGTGGTGTTTGAGGCAGCTGGCTTTATCCAGATCAAGTGATCATAGACAGCAAGGTGGAAGCCATAATGACTTTTATGAGCTAACCTCAGAAGTCACATTCTTTTTTGTAAAGTTCTCTCAGCTCAGCTGAGAGATCAGCTCTGTTCAGTGTGGGAGGGAACTATACAGGGCATGAATTCCAGGAGGCAGAATTAACTGGGGGTTATTTTAGAGGCTGCCCACCACAGGTACCTATGAAGCATCCAGGTGCAAATGTCCAGTAGGCGACTGGATGTAAAGGAGTGAGGGCTTGGCTACTGCTATTGTGTTTGTGATGGTAGTTGAAGTACTTTGAATAGGTGAGTTCAACAAGAAAGAGACTGCACCAGAAGGATGGCCCATATAGTATCATGGATCACATGTTTTGGTGAAGAGAGAAGTGCTTTCAAAGGCTGTTGAGAATCAAAGTTACAGAGAATCAAAGGAATGCTTACAGAGGAGTAGGAGTACCAGGGGAGTACTTTATAAAGGAGCCTTCATGAAGGGATAAAAGTTGAAAGTAGAGTGTAATTAGCATTGCTAAATGATACAAACTAGTCAAGTAAGAGTCATTCTTTCAAAAATTATCTATCGAATATGCTGGGAACCAGAGAAAGAAATATAGATGAGTAAAACAAAGTCTCTAATAACATATAATACAGCCTGAGGAGATATGGTTACAGAGAATTTCTCGGAGGAAGATAATACCTTAGTGTAGAGCCTCTTTAATGTAAGGAGTTGGGTTGGGTGTTAGGTATAGTGTGTCTCTGTGTGTGTGTGTGTGTGTGTGTGTGTGTGTGTGTGTGTGTGTGTGTGTGTGTGTGTGGTGGTATGGTCTGTGGAGGTGGTGGTGGTCATAATATGGATAATAGAATAGACATTTTAGGCAGAAAGGATGGTTTGTTATGTGTGGGATATTGCTAGAACATGAAGTTTGTGATGAGGCAAAGTGGTAAGAAAAGACACTGGAAGGATAATTAGAATGGTCTTGAATGCATGTAAAGGAACTTGCCTTTATCTTGAAGGTTGTTGTTTCCCATACTTAAATTATTTGGATATTAACTTAATGACTTAGATAGTATCCAAATAATTTAATCCCTCATCTATCAGTTACTTAATCTTCTGTAACATTACTTTTTAAATTGAAAATCCATTTCCAAAGGAAACTTTCATTATTATAAATAGAAAATCAGTATTTTTGCTATATACAGAAGGTAACAGGAGAAAAAATTACAAACTATTATTAAATTAAAAAAAAAAATACAGGGGCTTCCCTGGTGGCGCACTGGTTGGGAGTCCGCCTGCCGATGCAGGGGACATGGGTTCGTGCCCCGGTCCGGGAAGATCCCACATGCCGCGGAGCGGCTGGGCCCGTGAGCCATGGCCGCTCTGTCTGCGCGTCCGGAGCCTGTGCTCCACAACAGGAGAGGCCACAACGGTGAGAGGCCCACGTACCGCAAAAAAAAAAAAAATACAGTAATGCATCCTTTGTTTACAGAAATGTCTGCCTGAAAAATCATTTCCTCAGTGAAAGACTGCTTTTAGTCAATAAGAAAGGGATACTTCTTTGGACATTGCTTGGTATATAACTCACATGAGATTTAAGGTCATTGGGACAGTTTCATTTTTAAATTTTGGTGTTAACAAGCACCAAGAATCCTAACTCTCAAGTGTTTGTGGTTGGAAAGATCAGAAAATAGTTAATGGTCAACTTTGTTCTACATTTAAATACTAATAAAAGTTAGGCCTTTTATTCAAAGAAACCATCTAACATAATCTTTAGAATCTGTTCTTCTGAATGTGTCGAGTTAATAGTTCGTGTTTGTGAAGTAGAAAAGGGGTTCTTCATCTCCTCTTTGCTGCCATCCAGTTTGGGAAAATTCCTGTGAAAAATTATCAGATCTTCCATGCATCTTTTATAATATTCAGAATACTTTCAGTGGTTTTTCAGAGGAATCCTTAAGTAGTCTTTTCAGAGGGGAACAAGAATCCAACTCACTTATGTATTTCATAGTTCTAGTTTTGCACCTATCTTGTTCACTTTGTTTTGTATGTGGAATACTTAAATTTGTCAGGATAAATGTAAGTTGTTCGCATGAGCGGATATATTTTTCAAGATGTGCTTATTTGCAGAAGTTGTCTCATTCATGCATGTTATCTCACAAATTGAAGATTTCTTCCAGAAATATTTGAAATTCTTCCTGCAACTCAAATGGATGTGTGAAGACTTTTCCATTATTTCTGCCAAACTCTGTAATGTAGTTCTAGTTTTGAAGTTAAGATAGGGAATACTTCTATAAGATTTTTAATGAATGTTTTTGAGCTGTAATGGCTGACAAAAAGCCTGCAAATAATAGTGTTAGAGATGCTGCAAAAGTGCCAAGAAAGAGTAGCATTCTTGATGTTAAGATAAAAGTTTTGGAGTGTCTCAAGGTGGCTGATTACATTTAAGGAACTGTTGCAGGAAACATGTGGTAAAGATGAGTGGTCATTTAGGAATTCACAAAATCCTGTAATCAAGAGAAGCTAACATTATCCAGTCTTGAAAGATGTGACCAATATATTAAAGAAGAAAGGGGAAAAGTAGTAGTTGAAATCTCTTCGTTAACCTCAATTTAGTGGACTCACTCCATTTCCCCTGTAGAGCATGACTTTTACCCACAGTGGGTTAAATGCTTACATCTACAGGCTCCTCTTGTAGTATGTTTGAATATTTCTACTCCTTGCAGTTGAACTGTATAATCCCAACCTTTTGTACTTGTATTGGAATTAGATAGTTCAGTTAAATATTATGAAAACCGATGAAATATGAGCATAAAAAAGAAAGTTATTTCTGTGAAAACTGAGTTGTATGTGCTTTGGAAGCACGAGTAGGGACTTGTAACTAAAGAAATTGCTGTCAAATTAGAGATGGATGAAAAACAACTATTAGCTATTTGGGAAAAAAAAGAGTCCAGGGATTATCTTTAGCTTCTTTGTCCACTGTAAGGAAACTGAAACAGGAAATAAACATAGCATGTGTATTTTAGCATGTTGTATAAAAGAAGGATCGTAGGGCACTCCAACATATTGTTACTGAAAGAAAAGGCCTTGATCCTGCATTTAAAATTTGGCAAATAAATGTACACATATATATTTTAAATTGGAATGAAGTTTAAGTTGTGTATGAGTGTTTTTTTTTTGAAACGGTTCCTTACTCTAACCGCTCTTTTCCATTAAATGACCAATCACTGGTACCAGTTAATTGAATAGGACAGTTTTTACTGTATGGCTAGAGGCATGTCATAACTTTAGGAGATTGGAAGAGAAGGAAACATGAAATGCTTCTTTTTCAAGGCTGCTATAATGACCATGTTACAGGTGCGCTAATTGTTAGTGTTCCTATTTCCAGGAATGCTTTACTTGCATTTCATCTTAAATTTTTAAAAATTTAATAATAGTTTGTGTATTTTGTCTCTTATTGCTTTCTATGTCAAATAATATTGGTTTTTAAATTTATAATAGTGAAATAAAGTTTCCTTTTGAAATGAAAACAGAACATTAGCATTATGTGCCGGTGGCAGGTGATTAAGGCAGAGTTTAAGTATTTAGGGACTCACAGCCTCGAGGTTAAAGGCACGTTCCTTAACGTACATTTAAGACCGTTCACTACTTGGCTTTTGTCTGACTTCTCCAGCTTTATGTCTCACTGCTTTCTGTAATCACAAATGTCATGTTGATCAACATAGGGACTGCCTCTTCTCAAGGACTGAGCCCAGACCGGACCCATAAAGTAGTTAGTAGAGAGGGAATTTGATAGTTCTGAGGACAATCCTTTAGATGAAGGAATCATGGAACTAATTTTTTCAGCTTTACTGAGCTTGTCTGTCTTATTCACTTTTGTGTTCCCAGTACCTGGAAGACCTTGAAGTAAATATTTGAATTGATGAATAAATGAACAAATAAATCCAAATAAGAGGTATAGTGCCGTAGCATAAGGCATAATCTTGGGTACTGAGCAGAAAAATTCTGAGACAGTGCCTTACTGTGTTGGGAACTTCATCCTTTTTTTTTCCTTTTCTAAATTGTAATTTAAAAGAATACTGAATGCTAGGGAGGATTGTGATAAGGCAGTGTTTTTGGTACTCTTCAGTTGAGGATATAAATTGGTTTAAACTTTATAGAAAATAATTTTACAAATATAGCTCAGAAGCCTAAGACATATGTAAACCTTTTGATCCAGTAATGCCAATTTTGGTGTATTTCTCAAGACGTAAAGGAAGTAAAGATTTAGTTATCAAGTTTTATACAAAGATGTCAGCCACACCATTCTTTCTAGTAGGGGCAAAGAAGAACCAGTCTAAGTCAGGTGCCTCTGAAGAGGTGATGGCAAGGAGCTCCCGGAGACTGGTGTTAATAAATTACCTTATGACATTTGATAGAGATTTATATAAGCACTAAAGACATTTTCAAGTAAACCTTAATAGGAAGGTGTCCATGGTGTGTGAAAAGTAGGAGATAAAACTCCAAATACAATGCCAGTTATGTTTTTAAAAACATACATAATAATATAATGCTTAAAAAAAGACTTCTAGGTCATGTGCTAATTTTTTAAATGTTTCTGGGTTGTGAGATTATGAATGATTGTTTTACTGTTTATATTTATCTGTATTTTCCAGGTTTTCAACCATGAATATATATTGCTTTTATAATTAGAGATGTTTTGTTTTTAAGTAAAAACTCTATTTAGTTTTATTTAATTGATTGACTTTTAATGAAAAACTATGTTAGTAATTTGATAGAAGATCAGAAGGAAGTAATTCTTGAGACTAGGAATGCAAATGGGAGGCTATAATGGGAGATACGAGAAGTTCCTGCACTAGGGCAGGGATGATGGATTGGAGAGGACTGTAGTGACCAATGAATGACCTAGAGGGACAAAGAAAAATGAGGGATCTAGGATGACTCCCAAATTTCTGGATGTTTAATGTAAAGGTTTTGAGATGAAAGTTTGGCTCTTAAAAAAAGGTATTCTTATTTGGGGAATATTTAAATTCAGTGAGGTTATTAACAACTTCAGGTTCCTTTTCCCATTTACTTCAATTCTTTAAATTTTATATGTTGTTGAAGATCTTACTTCTAATTTGTTATGGTTAAGAAGAACAAATAGGTGATATGACTATGAAGATGATGTGTTTCTGACGTCTGTCACCCTGTGGATTGCCGGTTTAGTGAACTTGCTTATCTTGATAAGTATTAGCTGACTTGCTCACCAATTTATGTGCACCACTCGTAAAGTTATAATCTTAGTGAAAAACAGCACCTCACAAGTAGGGAAGGATAATTTTTATGTTAAATTGTAGTAATTACATGTACCCCTGGTAGCACTTTCAACAGCTACCCCTGGTAGCACTTTCAACAGCAAAAGTCAAAAAAAAAAAAAAAAAGAAATCCTGCCAACTATTCCTCCATTGCAAGACTCTGGAGAAAGGGTCAATTAAAAACAGAAAATGATAGCAAAGGTATCTTTCTTGATGACCTGAAGTTAAATTTAAATGTATCTACTTGGGGGTGTTATATTAAAATTTTTTTAAAGCTTTTCATGATGCTGTGGGCAATAAAATAATATAGCGAGTGTTTTGTTCTTGCATCGCAAATATGAACTTCCTTATTTTTCCACGAAAGTATTGGCTAATCTCTTTCTGGTTGTGAGCAGCAGGTAAATAATATGACCACATTCTGACCCCAACCTCCTGACTCCAGTTTCCTAATTCTGAACTTACCCATCTTCCCTTCTTCAGGGTCATGTGATAACATATATTCCATTGGTGGATAGAAATAAATAGGAAAGAAAAAAATTTTAACTAGACTACACTATGGCAAAGTAGAGTCAGGTAGTTTTAAGAAGCTTAATTGCTGTCCAACAGTCTTATTGGATCTGATTCTTCTGGTGATTATACAAATAGGGATCACACACTATGGGAAGGAAAGAGTAGATGATTGATCTGCAGTTCTGCTATTCACGTCTCAGAACTGTTGTGATATGTGAATAATTTTGGAACTTTTTCTATACTTCTGGGGAAAAGCACGTTAATGGGAATTTTTCCAAGGATTATAGAACAGCACAAAAAATCAATAATTTCTGTTGTTTAGATGCTTTTAATAACTTTTTTTAATCTTGGAAATTTTAAAAGTTGGAATTTTTAAATTAAAAAATTTTTTAATTTAGAAAAGTTGGAATACTTTTTTAATGATAAAATAAGACCCAAAGATTTCATTGTGGAATAGAGGAAAAAACTTGTATGGAATTTAAGGTAGTCTTATATTTGAATAGCATATTTATTTATTTATTTATTTATTTATTTAATTTTAGAGAGTTTTAAGTCAGTGAACTGGTGGTAAAAGCCACTTAAGCATTATATTTATCATTTTATAGAAATTAATTGGAATTACTCAGTTTTAACAAAAGTATTATTCTGAGATATAAAAGAATGTTTTATTCTTTAAATGAATTCTAAATTTAAAAACTGAAAAAAACCTGTGCTTTCTCTGTTATTAAGTAGAAGTCTCAGTTAGCTGCAACATCTAATTAAAAAATTTTCTTTTCCCCTCATTTTACTTCATTGTAGAATATTGCAAGCATAAGACAAAAAAAAAAAAGAACATAATGAACATCCAGGTACCTACTGTGTAGCATCATCATTTTGGTGGGAAGGAGGAGAAATAACAATCACAGATAAAGTTGGGGCTCTCCTGCATACTTTTCTCTAATTGTGGTCTCTACTCTTCCTCTTCACTTATACTCTGGTAAACTTGGTGTTTATTGTTCTCATGCATGTTTTTATACTTGTGCTACATAGTTATATATCCTCAAACATTTTAGAGGTTTTTTAGGGGGGCAGATTTTTTAACTTTATAAAAATTTGAATTCATGTTGTATATATTTTGCAACTGGTGTTTTTTAATTAATAAAATATGAATATAGTATGAGGTAGAGAGTAAGTTTTATTTTCCTTAGAGATTACTAGTTGTCTTGCCTTTTGTTGTACAGTTTATCTTTTCACCATTGATTTGCAGTGCCATCTTTGTCATATATCATGTTTCCATGTTTTGTGGGTTTGTCTCTGATCTTTCTATTCTGTTTTGTCAGTTTAAGTTTTTCTATACCGCCAAGCTGTCCAAATTACTTAAGCTCTGTAAGCAGAGTAAGTCTTCTTTACTCAGTTTTTCTTTTTCAAAATTTTCATTGCTATTCTTGGCTTTTTCTTTTCTGTATGAATTTTGGGATCAGCTTATTAGATTCCATAAAAAGCCCTGTTGGGTTTTTAATTGTACTTGCATTGAAGGTTGAGTTTAATTTGGGGAAAATGAACATCTTTATGATGTTGTCTTCTTATACCTGAACATGGTATTTCTTTAGAAGTTTCAGGTCTTCTCTTATGTTCTTCAATAGTAATTGGTAATTTTATCTGTAGAAGTCTTAACACATTTTCTGTTAAGTTTATTCTAGATACTTAATAATTTTCACTGCTGTTATGAATGGTTGGCCTCCCTTCCCTCCCCTCTCCTTCTGTTTCCTCCCTCCCTTTCTTCCTTCATTTTTTTCTTCTTTCCTCTACCACTCCCATCTCCTTACCTCTGTCTTCCCTCCCTTCTGTATCATCTAATATTTTAATTTTGTGTGGTCTTCGCCAAAAGTTCTGTTTAAAGTAGTGAAGCATAGAGGAAAGCATATGGACGTCAGAATTGCTAAAATGAATCCTAGCTTTGTACCTCAAGGATGACATGATAACTAAGTCAACTTTTTTGTTCTGTTTTTTGAGCCTAATTCTCCTAATCTATATAGGAGAATAATACTTTCATACCATCTACATCACAGGATCAAATGAGATTTGATTTTTTTTTCTAATTAAAAACTCAATGCAAAAAGTTGTTACTATGGGGTAGAGGGAGATATTTATTAAAATCAATAATATTAAAGAAAATGCATGAATACATATACTTATTTTGACTTAGAAATTATTTATAATGTTTATACTCCACTTGCCCAAAAGGATGTGAAGTGGTTTATAATAAAAAACACACACACATATACATACATCCCAACTAAATACATTAAAAGAAAAATAGGAAGTCAAGTTATTACAGTGAGGTAAATGCAAATATTACAATTATGATTAATACAACCATTGTGATTAATCCTCTCTGTTTTTGGGATGCTGTGGGAAAGAGATAAATATGATTTGGCTATTAGAGGGTATATTTCCTCCTTTGTAACGAAGCAAAATTTTTATTATTTGCCATTAAATTCATAAAAAATATTAGTCACATGGGTTTCATGACAATACTGTTTCTCCTACAACAGTTTCATGACAAGTTAAAAGCAGTTTTAAAAATGTCTTTTCTAATCACCTTTAATAAAAAACTGAGGAGGTAATATAAAGCATAACTCACTGAAACTGATTCTTTGAGTGGACTAAGCTACTGTCAGTTAGATATTTTGTAATCTAATTTATAAGGCACTAACTTGGATTGTAATCTAGAGAAGTGGTACTCTATATAAACGTTTTTGTGTTACCTTCATACTTTTGAATATTGGAATTTATGGTGACACCTTAAAGCCACTAAAATTTTCACGAGAATGCTAGATAAGTAATAGTAACTACAAGATAACCACTGCCACAGTAAAAATACCTTATACATTTCAAAAGAATCCACAGCTATGTCATTATTTAAGTAGTCCCCATTAGCACTGCAATCTGGGTTTCAGGAGAACTATTTATTGCTCTAATAATGTTTTCTTTTGTGTTCAGGAAGCAAAGTTCTTATATGTTCTAATAGATATACCATCTTTAACATTGACTTGATATTATTTAATGTCTCTGAATTATAGTTGTTTGTGCTTCACTACACACTGTGTCATGTACTAGGCTAGTACAGAGTTCTTTTAGCAAACCTTTCTCCCAGTGTGTTATTAATCAGTTTGCTTTGCAGGGTTGGATCTGCTCGTAAACATATCTTGATCTTCTCTAGGCAAGTGAGCAACAGAATGTAAGAATCCTTTCTTGGTTAACTCCTTGCATTTGAAAGATTTATTTATGGAAAACTGAAGTTTGTTTTTTAGAGGTAAGACAGGTGCTCATTTTTTGTGGGATTTCCCACATTTTTTAAATGTCTCTATAGCAGTTCAGCAGGTTAAGCATTGCTTGGATATTTTATTCTTGGGAGGAGGAGAAACATTCACTCCTTTTGATTTAATTGCCTTTAAAGAGTAGGGAGGTACTTCTGGAGATTAAGTTGGATTATTGTTATAACTAAGTATGTGTGTGAACATTATGATACTTGATAAAAACAGCTTCACTGAGCTACTGAACATCTCTAGCTGATTTTTCTGCTCATTTCCATCCAGAAGTTTACAAAGCTAAGAATTTCTTGAAGTAAGTTTCTTTCTTTCTTTTTTTTAAAATTGAAGTATAGTTGATTTACAATGCTGTGTCAGTTTCTGGTGTACAGCAAAGTGATTCAGTTATATATATATATATTCTTTTTCAGATTCTCTTCCATTATGGTTTATTACAGGATATTGAATATATTGGATTGGCCAAAAAGTGCCTTTGGTTTTTAAGTAAAAATAAAAGACATATTTTTCATTTTCACCAAGAACTTTATTGAGCAGCGTATTCACCCTTTTGTTCCACTACCTTCTGACATTTTTCATGCAACTTCATAATTCCATCTTCCCAAAACTTTTTATCTTTTTGAGCAAAGAACTGTTCCAGGTGCCTTTTACAGTCTTCCAGGGAATTGAAATTTTTTCTATTAAGAGAATTTTGTAAAGACCTAAGTAAATGGAAATCCAAAGGTGCAATGTCTCGTGAATACGGCAGATGAATCAGAACTTCCCAGCCAAGCTGTAACAGTTTTTGCCTGGTCATCAAAGAAACATGCAGTCTTGCCTTATCCTGTTGGAAGATTATGCGTTTTCATTTGACTAATTCTGGATACTTTTCATCGAGTGCCGCTTCCAGTTGGTCTAATTGGGAGCAGTACTTGTTGGAATTAATCATTTGGTTTTCTGGAAGGAGCTCATAATAGAGGACTCCCTTCCAATCCCACCATATACACAACATCACCTTCTTTGGATGAAGACCAGCCTTTGGTGTGGTTAGTGGTGGTTCATTTCTCTTACCCTGTGATCTCTTCCATTCCACATTATTGTACTGTATCCACTTTTAATTGCCCATCACAATTTGGTTTAAAAATGGAACGTTTTTGTTACGTTTAAGTAGAGAATTGCTTGTGGAAACACGGTCAAGAAGTTTTTTTTCACTTATGTGGAACCCAAACATCAAAGCGATTCACATAACCAAGCTGGTGCAAATGATTTTCCACACTTGATTTAGATTATAGTATGTCAGCTGTCTCTTGCATGGTATAATGTTGATTTTTCTCAATTAATGTCTCGATTTGATCGCTATCAACTTCAAACTGGTCTACCCGACCATGGAGCACCATCCAGCAAGAAATCTCCAGCACAAGACTTCGCAAACCACTTTTTTTTTTTTTTTTTGTGGTACGCGGGCCTCTCACTGTTGTGGCCTCTCCTGTTGCGGAACACAGGCTCCGGACGCGCAGGCTCAGCGGCCATGGCTCACAGGCCCAGCCGCTCCGCGGCATGTGGGATCTTCCCGGACCGGGGCACGAACCCGTGTCCCCTGCATTGGCAGGCGGACTCTCAATCACTGCGCCACCAGGGAAGCCCCCTAAATCTTTGTTTTATTTATTTAAATCTCTGTTTTATTTCCTCTCTGATCTTTAGTATTTCCTTCCTCTGCTGAGTTTAAGTTTTGTTTGTTCTTTTCTAATTCTTTTAGGTGGTAGGTTAGGTTGTTTATTTGAGATTTTTCTTGTTTTATGAGGAAGGCCTGTATTGCTATGAACTACCCTCCTAGAACTGCTTTTGCTGCATCCCATAGATTTGTATGGTTGTGTTTTCATTGTCATTTGTCTCAAGGTATTTTTTTCATTTCCTCTTTGATTTTTGTTGTTGACCCATTGAATTTTTAGTAGTATATTGTTTAGTTTCCATGTAATTGTTTTTTTCTTGTTTCTCTTTCTGTGGGTGGTTTCTAGTTTTATGCCCTTGTGGTCAGAAAAGATGTTTGAAATAATTTCTATCCTCTCAAATTTGTTGAGGCTTATTTTGTGTCCTAGTGTGTGGTTAATCGTAGAGAATGTTCCATGTGTACTTGAAAGGGATGTGTATTGGTTTTTTTTTTTGATATAATGTTCTGAAAATATCAATTAAGTCTAACTATTCTATTGTATCATTTAGGATCTCTGTTGCCTTATTGATTTTCTGTCTGTAAGATCTATCCATTGATGTGAATGAGGCATTAAAGTCTCCTACTATTATTGTATTCCCATCAGTTTCTCCCTTTATGTCTGTTAGCATTTGTTTTATGTATTTAGGTGCTCCTATATTGGGTGCATATATGTTAGCAAGTGTAATATCCTCTTCTTGTATTGATCCTTTTATTATTATATAGTGTCCTTCTTTATCTTTCTTTATGGCCTTTGTTTTAAAGTCTGTTTTGTCTGATATGAGTATTGCTATCCCTGTTTCCTTGTCATTTCCGTTTGCATGAAATATCTTTCTCCATCCCTCATTTTCAGTCTATGTGTGTCTTTTGCCCTAAAGTTGGTCTCTTGTAGGCAGCATATTTTAGGTTCTTGGGTTTTTTTTTTTGTTTTGTTTTGTTTTTTTTAATCCAGTCTGCCAGTCTGTGCCTTTTGATTGGAACATTTAGTCCATTGACATTTAAGGTAATTATTGATAGATATGTGTTTATTGCCATTTTGAACCTTGTTTTCCAGTTGATTTTGTATTTCTTCTTTGCTCTTTTTGTTTTTCCTTTTGTGGTTTGATGGTTTTCTTTTGTATTATGCTTGTGTTCTCTTCTTTTTGGTTTTTGTGAATCTGTTGTGTGTTTTTGAATTTTGGTTACCCTGTTTTTGAATTAAGTTTCTTACTTAATTCAGAATTCAGTAATACAACATATACAACATTACAGAAATTACCTTTCAGTGTATAAAATTAACCTTGTGAATTTTGATATAACATTCTCAGTCCTCATAAGTTGCAAACTTAGAAAAAAATATTTTTAAAAACAAATTTCTCTTTGAATAGTGAACAATTTATGTGATGGTTTTAGCAAAGAATATGTTTTGGTGAATAACTGATTACACTGAATCATGTAGATTAGTGATTTAAATCACCAACATAGCTCTATTAAGTTAAATCTATGATACAGAATACAGATATTTTGGATTTTGAAGTTTCAAAAATGTTGGAATCCACCCTCAATTTTGAAGGGCACACTAACAATTTGCTTTTACCCAACAAATCTTTTTCAGACTTGTAAAAGAAATGAAAGAGATTGGTATTTCACTCTGGTTTCCCAGTGAAGATTAAGAATGAGAGTTAAATGACTTAAAAAGCTAAGAGAGAAGACTTAATTTAAACTTAATTTAAGCATGCTTCGAATGACCCTCTCCATTTCTGCCCTTCCTCCTCCCATAGTTCGCCACTATAATTCTCAGAGTTTAAGCAAAATTAGTTTTCTCATCATGGAAACTGTTGACATTCATTAACAAGTGGTTTTACTTTGAAATTTATACAGCAAACACCAAAGAGTGAAATGTTGGTATACTCCATGGGAGTCTTGAGATTGACGTCAAAACACTAGTACAGCTGTATAAGCAGTGGGAAGAGTATTTTTAACATCCTTGTTAGATCATCTTTTGACCTTTTTTTTTTTGTGCATTCTCTTCTTCCACTAAATAGTTAAAAAAAAAAAGGCTTCACAATGTAATTTTCTACCAAAGCTGTAATGATGTTCTTTAAATTAGCACCTGTACCATCCTTTTCTTGATCCCCTTCCCGTTGTTTCTTTCCCTTCCTCTCTTGTAGTGTTCTAAGTTTTACTGATGAGATGGACTTTTTAATTTGGCAATGAGGGAATGGAGGAGGGAGAGCTTTTTTTAAGAGTTTATTTTTTAGAATAGATTACATTTATAGAAAAATTGAAAAGCTAGTACAGAGGGGAATGTGTATCCCATACTTGACCTCAGATTCCCGGATTATTAACATATTACCTTAGTACTGTACATTTGTTACAATTAATCAATGAGTTTTAATACATTATTTATAATAAACAAAGTTTATTTTGATTGCCTTAGTTTTTACCTGTTCTCCTTTTTCCGATCCAGGATCACACCCAAGATACCACATTACATTTAGTTGTCCTGTCTCCTTGGGCTTCTCTTGGTTGTGACAGTTTCTTAAACTTACCTTGTTTTTGATGATCCTGATAGTTTTGAGGAGTACTGGTCAGGTGTTTTATAATATGCTGCTACATTGGAATTTGTCTAATGTTTTTCTCACAATTAGACTGGAGTTATGGTTTGTTGGAAGGAGGATCACAGAGATATAGTGCCATTTTCATCATACCATATCAAGGGTATATACCATCAACATGATTTATGACTGTTGACAGTGACATTGATGACTGGGCTGAAGTAGTGTTTGTTAGGTTTCTCCACTATAGAGTGTTGGAATGTTCTGGTAAGAATATCCTAGTTACAGGAATTGCTCTGGTAATTACTTGGCTTTAGGTATTAAAGTAAGTCATCAGGCTTCCCTGGCAGTCCAGTGGTTAAGCCTCCACTGAAGTGCTTCCACTTCAGGGGACGCGCGTTCAATCCCTGGTTGGGCAACTAAGATTCCGCATGCCACGCGGCGTGGCCAAAAAGATCATCATATTGATACAGTGCTCATTGAAATGTTAAATATTTTTACAAACAGTATTTTTAGAGCTAAGAATTAAATTTTTAAAATGTTCAGGCTTTCAAGTTTTATCTTTGAAATAAAAGTTTATTTTCCTGTGTCATTCTAAAGATTTTATGTTTATCTAAAGCAACAATTAAGGTTTTAATATTTTAAGTAGGAAGTTACAGGAGTTAGTCAATTTATAAGCTATTTAAATTCTGGACTTACTCTATTTTATCTTTTAAAAATAAACTTATTTTGAGATGCAGTTTACATGTAATAAAATACACTCATTTTAAGTGTATATTTTGATGAGCTTTGACAAGTGTATATAATTTTTAATTAACCCTATAGTTTAACTAACACTATAGTTTAACTAACACTGTAATTAAAATACAGAACATTTCTGTCACTCTCAGAAGTTCGCTCATGCATTTACTCACCTAAAACCATTGATCTGCTTTCTGTCACAAGAGTTTTGTCTTTTCTAGAACTTCATGTAAATGAAATCAAACAGTGTATAACCTTTTTATGTCTGTCTTCTGTAATGCTTTTTTGATTCATTCAAGTTGTTACATATTATAGCAGTTTGCTTCTTTTTCGTGCCATATAGTATTCCATTTGTGTGAATAGTTTATCTATGTACCTGTTGATGGGCATTTGGATCATTTCCAGTTTGGGTTATTTCAGATAAATCTGAACATTTGCATATGAGTTTTTGTGTGATACACATTTTCGTTTCTTTTTGGTAAAAGCCCTGAATTAGGATTGCTGAGTTGTTTGGTAAGTGTATGTTTAACTTTACAAGAAACTGTCAAACTCTTTTCCAAAATGATTAGCATTTTACATCCTCATCAGCAAGGTAGGAGAGTTTCACATGTTCCACATCCATATCAATACTTGGTATTGCCAGTCTTTTTGGTCATTTTTGTCAGTGTGAATGGCCATTTCATTGTATTTTTTATTTACGTTTTTCTTAAGATTAATGATGTTGAGGACTTTTCACATGCTTTTTGCCATTTGTTTTCTTTTGTTACGTGTCTGTTCAAATCTTAAAAAATTGGCTTATCTTGTTATTGAGATACAAGATAAGAGCCCTTTATCAGGTATGTTTTCGGTAAAATTTTCTCCCAGTGTGTGGCTTGTCCTTTTATTTCCTTAACAGTGTCTTTCAAAGAACAGACGTTTTTAATTTTGATGAAGTTCAATTTATTAACTGTTTACATTTTTGCTTTGTGGATCCTATCTGAAAAATCTTGACCTAACCCAAGATCACAAGAATTTTCTCCTGATTTTTTGTCTAGAAGTCTTGTAGTTTAACTCTTATGTTTAGGCATTATGATACATGTCAAGTTAACATTTGTATATGGTGTGAGGTAAGGATTGAGGTTTGTTTGTGTGTGTGTTTGTTTCGGCATATGTTCTAGTGCTATTTGTAGAAAGGACTATTCTCTCCTTATAGAATTACCTTGACATCTGTGTTAAAAACTTACCATCTTCTCCTGGGTCTATTTATGCTCTCTCTTACTTTTTTTTTTTTTTTGATAAATATGCTTATCCTTATGTCTTGTTTTAGCTTTACCTTAAATCTTGAAATAAGATAATGTAAATCTTCCAACTTTGTTGTTTTCCTAAAAATTCTTTTGGCTCTTCTAGGTCCTTTGTATTTTCATATGAATTTTAGAATCAGCAAGTCAGTTTCTGTTTTTTTAAAAAGTGCTGTGATTTTGAGTATGATTATGTTGAATCTAGTTGAGATTGGGGAGAAACAGTATTTTAACAGTATGAGTCTTCTGATCCATCAACATATTCTCACTCTTCATTTATTGAAGTCTTTAGTTTCTCTCAAAAGATTCTACAGTTTTCAGTGTACAGGTTTTGCACGTAGTTTAACTTCATCTCTATCTATTTCATGTGTTTTGAGGTTATTTTAAATGATATTTAAAAATTAATTTTTGATTTGTTGCTAGTAATAGAAATATAATTGCTTTTGGTGTATTGATCTGTGTACTGTTTTCTTGCTAGACTTATTAGTTCTACTAGTTTTTAAAAATAAATTCCTTTAAATTTTTTACATAGATTACCACCTTTCATTAAAGAAAATTGTACTGCTTTCTTTCCATTCTGTGAGCCTTTTATATTTTTATTTTTATTGTGTTACTCCTCTGACTAACATGTTAAATGGAAGCTGTGAGAGCAGGCCTGTAGACATCCTTGCCATGTTTTTGATCTTAGAGGGAAGTCATTCAGTCTGTTAAGTATGATGTTAATGTGTTTACTTTTTTTTTTTTTTTTTGCGGTACGCGGGCCTCTCACTGTTGTGGCCTCTCCCGTTGCGGAGTATGGGCTCTGGATGCGCAAGCTCAGCGGCCATGGCTCACGGGCCCAGCCGCTCTGCGGCAAGTGGGATCTTCCCAGACTGGGGCACGAACCCGTGTCCCCTGCATCGGCAGGCGGACTCTCAACCACTGTGCCACCAGGGAAGCCCCTGTGTTTACTTTTTTATAGATGTCCATTATCAGTTTGAGGAAGTTACCGTCTATCTTAGTTTGCAAGAAATTTTTATCATTAATGGGTATTGAATTTTGTAAAACGCAGTTTCTGTGTTTACTGAGATGATTTTTTTTTTTTTTTTTTAGACTGGTGATATGGTGAATTACATTGAATTTTGAATGCTGAGCCAACCTTGCATTCCTGAGATAAACCCCATTTCATCATTATGTATTAATTTTTGTATATATTGATAGATTTGTTTTGCTAATATTTTGATAAAGATTTTTATATCCGTGTTCACAAAGGATATTGGTTTTTTATTTTCTAGTAATGTCATTGACTTGTTTTGATATCAGGGTAATGTTGGCCTCAGAAAATGAATTGGGAAGTGTCATCTGTTTTCAGGAAGAGTGGGTATAGGATGTTATTGTCTCTATTTCTTTTTTTTTTTAATTTTATTTATTTTTGGGTGCTTTGGGTCTTTGTTGCTGCACGCGGGCTTTCTCTAGTTGTGGCAAGGGGGGGCTACTCTTCATTGCGGTGCGCGGGCTTGTCATTGCGATGGCTTTTCTTGTTGTTTATGGCTCTAGGCACACAGGCTTCAGTAGTTGCAGCACATGGGCTCAGTAGTTGCGGCATGAGGGCCCTAGAGTGTGTGGGCTTCAGTAGTTGTGGCACATGGGCTCAGTAGTTGTGACTTGTGGGCTTTAGAGCACAGGCTCAGTAGTTATGGCGCACAGGCTTAGTTGCTCTGCGGCATGTGGGATCTTCCTGGATCAGGGATTGAACCCATGTCCTCTGCATTGGCAGGTGGATTCTTGACCACTGTACCACCAGGGAAGTCCCTATCATCTCTTTATGTGTGGTGAGAATTCATCAGTGAAGTCATCTGAGCCTAGAATATTTTTTGTGGGAATGTTTTTAACCAACAGTTGCAGTCACTACCTAAGAGTGCCTACTATTCTGACTTTAGCATCATAAGCTAATTATTAAATAACCTTTTTATTTTGGAATAATTTTAGATTTAATGAAAAGTTGTGAATAGTATAGAGAGTTTCCATATACCTCATACCTAGTTTTCCTCATTGTTAACATCTTACATTACTGTGGTACATTTGTCAAAACAAAGACTCTGACATTGGTATTAACTACCAATGGTATTAACTACACTACAGATTTTATTTGGATCTCACCAGATTTTTCATTAATGGTCTCATTGGCCAGGATACCACATTGCATTTAGTTTTCTTATTTCCCCAGTCTGTTCCGGTTTCTCAGGCCTACCTTGTTTTTCATGACCTGAACAGCCTTGAGGAGTCCTGGCTGGGTATTTTTTAGAATATTCTCCAGTCTGGGTTTGCTGCTGTGTCTCATTATTAGGGTTATGCATTTGTGGAAGGAATACCCAGAGGCAAAGTCCTCTTTTCACTTCATCTTATCAGGGTGTATGAAGTCTACATGACATTCATGTAGCATCACTGATGGGATTAACCTGAACCACTTGGCTAAGATAGTGTTTGCCAGCTTTCTCCACTTTAAAGTTACTCTTTTTCTCTTTCCATATACTATTCTTTTAAAGCAAGTCACTTAACTCCAATCCACACCTGAGGGAGAAGGAAGTATGTACATATCTGATTTGGAATTCTTCTGTAAGGAAAATTTGTGTCTTCCCTCACTTATTTACTTACTCAATTATCTATATCAATATGGATTGTTGTATATTTATTTCATATTTTGAGTTCGAATCCAGTTGTGTTTTTATTTTGTTGCTCATATTGTTCCAACTTTGACCACTGGAAAGGCTTTCAGATTGGCCCTTGCCCCTATGCTTTTGTTTTTTGAGTGCTTCCTTACTTCCTGGTGCTCTAAGATGCTCAGCCTCATATTGTATACTCTTTGCCCTGATTATAGAATCAGCTGTTTTCCCAAGGAGCTATGATTCCTTTTATTGGAGAATGGTTTTTAGAAGCCAAAGTGTGGGCACTGGGTGTGCTCATTGCTTTTGAGGTGCCATTGCTTTTAGGCCCTCTTGAGGGGTAGAGCTAGTAATGTATGTATATCTACACACGTATCTTTACTTGTTTCTGTATGCATTTGTATCTGTATTGTTGAACATGGGTTCATACTGATCTCTGATTTTAATCCAGTACCACAGGGTTCACTCTATTCTTCCTTTCTTGTTTATGTGTAACTTCCCTATCTGACAGTGAGAAACCTGGCTCTGACCATCCATTATCCATTTACTTATTTGTTCAACTCCAGTATACATGAAAAGCTATTTTAGAACCATTACTCGTATACCCACGAGAAACACATTTTCCATTTAGAGTACAGTGTTTATTTTTGTTTATTAGCCTTACAATTTCCAGTCAAAACATTGTTTTCCAAAGTTAGTTAGGTCAGCTCCTCCCCTCCCCCATCCCTTTGGTGCAGGTATGTCATAATTTGTAATGCTGTTAGATTCATTCGTCACAGTCCACATTTCATCTTGGAATCTTCCAACCGTCTGATTGATGGTTTTTGTTGTTGTTGTACAGTCAGCATTCAGTGAAGTTCACTCTTCCTAATGTGCAGTTCTGTTGGTTCTGACAAAAGAGTTGAGTCATGTATCCACCACCCTAGTATTATACAGAACAGATCCTGCAGTCTGAGTGTTCCCTTGTGTGTCCCCTTTGTAGTCAGTCACTCTCCCCTCCCCTAGTCCCTAGTAATTGCTAATCTGTTTTATGTCTTATCTGTTTTTAACTTTTACATTTTCTAAAGTTGCATATGAATGGAATGGTATGAAAATCTTTGGATTTTGCATCTGACTTCTTGAACATAATAAAATGCATTTAAGATTTATCCATATTGTTGTGTGAATTAATAGTTCATTCTTTTAAAATTGTTAAAGAGTATTCTGTTGTGTGGATGAATCATTCCACCATTGAAGGACATCTTGATTACTTCCAGTTTTTAGCAATTATGAATAAAGCTGGTATGAACATCCATGGACAGGTTTTTGTGTGAACATAAATTTTCACATCACTTGGGTAAACACCTAAGTGTGATTTCTGGGTTGTATGGTAAATCATATCACTACTTCTCTATTAAGTACTTAGAAACCATAAATTCAGTAAATCTGTCCTTTAATATTGCCCATGGAGAGCATTAAAATCAGTCTCTAGTTTAAAAAATCTGTAAAATCTACTAATTTATCTATCCTTTCGTTATTCTTTTGTTTATTTTTTACAAGCTACATTTGCCATGGTGTGCTTTCTTAGAAGACGATTCTTCATAGATCACTATTTGTGGTTCTGAGATTCTGTGAATTCATCCATAAATTCATAGAACTCTGGGCTATAATTTATGTGAATGATATGATTACTGGGTTTAACTTATAATTAGATATATCCAAATGTTTTAGGGAATGTGTTTTATGAAACAAAGAGTATGTTTTTCATTCATTACTAATGCATTGATCCCAGGAATTATGTGTGTGCAAATTGTCAAGTTGGGTTGATTCTTCAGAAAAGGAAGGTAGAGGCTAATGAGTCTTCTTAGTGTGTCAGCGCATTCGTTAGAGAACAGTGTTTGGGGAAAATTAGTGTTATAGAAGAATTACATGGCTTCTAGGGATTAGATTGAATGAGTGTGTGTATTGTCCGTCCCTCATTCTAGTGTAAGTGGCAGGGATGCTAGTTAACAGAATGCCAGACATCATAGTGCCTGGGGCATATTTAGAGACCAGAGAAGATTTACAATAATCAAACACAAGTTGACAGAGTAGCATGAAGAAATTTCAATCCTCTCAGCCTTGCTTACAAACTTAATTAGGCTTATTGGGTCAGAAAATATTTTTCCTCCTCCCATTTTTTATCTGTTTCTCTTTCACCCCCACCTCTTGTTCCAGAGTATCTTTGAAGGGGTCACACTACCAACAAAAGGAGACTCTTTTGGTTAATCCTAATGTATTTGGTTTATTTGGCTTTAGGGAAAGGAACAGTGGCAACAACAAATTTTAAGATATATGAGGAACTCCATTTTTGATAGAGACACTGTATATTTTTCTAAAAATCATACTTTATTCAGGAAATTATGAAGAAAATTAATTTTTTGTGGCTCTAGAATTGGACCTTTTACAAGTATTTTTAATTTGTGGGAGCTGCTTGGCCCACCCCCTTAACATATTGCCAGCTGCATCTTTGCTTTATTTATCATTTATGTAATTTTACAGTGTAATCTTTTAGAGCAGTGTGTGTGCATGCTGTTCTTTGCATTTCCATTAGCAGCACAGTGTTGGGCTTCGGTTGATGATGGTGGATGATTGGGGGGTGGAGAAGAGGTGGAGTTTCTTCATATCATCCCTCTTGTGGTCAGTAAAATCATCCGACAAATGCCTTTCCAAGGATGTCGAGTATGTATAAAGGAAAAGCCTAGGAATGCTAAGGGAGTGGTGTTTTAGTGAGGATTTCATTCTCCTCTACTCCATGGAAACGAGCCTTTTGAGCTTTTACTTGTCTGCTGATTTGTCCGGTGATCCAGGTAATCTATAGCAGTCTTTGTTTTCTCGGTGGTGTATGAAATGTAGCAAAATGGTAGAAAAATAGCTTTAGTGAAAGGGATATACTTATAAAAGAGGAATAAAATTTAAAAGGAAAAGGGTATTTTTACATTGTTCACTATTCTTAAAATAGCTTTTAAGGTTTTTTTTCATGTTTAAAGAGACTAATTTGACCTAAAGGAAGAAAATTCCTAGTTTTAAAAATCTGTGCTTTAATTGCTTAGCTTGAGAACAAAGGTTTTAACATCCAGCATTGCAGGGATATTTTTATTCAAAAGGATAGGAAGCAGCATCCTTCTTTTACCTTTTGAGAACTGAATTGACATAACTTTTCTTGAATCTTAGCTAGGGACTCTGATTTATTATTCTATAAATTGTGAGTTAATTATCTGAAGCTTCAGGATGCTTGTTTCCCTTTGATACCTAAGAGACCTTGGATGGGATATGAGGGGGCCAGGGATTAATCCTATAGTGGGGAAAGGGAATGTTTTTACAGAGTAATCTTCATGATTTTTCTTTCATTTGAAGCTAAATTGAAATATACAATCATTTGGAAATGGTGACGATATCCATGATACCAAACACTCTTATCAATTTGAATTATTTTATCCTTTGTTCAGTTTGTGGTATTTTTGCTCTTATCAGCTAAAATGTTGGTTATAAATAAGAAGAAGCTGCCAGATTACTATGTGATGGCATTGAAATTGCAATTCTGAGGAGTGTTTTTTTTTTTTTTTTTGCATTCATATCTGTGAATACAGGAGCAGAGACATGAATGTAAAAAGTAGAAGTGGTATAAAATGCCGCAGGCTTTTTTGCTTTCTTCTGAAGGTGTTCTTCATGGTGGAAGCTGTTTTATTTTAAACAGAAAGACCCAGGACCATAGTTTATGATACTAAGAAGTGTTTAGTGCTACAGACTTTTCTGTTGAGAAATGAGAGACCAAAAACATTTTAAAGTATACTCTGAAGCTTTCAGTTAGTTTGATTATCTCCATCATAGTGATACGAGTTATCATACTATTGGCCACATTTTGCAAGCTGGTTGTTTCCTTAGAATACTAATAAATTAACAAATGCTCATTGAGTTTACATTACTTTAGTACTTTAGATATAAACATGGTTTATCGTCTAGCAGAGGGTATAAAAAACCTATGCATATCATGCACTATTTTTTTTATGTGTGTGTGTGCTGGAATACAAGTATTGGTTATATACTTACGTACTGACATGCAGGTATTTTACATAAACTACTACATTTAATCCTCATAATAACATCATCACAAAACTATCTCCATCCCTCTTTTATAGATGAGGAAATTTATATTTTGAGAGGTTAAATAATTCATCATAAGTAACAAAATCATAAAGTGATGAAGCCCAGGTCAGTCAAACTCTAAAACTCTTTCTGTAGTTTTAATATGAGTAGATTAAAACATTTTATCACAATTATTTGACATCACAAAGAGTGATGCCAATAGAGTGAGCAGGAGATCCTAGTCTCTGCCAGAAATTGAATGGATAAAAAATTTAGCATCGTATTTATAAAATGTCAAGGTTGGACTAGGTCACCTAAAGTTCAGTTCTAACATTATATGATTGTATTCCATGTAAGAGATTTTCATGTGTGACTTATGGAAACAAATATCATTACTTTCAAGTTTTTATTATAAATATATTTAGTTTCCATTCCTGATCCTTTATAACCTGCTCTAATTTTTCTTCAGAGGTTCTCTGTAGTGCATATCACCACCTAATATATTACAGTATACATTTATATATTAAATCATTGTTGTTTATTGTCTGCCTCTTGCCTTTCCCCCAGATACATTGCAAGGACATAGACTAGTGCCTGAGTACATAGTATGCAGTTATAAATTCATTTATTGAATGAATGAATAATAGACTTTTATAGTACATTGGTAAGATATATAAGTAACTTCATACTTTTTAATACCAACAGATTCTCTTGGGGCTAACATTATTCATTTTACTATTACAATGACCATTTAAGGAACTAATTAGTGTGAGAATTTTGAAAAGAAGAAAACCTACAAAACAATTGAGTTTAGGCAAGTAAACTTAAATTTGTTGGAACTTCCCCATACAAAATTATTGATAGTATAGAACTTGCCAACCATAGGTTTACCCAATATTGTATTTTAAAATACTAAAGCATTTTTAGATTCTTTCACATACGCAAAGAAAAACATAGTAGCAAAGTTCCTTTTTGGTTTATCTGTTAATTTATGTATACTTTCAAATGTTATTAATTTACAATGGACAGAAAATATTCAGACCCCACTGAGTCTTTTACTTAAAAGATATTTCATGACATTATGTATGACATTATGACATTATGTCATATGACATAATGTATGACATTATGAAGTATGACATTATGTTAACTGGTAGTTTTGGTTCATTTGAATGTTAGACTTTGAGATTTCAGTAACTTTATTGAGGTAAAAATTGATGTATAATAAACTGTGTATGTCTGAAGTATAAAATTTGATACGTTTTGAGATATATATATACACACACACACACACACACACACACACACACACACACACACACACACACACACACACACACACACACACACACATACACACACACACACACAACTGGGAAACTGTCCACCCCAATCAAGATAATAGACATATCCATCACCCCATACCTTTTGTAATTCTTCCCTCCCAACCCTCCCCACCCATCGTCAGGCACCCACTGATATTGTCATTATAGATTAGTTTCTATTTTCTTGCTTTTTGTCATTTAGATTAGTTTGCATTTTCTTGAATTTTATATAATTGGAATTTTACAGTGTATGTTCTTTTTGTTTTTCTTTTATTCTGCATAATTACTTTAAGATTTGTCCATGGTGTAGTGTGTATCAATAATTCATACCTTTTTTTTTTGCTGAATAATATTCCAGTGTATGGATATACCACAATTTGTTTACCCATTTATCCATTGATGGACATTTGGGTTATTTTCAAGTTTTGGACTATTAAGAATAAATTTGCTTTGGACATATAAGTCTCTGTATGGACATATATTTTCATTTCACCTAGGAGTGGAATGGCTGAATCATGTGGTAAGAGTGTATTTAACTCTTTCAGAAACTGCCAAACTAGTTTTCTGAAGTGGTTTTATTGTATCACATTCCTACCAGCAAAGTTCCAGTTGCTCCAAAGCCTCACCAATACCTGGTATTGTTAATCTTTCTCATTTCAGCCATTTTAGTGGGTGTGTAATGGTATCATTGTAGCTTTTATTTGCATTTCATCTCATGATCAGTGACGCTGAGCATCTTTTTATGTGTTATTTACCATCCCTGTGTCTTCTTTCATGAATTATCTATCCAAATCTTGTTTTTAATTGTGTTCTCTGTTAATATTGAGTTGTAAGAGTTCATTATATATTCTGGATATGAGTCCATTATTATATATATGATTTGGAAATATTTTGTCCCAGTCTGTGGCTTGTCTTTTCATTTGCTTGGTATTCTCTCTCTTTTTAAAAAGCTTAATTGAGATGTAGTTCACATTTCAAAGATCAGAAGTTTTTAACTTTAAATCTCAGTCTGTCAGTATTTTCTTTCATGGATTATGCTTTTGGTATGTCTAAGAAATATTTACCTAACTGATATTTTTCCTATATTTGCTTTTAGAAGTTTTATAATTTTAAGTTTACTTTTAGGTCTGTGATACATTTTGAGGTAATTTTTAATATGGCTTGAGGTATAGATTGAAGTATATATTTTTACATACGAATATTCAAAAGTCTAGCACCATTTCTTAAACTATCTTTTCTCCACTTAATTCCCTTTGAACCTATGTTGGAAATCAGTTGTCCATATACATGAAGTCTCTATTCTGTTCTATTGATTTCTTTGTCTGTCTTGACCCCAAAACCACACTGTCTTGACTACTGTAGCTTTATAATAAGTCTTGAAATCAAATAGAGTTAGTCCTCTATGTTCTTCGTTTTTCAAAATTGTTACCTGGTCTAGGCCCTTTGCATTTCTGCATTAACATTGGAATCAGTTTGTCAATTACTGAAAAAAAAGCATGTTGGAAATTTAATTGGTATTACGTTGAATCTGTAGATCTTGTTGAATCAGTGTTGTTAAAATGATGTCTTAATGATATTGAGTTTTCCAGTCCATGAACATGACATATCACTGTACTTATTTAGGTCTTAATTTTTCTCAGCCATGTTTTCTAGTTTTCCGTTTTCAGGTCTCATATATCTTTTGTCAGATTTACCCTAAATATTTAATATTTTAATGCTATCGTAAATAGTATTGTCTTTTCAATTTTAATTTCTAATCATTCATTGCTAGTACAATATACAGAAATACAATTGATTTTGAATCCTAAAGTCCTGTTAAGCTTATTAATTAGTTCTAGTAGCTTTTTTGTTGATTTCATAGAGTTTTCTATGTAGATCATCATGTAATCTGTGAATAAAGACAGTTTTACCTCTTCCTTTCCAATCTGGATACCTTTTATTTATTTGTTCCTGACTTACTGCACTGGCTAGAGTAGTACAGTGTTGAGTAAAAGTGGTTAGAGGAGATATCCCTGTCCTGTTCCTAATCCTAGGGGGAAAGCATTCCATTTTTCACATTAAGCATGATGTTAGCTGTAGGGTGTTTTATAGATGCCATTTATCAGGTTAGGCTTTTTATGAGTGTTTATTGTTATAAGAACTAGAAATGTAATTTATAACACTATTGCTCAAATTAAATAAAGGTTTTTAAAAGTAGAAAAGATCACATTTACATTTTTTACGAAGAAAGGCTTTCGGAGTATTTTTCATTCTAATACTCTTTTAACAGGTGAATTCCACCACTGCAATATTCTGGCATTGCAAGGGACATCATAACTAAACATTTTTAGTATTTTTTCTGCTATGTAATTGTTGTGACATAAATTTGGAGTCAAAGATATTATAAGAACATGATGGGGAAGTAGAAACTAGAGATACATAAAATGTCCTTTAAAATAAAGCTTTTTTATAAGTTTATGGATATTTTGATTCCATAAAAATCAATAATAAGGAGTAAAATCATATAACTTTCGCAGTATATCTCAGATTTAGTCTAACCCTTACATTTTACAGATGATGTTAAGTGAATCTCTTGGGGAGTCTCATGTACTTTCATGATTTCTGCTATCATGGCGATGTCATCCAAATCTGAATTGCCAAATCAGTCTCTTCTCTGAACTCCAGTCCTTAGTAGACATGTCTACTATGATGTCCTGAAGGTACCTTGACTAACATAAAACTGCTTATTTCCAAAACCTGCTCTTGCATTTCTTTTCATGGTGAGTGGCACAAATGTCTTGCTATCTAAGCCAAAATCCTTTTCCACCTTTTTTCCTAAATCTGCTGGAACTTCAGTGCTTATTTTCATAGTATTATTTTTGGTATTTATCCCCTTTTCTTCATTTCCTTTGTTATTGCACTCTTCATCATTTTTTAATCTGTAATATTATTATTTTCTAATTAGTTTTCCAGCACTCAGCTTCATACCTTTCCTGCCCATTCTTCATGCTGTTTTCAAGGCGGTATTTCTAAAATACATACTGGATCATATTACTGCCTGGCTTACAATCTGTCGGTGTTCCTGCATTGTCTTGTAGCAGTGGTTTTTTGGAGGAAGGGTGTTATGGACCTCTTTTGAAACCCTCTCTAGAGAGTCTCATAGTCTAAAATTTTCAATACCTATAGAAGCTGAAACCTGGATTAAGAACCTTTCTACAGACTGAAATTTGAATTCCTCCGTATGGTATATAGACCCCCTTTGATCTGCTTACTGTTTATTCTTTCCAGACATCATTACTCTCCTCCCACCCAACCCCCATACTCCAGCCATACTGAGCTACTTGCATTTTCTCCAAACACATCAGCATATGCTTCTTCCCTTGCTTATAATTTCTCTAGTTGACTCTTTTCTTTGGTTGAATTATTAATTCATTCAACACATATTTATTGAACATTTTGAGGAGCTATGCCAGGTGCTGGATTTACTGTGTACTTACAGAGCTGTCTAATGATAAGACCAACATTAAACACAAAATAATTAAATCATTATAAAATGTGGTAAACGGTATTAAAAAAGAAAGAAAGGGGTGATTATGGGAGACAATAACAGGAGGAGCTTAATTTAAATTGGAGAGCAGAGGTCAGGAAAGGCCTTTCTGAGGTAGAAACCTTTAAGCAGAGACCTAAAGTATACGCAGGAGTTGGGCTGGTAGGGAGAGTGTCTCAGAGAAGAATACAAGATATCCTTTTGGGGGGAAGCATGCATGTGAAGCACTGAAGGTAGGCCATTGTGGCTGGAGCATAGGCAGTGAGCAGGAGAGTGGTAAGGTTGAGATTAGAAAGGTAACAAGAGTTATGTTTCATATTTGGGCCTTGCATGTCATGTTTGGTGTTTGGATTTTTTTCCTGAATGCAGTGGGAAAGAATTTAAGTGGGGGAGGACATGTTAAGATTGGTGTTTTGAAATTATATGGCTGCTGTATGGGAAAATGAATTGGAGGGTGTGTGCAAGACTAGAAGTGGCAAGGCCTATTAAACTATTGCAGTAGTCTAGGTTTGAGATGAGATGCCTAGCTCTAGGCTAGCAATGGTGAAGGTCAGAAAAAGACAAATGAGATATGTATCGAAGGTAAAATCAGTAGACTTTGATGGTGAATGTTAACTCCTTGAAAATAGTGACATTTATTTTGTGTCTTCAATTTCTAGATCAGTGCCTGGTATACAGTTAATGCTCAATAAATATTGTTGGATGGATGGAGAGTTGGATGCATTGGATGTGGGGCCTCACGGAGAGGAAGCTGTCATTAATGATTTCTAGATTTCTGACTGGATCAGCTAGGTGGATGGAGGTCTGTTTATTAAGATGGAGAAGCAGGTTTTGAGAGGCAGAGTAAGAATTTAGTTATAGATTTATTGAATTTGAGATGCCAGTGGGATATCTAAATGCATATGCCCAGACGGCAGTTGGTTGGGGCCCAGAAGGTAGAGGAAGTCCATCTGACAATGTCTAATATCCATTCTTTCATTAGACAAATATTTATTGAGCACCTACTCTGTGCCTAGTACTGTCCTGAGATATAGCAGTGAACCAGAGATCCTTACATCATAGAGTTTATATTCCTGCAGGTTAGGGGTAGGATGGGTGATAGATCAACAAATAAATGCTTTTTAAAAAATGAGTACAATATGGGGTATAGTGAGGGCACAAGATTAAGACAAATTCTCCATTGAGGAAACACTCATCTTTCACTGGATGGCAGTGGGGGGTGGCTTTTGTTACAAGTATGTATTAATTTCTGTATGTTAGTTGATTTAGTGCTTACCCTCAGTTCTCTCACCTTAGCTTCTACATTCCTGAGTTGTTTATTTTGACTGTTTTTTATTGGATGGATTTTGGCTTTAAGTAGATTTTCCCTCCTCTCCAAGAAGAGCTCATAGGTGCTTTATTACCTTATTTCTCTAAAGATTTCTTTTATTTCTATTTCCAGTATGTATAAAAACTTTTAAAGGAAATTTAAACATTGTGTCATTTCTCTTCTCACACTGGAGTCATATCTTCTAGCATGTGGAGTCTTATTGTGGAGAAATCTTGAGGCTAACTTAATCTTTCCCATTTGCACATAACTTACATTTATTTGTCTAGGTGCTCATATAACTCTTTATTTAAAAATCTTAAATTTCTATAACTTTAACAGTGTATGTGTTAGGGTTGATTATTTTGTGCCTGTTTTTATAAGGTGCATTGTATCCTTCCCATCTTCAGATACAAATTATTCTGTATTTTTTTGAATTTTTAAAAATATATTTTTGAATATTCTTTTTATCCCTATAAAGCATAATGGTTACGAACAAGGCTCTAGAACTGTAAGGTCTGGGTTCACAACTCAGCTTCTCTGCTTACTATCTGGCCTTGGGCAAGTTCCTTAATCTTTCTGTTCCTTAGTTTCTTCATTTAAAACAGGGATAATAGTAGTATTTATTGAGGATTAAATGAATTAATATATATATATATATAATGCTGTTGCAACAGTTACTGGCATATGTTACATGCACGGTAAGTGTTAGCTATTACTATTAACTATTCCATTTTCCTGTTACCTACTGTTCTTTTCTGTTAGTGTTCAAAAGGCCTGTGTGGCTCACAGCAAAGTTCTTGAGGTCACAGGGTTTTCTGTGTCGTGTGGCAGTTGCTCTGTGTTTCTATCATTATCTCCATTTTTACCTCCAGCATTTTCCTAAACCTAGGAATGTTTCAACTGTTCTGTTTTGTTTCGTTTTCCTTTAATTTTACTTCCTCCTGTTGTTCTGTTTCTACAGAGACCCGCTATTCCCTTGTTCTAGCCACACATCTGGATGTTGTGTTCCTAGTCAAAGGATGGTTAGATCTTCATTTCAGATCTGTGGTCCTTAGGCTTAAGGAAATCTGATTCCTGTTCAGGTCTGCTAAGACTTCCTTGGTATGCATCGAGAATTTAATAGATTTGGCAAGTATGTTTTGTAGTTAGTGGTTTAAGGTTATACTCACGTCCTTCCTTCATGGAAGATGGATTTTTTTTTCCCCTCTATTTTTGCTTTTAGTGTTGAGGAAGGCTGGTGGAGTAAAACTGCTTTCGTTCTTTTTCATCTTTACCTGGAGTTTAGTGCATATTTATTGCATTGAAGGAATGAGTGGTTTGTGAGAACATTGCCATGAATAAACACATTCAGGTGGAAACAGATTTCTCCTTAGATGTATAGCTGGCAAGTTGTCCATGTGGCAAGTAGATGTTAACTAAATTCTCAACCAAGCTTTGAGATTTGGAGACATGGATTCTGTAGGGTTGGGAGTTTTTTCATAACCAGTTTTTATTGGCTTATCTCTGCCTAAAACGAATAAAGGGTATGAATACCTTTCTAGCTAAATATTTTGTAGTTATACCAGATATAGTTTTCTGATTCTCACTCATGTGAAAACTTTTAGTTAACTGTAAAAAACTATACAAAGGGAAGATAATGTTTTCTTGTAAGGTAGTAGTCTACAGGTTGAGAGTAGGGACTCTAGTTAGACTATGAGGGTTTCAGTCAGAAGTCCTCCATCTACTAGTTATATAACTTGTATAAGTTACTTAATTTCTTTGAATCTCACGGTTTCCTACTATAAAGAGAAGCTAAAAATAATATTTCTCTCTTTGAATTTTTGTTAGAATAAAATTAACTAATATATACGTATAAAATACTTCATGCAGAGACTGGCATATGGTAAGTACTCAAGTACGTTTTAGCTAATATAATCATGATTTTAACTGTTAATGATTACTCTTATCCTGGGTAATGGAGGACGTATATTTGGAGCAATCTGCCTAGCATAGTTTTTAACTACCAAGTGTAACCTGAAGGTATTGAGTGTTCCTCAGCTAATAACCTTTCTTCCCAAATGAGTATTTTTCAGGGAATCTAACCTCAAGAAATATGGACCAGCTTACTGTGTTATTCTTTTTTTTTTAATTAATTAATTAATTTATTTATGGCTGCGTTGGGTCTTCATTGCTGCATGTGCGCTTTCTCTAGTTGTGGCAGGAGGGGGCTACTCTTCATTGCAGTGTGTGGGCTTCTCATTGCGGTGGCTTCTCTTGTTGTGTCGCACGAGCTCTAGGTGTGCGGACTTCAGTAGTTGTGAAGTCAGTAGTTGTGACTCGCAGGCTCTAGAGCGCAGGCTCAGTAGTTGTGGCACACAGGCTTAGTTGTTCCGTGGCATGTGGAATCTTCCTGGACCAGAGATTGAACCCATGTCCCCTGCATTGGCAGGCAGATTCTTAACCACTGCGCCACCAGGGAAGTCCTACTGTGTTGTTCTTTACCTCTCTAATTTATGCTTATTTCCAGCCAGTTTATCTCTTCTTTAAAATACAAGTTCAGCAGAATGATTTTTCTCATAAGAATTCAGAAACCTTTGTTCTGATGATGAGCCCATTTAAATTTGGGTTTGAGCACTGATAGAAAACTAAGCTGGATTCCCTTAATGGGGAATCTGTCCATTCACCCTCCCAGGGTAGAATTTTTCTCAGGAACTAAATAGCTTTATCTAGCAGGGTCTTCCTGCCATTAGCAGTGGGACAGTACAAAGGCCACATTGAGCATAGCTGCTGGGGAAACCTTTTTCCTTCTCTGGCCTGTAAATGCCATTCTGTCTCTGTGAAAAGCCCTGACATCAGCTCTTGGAAAAATCCAAATACTTGTGTTAGAACAGGGCTGAAGCACTTGCCTGGGCAGAGACTAAATGGCTGAACTATGGTTCTAAGTTTACCAGATGGCTCTCAGTCATGTTATGCTTAAAAAAAAAATTGAGGGGCTTCCCTGGTTGTGCAGTGGTTAAGATTCTGCCTGCCAATGCAGGGGACACGGGTTCGAGCCCTGGCCCAGGAAGATCCCACATGCCGCGGAGCAGCTAAGCCCGTGAGTCACAACTACTGAGCCTGTGCTCTACGGCCCGTGAGCCACAACTACTGAGCCCGCGTGCCACAGCTACTGAAGCCCATGTGCCTAGAGCCCGTGCTCCGCAACGTGAGAAGTCACTTCAGTGAGAAGCCTGCACACCGCAACGATGAGTATCTCCTCCTTGTTGTAACTAGAGATAGCCTGCGCACAGCAATGAAGACCCAACACAGTGAAAAATAAATAAATAAAATAAATTTAAAAAATTGAGTCTATGAGTTTCAGGTGTTATCTAGAGAAATTAGGATAGAAAGGACAATCTAACAGCTACCCCCCCTTTCTTTGCTAGTTTCCTCATTTTATTCTTTTTCCTAACTTCAAGATAATGTGGAATTCATGCTTGGTGGGGACAGAATATATCAACATTATAAACTTTATATAGTATTCTTCACATATTAGGTGCCTCATAAGTATTTGATTTTGGGGGCAAAATACACTGTTACTGTAAACATAGACTGAACTAAACTTTCTTAGTGTTCAAATCTATGGAATATGAAAGTTCATTCATCAGAGGGCTCCTTTAAAACATAAATCAGTTCATGATTTAAAAACCTACAGTGGTGTTCCATTGTACTTTGAATAAAATCAAAATTTGTTGACATGGCTCATATTCTTACATTATCTGGTTCCTGTCAAAAGATCTGTTGATCTTGTCTTAGTACTTCTCTCTTGGTCTTTATGCTCAAGCCTCAGTGGACTTTGTATTTCTTGAAAACAGTAAGCTTCTTCTCCCTTGTGACCTTTGTACTGTCTGTTCCCTTTGCCTGTAAACCTCTGGCTCCAGATCGTCTCATGGCTGGCTCCTTTACCTCATTTATGTCTCAGCTCAAATGCTTTAGAGGTCTTTTTTGAATAAACTAAATTAACTCATTTAATCACAGTTACATGTCTTTTATTTTTCTCATAGCGCTTACCACTATCTGAAATTATTTGGTACAGTTATTTGTTTGGTCTGTTGTCTTCTTGTAGAATGTAAGCTTCTTGAGAGCAGAGGCCTTATCTGTTCACCGATGAACCTCTAGTGTCTAGAACTGCTTTGGCACAGATTGCTGTTCCTGTAACTCAGTATGCATTTGGCTGCCTGTAACAGGAACTAAGTCAAACTGACTTAAGCAGTAAGGACATTTACTGGCTCACATAAAAAGTCTAGAGGGAGGGTTGAGGAATTTTTGACTTAGTGGCTTAACTGTGTCAGTGGCCCAGGTTCTTTCCATTTTTCCACTTTTGCCATCATTGTCAGCTTCATCTTAAACTAACCTTTAAGATTGGATGCTAACTAGCAAGTTAGGGCTACTCGCTTCCTCATTCACATCCAGTGGGAGAGGAAAAGAAGTTTCATGTGGTTCTCTCTTAAGAGTAAGAAAATACTTTCACAGATGTGTCTGGTAAACTTTGTTTCTATTCTCCAATCGCTTTCTGAATCAATCACTTACCCGAGAATGGAATTACATTAGGCCAAAACGTTCCATCTCTTTTTGCTGCAAATGGAGTCATCTTTCTCTGAGTCAGCTGGGCTCTGAGGAAAGTAGTAGATAAGATAGTAGTAGAGTAAAATTATGGTTTCTGGATTGGGAATCACTTATATCCTCTGTAATTCTAAATAAAATTTTTTTTAATGAATGAATTCATTTAGTAAACCTGTATTGAATTGTCAGATATATGCTCAGCACTCTACTAGTTAATTGGAATACAAAATCAGATAGAACATGGTTTTCACTTTCAGATAATTTAAGGTTTAGTGAGAGAGTCAAACAAGTTAACAGAATATTAAAATTGTTTTAAAAATCAACATGATGGGGCTTCCCTGGTGGCGCAGTGGTTGAAAGTCCGCCTGCCGATGCAGGGGACACGGGTTCGTGCCCCGGTCTGGGAAGATCCCACATGCCGCGGAGCGGCTGGGCCCGTGAGCCATGGCCGCTGAGCCTGCGCATGTGGAGCCTGTGCTTCGCAGCGGGAGAGGCCACAACAGTGAGAGGCCTGTGTACCGCAAAAACACACACACACACACAAAAACAACAAAATCAACATGATGCACCATGGTGACTATAGTTAACACTGCTGTATAACTTGTAGGAAAGTTGTTAAGAGAATGAATTCTAAGAATTCTTATCACAAGGAGAAATTTTTTTTTTCCTTTTTTCTTCTTTCCTTTTTATTGTATCTTTAAGAGATGTTTGTTAGCTAAACCTATTGTGGTAATCATTTCACAATATGTGTAAATTAAGCCTTCATGCTGTACACCTTAAACTTATCCAGTGGTGTGTGTCAATTATTTCTCAATAAAACTGGAAAAAATCAATTCATTGATTTAAATAATTGAATACAAGAGAAAGTGGAAAAAAGTGAAAAGGGGAAACAAAGAACAGATGAGACAAATGAAAAGCAAATACCAATCATGATAGACTTAAACCTGTCCATATCAGTAATCACATTAAAGGTAAATGGCCCAAACACCTCAATTAAAAGGCAGAGATTATCAGATTGGATAAAACAGCAAAGCCCAACTATATGCTGCCTACAAGAAACACATCTTAAAACTAAATACACACAATTTAAAAGTAAAAGGGTAGAAAAAGATATGCTATGCCAACACTAATCAAAGTAAAGTTAACATGACTGCATTAATATCAGATAAAGTAGATTTCAGAGCAAAAATATTATGAGGGATAAAGAAGGTCATTTCATAATGATAAAGGGGTCAATAAAGGAGAAGAAAACATAGCAGTTGTAAACTTTTATGCATCTATTAACAGAGCTTTAAAACTCATGAAACAAAAACTGATGTAACCACAACAGACAAATGTACAATCATTAACAGTGATTTCAGTATCCCTCCATAATTGAAAGAAGTAGACTGAAAGTCAGCAAAGATACAGAATACTTAACACTATTGACCAATTTGATCTAATTGTGTTTATAGAACACTCTAGCCAACAACATAATGCACTTTTTTTTTTTTTGCAAGTGCACTGTGGAACATTTACTAAGATAGACCATATTCTGGGCCACAGAATAAATTTGAATAAATTAAAAAGATTTAAGTCATACAAAGTATGTTCTCTGACCACAATGGAATTAGGTTAGAAATCAATAAAAGAAAGATTTCTGGAAAGCCCCCAAATATTTGGAAATTAAACAGCAGAATTTTGAATAACCCATGTCTCAAAGAAGAAATCAAAAGGGAAATGGGAAATTATTTTGTGCTGAATTAAAATGAAAACACAAAATATCAGAATTTGTGGAATGCCACTAAAGCATTACTTAGAAAGTTATAGCATTAAATACCTATTAGAAAAGAGGAAAGGTCTAAAGTCAGTGACATCAACTTCTGTTTTAAGAAACTAGAAAAATAAGAGGAAATTTAAACCAAATTAAGCAGAAGAAAGAAAAAAAGATCAGAGTAGGAGGCAATGAAGTAGAAACAGTAGAGAAAGACAGTGAAAGCAAAAGCTAATTCTTTTGAGAATATCGGTAAAGTTGTTAAATCTCTAGTCAGGCTGATCAGGAATAAAGACGAGAAGACAAACATTACCAATTTCAGGAATCAGAGAGGTGATATCACTACAGATTCTATAAATATTAAAAAGATTATAAGGGAGTATTATGAATAGCATGCCAGTAAATTTAACAATTTAGGTGAATTATGGTTTGGAATTTTATAAATCCCAACAATATTAATATATAATACATAAGTATATATACCTATGTATTATATAATATATAAATAGCATATAAAATACATATATATGAACATATAAAAGACATGTATGTGTGTGTATGTATGTGTGTATATATATATATATATACACATACACACATATACATAGATGGGAGCTAGATTTCTCACTGTCAGATTGGGAAGTTAAGCAAAGAGGGAAGGTGAATGAACTCTGTAGTACTGAATTAGAATCAGAGACATCAGTATGAACTCGTATTTAGTTTAATGAATATGCAGATGGATAGATACTATACATGAGTTAGTATACACACATGAATTTCTTAGCTTTGTTTGCTGAGAGGGCCAAGAAGTGTTGACACCCCAGTAGCAGCAAGTACACTCAGCACCCAGATCTTGGTTTCTAAATACCATTGTCCAATAAAATGACTCCTTAGAGAAATGGTTGATTCTAGGGCTGGAGTAGGGAAGATATAAGATGAGCCTAAAGCACTTTGTAGTGCCAGAAACAGGAAGTGCTCAAAAAATAAAACAGTGGGGGCATGTCAAAGGGATACAGGTGAAGGAACTCTCAATGGCTGAAGCTGAAATCATTTGAGCAAGAAAATAATGTAGTATTGGATTAGAACTCAAAGTGTAAAATGAGTATACGTGAGTTCATGCTGATAGAAATTATTGCATAAATAAGAGGAGAAGACACAAATTTTCCTTATGGGAAGAATTCCAAGTAGCATATGTAAATTATGCCTCCTCCAGGAGATGGAGCTTAATCTTCCCAACCCCTAGTATGGACTAGATTTAGTGGCTTGCTTCTAAAGAGTAGAGTATGGAAAGGGGAAAAAAGGAACTTTACAGGGAGAAGTCTGGCAAATGCTAGCTTAACCAAATGATCAAGGTTAACATTGCTAGTGATATCACATTGATATTGTGCATCCTTTGATATGTGATAAGAAAGGCATTTCACCTCTGTGGTATTCCAGAAATAGGCCCACATATATATTTACAACTGATTTTCAACGAAAGTGTAAAGGCAATTCAGTAGAGAAAGGATGGTCTTTTCAACAAATGATTCTGGAACAATGGGATATCTATATGCAAAGAAATAAATTTCTATCCATACTCATGCCCTATACAAAAATTATTGCAAAATATGTCATAGACCTGAAAGTAAAATTGAAAATCATTAAGCTTTTAGAAGAAAATGTAGGAGAAAAGTCTTTGTGACTTTGTGTTAGGCAAAGGTTTCTTAGATATGACACCAAAAGTGTGTGCAAAAGACTGTTTCCAAATGAGATCACATTCACAAGTACCAGAGGTTAGAACTTCAACATATCTTTTTGGAGGACACAATTCAATGCATAACAAGTGTAGTGGTTCCCAGTTTAGGGATTGCTTCTATGTTTAATGCAGGGGAACTGAGAATTTCTCTATATACTAAGTGCAATTCCCATACTGTGTAAGTAAAGCATCTTCCATATCTTTGCTTACTTTTCTTTCAAATGCAATGATGGTGTTGTAATTAATAAATACAAGTTCATTTGAAAATATTATGAGTTTGTTGTAGCTTTTCGGCATTTATTCAATTTGTGAATAATATACCTCTAACTGCAATTATGTGGATCTCTGCTTTGTCTGTTTTTACTTTTAACAGCAATAGTCGCTTTCACCTATTTTGTGCCGAACTTTGACACTCAGACACCAAAATAATGTTACTTTGTCTTACAAAGTCTGTTCCTAAAACAGCTCCTTCAGCTTCTTGCTTCTGTGTGTTTCCTTAAGGGATAGAAATGAGTTCATGGGATTGAGCTAGGAGGATTGAGACACTGCTGTGTCTTCTCTTTTCTGTTTACCTGGTACACACAGAAACTCCTCTTTACTTCTAGCCAAACTCCCATGTGGATTCCTTACTGTAGATAAATTCATCTTAAGGAAGAAATCAAGAGGGAGTGCATAACTTGAATTACAACGATATTTTGTTACAACATTGTTTATTATACTAAAAAGTGGATCTAGCCTAAGTATTTACAAATGGGAATTGGTTAAATTAATTAAGTAGCTATATCACAAAGAACTTTGCAGGTATCAAGAATTATCTAGAGCCCTGTTTTTTTAAATCTTTATCTCATTTGTAAGTTCAATATATAAAATAAATAAAAGCTAAGCAGCTCTGATGTATGGGGAACCTAGAGTCTTCATCTACCCAATTTTGTCCTCTGAGGGACCTCTTTCGAACCTCTAGGGTTTTATGCAGCACAATTTAAAACCAGTGCTGTAGTGAAAAATGTAATGATGTAAAATTATGTTGATATTAAGTTTAAAAAATTACCAAAACAATATGTCCATTATGCTTTAAGTTTTATAAAAAGAACTTTTATACACTGTGTTTATACTGTATACAAATACAGTAATCTTGAGAAAAGATGGGGGAAATATTCATTAAAATGCTAGGTGTTGAGATTATAGCTGATTTTTGGTTTCTGTTTTGTCTTTTTAATTTTTAAATTGTGTACATGTATTTCTTTGGGAATAAAAGATATTCTTTCATATTAAAAAGTAGAGAACCATTGCTTAATAGGAAACTTTACATTTTGGGAAAGATAACAGTCTCATTCGTCAATCCCTTGAGAGAGAGGAATTATCTTGAAAATGTTATAAAAATGATATTAGTAGCATAGGTTTATTTAGAAATTATTAATAGCAGTAGTCTTATGTGTTAAGCATGTTAGGATAAGTCACATTTTTAGCATCTAAGGGAGAAAATGGAAGTGAATGTCAGTGAATTCAGAATGAACTGAACTTTGTAAAGCAATGATCCTCAATTCTGGGATGATGTAAGAAGAATGTCAAAATAATTAAAACACCCTTTCTCTCCGCCTTTCCAGAGGCGAGCCATTGTTACTGATAAGAGTATACCTCAACTCTAGTTCCTTGGTTTTAGATCAAGAAAAACTTCTGTAGAAGAAAGGGTGAGATGGCATGCATATCACTAATTTTCTCACCTTTGCTCCACAAAATCAGAGGTTTTTTTTTTTTCTTTGCGGTAGTTTGAAAGTTTGGGGTATTCAGGTTTGGCAGCAGAAAGTGTGGTTTTATGGTAAACTAAGTGGACAGTTAAGAGGAATTGAGGAATTGTTAATATTTGATGGCAGAACCAAAGTGTTTATGAAGAGAAATGTCTCTAGTTTAAAACAAAAATTTTCATCAGATCATTCATTGTATACATAGACAGTAAAAGTATTTTCAATGAAAAATAATCTCCTCAGAAGAAAATAAAACACTTTTATGGATGTGGAAGGTGCGTTATATAGAAAACTTAATTGTAATGATATTGGCTCTGATCAGTTTTTTTAGTAGTCTTATCTTTACCTATATTTTATATCTGTATAGCCTCTAAATTTTCATTATTTATAGAAATATTTCACCAACTAAGGAATATGACTTAAATATAAGGATATGTAATCAAAATACTTACCCATAAAGCATTTCTTATATAATTTATACAAATCGTAAGTAGAAAACATAGAATATGCTCAATCCTTATTCCCTTAGAGTTCTTCCTGGAAAGTGTATGAGGTTTTTATCTCCTCAAAAGAAATAGACATATGTTGGTTTAGTTCAAGGAAATTGTGAACATTTTTAGAGTATGTGGGAACTAAGTTTATACTTTTCTCATTCCCTATATTTTCTTGTGATTTTGGGGGCAATCCTTGCCATTTAACTTGGGTTAAGTATAGCTATGGCAGTGATTAGCCTTCCTGTATTCAAGGAATGAGTGCACACCAAGTACCAACACCTGAAGGTAAGCAGAGATCAAGAATAATCTTTTGTGATTTGGGAGTTAGTGTAGTTTTGGTTATTTTTCCTTCTCCCAAGATTTTAGAAATAAAAGAGTCCTATTCCTGTAATTGTGTTGACACTTGATAAGAAATGTTTAGGCGCACTTAAGATAAATCCATTATAATTTGTTTTCTTGTTTAATTGATATTCCTTGCTACAGAATTCTTTTTTTTTTTTTTTTTTGGTACGCGGCCCTCTCGCTGTTGTGGCCTCTCCCGTTGCGGAGCACAGGCTCCGGACGCGCAGGCTCAGCGGCCATGGCTCACCGGCCTAGCTGGCCCGTGGCATGTGGGATCTTCCCGGACCAGGGCACGAACCCATATCCCCTGCATCGGCAGGCGGACTCTCAACCACTGCGCCACCAGGGAAGCTCCAGAATTCTATTTTTTAACTGATACATAATAATTTAAATTTTGAGTAGAACTTTTTTATATAATAGAAAATAAAATATTATTTGACATATTTTATATTATAATTTTATATTTTATGAAATTGTCAAGCTCTGATTAATGCTGAAGCTTGTCTCAGTGGCACCTCAATGCAAAAGGTAAAAAGCTAATAACTAAGACTTTCTACTTCTTCAGAAGCACAATTGTATCTTTCTGCAAATTTGCAGAAAGCAGCTTGTCCTAACAAATTTTGCACATTGTCACTTCAGTTTACAAAATATGAACATTTAATATTAATATATGTTATGTAAAATCTCGTTGGGAAACATGTCTGTCCCAGATTGAGGCCTTTTATTCTCTCTCATTTTTATTTTCACAAACATACCCTGAAATAGGGAATTGTGAAACAAGATTAAGATTTAAATCCTTATCTAATGAAAATCATACGTTGTCCCTGATTTATAAGTCATGAGATTATTCCGTAGAGTCCAGTTTCTTGCTGACATTTGTTTAATAATGGATTTGATGGCTTGAATGGTATTTAATGAGATGAGGATACTTAAGTAGTTTGAGGGTCTCAGACTTTTTCAAGTTTCTTTTTTTTTACTCTTTTTTCTTTTGGAGTGAATAATTTGAAGTCTAAAAAGACACTAAGTTAATGGTGATACTCATGATCTCAAAGGAAATTTATTTAGAAACCTTACAGGAAATACTCACAAAAATGATAATGTTCCAGATTGTCAATAAAAAGGTGAAAGTTTAATAAGCTGTTATTTTTATTGTGAATTACTTTTTCCAGTTCAGAAACAACCAATATGCAGTTTATAATAGCTCTGGCAGAGGGAATTAAAATAATTTAGAATTTACTATTTGATTTGTCAAAGTATGTCCAAGAAGTAAGAGACATTTACTTAGGGTCTGTCTTGTGTTTAAGTTCTTCAGTAAAAGTGGCAGTATACTAAGCTATGTTTTAAAAGTTAATTTGAGACCTTACATTACATTCTAGTGAATCATTTTTGGATTTTACACAGAACTGAGCTCCTTGTTCCTTGTCATTCTGTGGTTTGTATTGCAAGGTCCACAAGTTTAAAACTAATAACACCATGAAGAATTCTCCATGAGTCATCCTGTCAGCTGTAGCTTCTGCTTTAGAGCCTGTCTGATATAACTAATTAATGTTTTATTGCCAGCTCTGCTAAACTTTTCATGCTTTGGATCTATAAGCTAATAAAAAAGTACAATGGTAGATAATGTTCAGACTCTTTTTTTGGCTAGTTCCAAAATTTTTAGTTCTTTTAGTGACTCTAAGCTAGACCAGTTATAAATTATAGGTGGCATAAGAATTTATGACTGGTGTGGGTTTTTTTTGGCGGGGGGGAGGGAAGTGGTAGTGGTCATTTACTACTTTTGGATCTATGAATCTTGCTGTCCAGAGATCTAAAGATTGAATTAACAGTTCAGCTGAAGTCAGTACCATGGTCTGAATCCCTATACTTACGGGCGCTGTGTATTGTAGACAAATGTTCTTTTAGCTGTTATGTTTGTTATTTTGTGAAAAATGATATAATACTTGAGCTAGCTGGTTCATATTCATATTAGAGTAATTTCAAAATTAAGTGCTATACTTAAGGTTATTTAAATTATTTAATAGAAATATATAAATGAAAAACTCGATTTACATCTGGGACACAGAATGCCTTAATCATTCTTGATATTTTAAAGGAGATGAGGAAATAATGGACTTTTTTGCTAAGTGGCAGGTATGGTCAACATAATTTCACTATATTTAAGTAAAAATCACTGACCTTACTTGCCAGGAAAATTAAAAGTTTTGGTCGTAACCCGATATTTTTTCTTACCCTGTAGCATCTGGGAAGTTTGTTAACTTGAGTATTGCCCTTAATTTTATGTAATATGACTTGGAAAGTTAAGTTTATAGTTTCATCACTGGCTTTGAATTATGCATTTCTGTGGATTTTACTGAGCTAAAAACCGATTGGAATATTGTTAGTCTTTATTTTTATTTTCTATTGAATTTGAAGTCATGCAGCTAAAGTTCAGATTTTATTTTTGTTCTCCCTAATAGGTAATAATAATTAAGTGGTTACTATGTGCTAGGCAGTGCTTTTCATTTAATCCTTCTCATTTTCTGATTTAATCCTCAAAACAGACTTGTGAGGTAGGTCTAGTATTGTCACTGTTTTACAGATAGGTTAAGCAACTTGCCCACATTCAAGTACCTTCTCATTGTGAAACTAGAATATGAACCTAGTTATATTTTTTCTGAGGAGTCCCTGAACCTAAGGCCCTGAGATCACTTGTAATTTTCATCGACTATAACAATATTGGAATAGTCTGTTTTTTTCACTATTGTTTATTATCACTTTATGAGGGGTTGAGCCTTAGAACTATCTTGTTATCTGTTTTGCAGAGTTCTTTGTCTAGTAACTCTCCTCACTGGAGTGATTTTTTTCCCCCTGCATTTTAATATCACTAAAATCAGGATGTATCTTACAATGGAATTTTTGAGAATTCTAAATTTAGTAGCTAACATTGTTTGTTAATAAAAGCTTGACCACTATCCAACGTAGGTAAGATTTCCTTAACTTCCTCCCCTTCATTTCAGTTATCCATTATTAAGAACCATCTAACTCCCAAATTCCTCATCATAACTAAACCCAAGGGAGAAAAATCTAGTATCTTGGAGGAGGCAGAGAGTAGGAATTAAGGTTTGATTGTGATATCCCTATTTCTGCTTTCAGAACACTTCTCACTGGAGTAGTATCAAAAGGCTAGCTCTTCTCACCAAAATCAATAAAAGGAAAATACGATTTCTAGTAGGCTATTTATTATAAGCAAATATGTGATGACACAAAACTTTGGCTGTTCTTTGCAATATTTTAGATCCAGAAGAAATTCTGTTTAACGATCTTAAAAGTTTTAAGTTTTAAAATCTTAAAAACAATTATAACATCGTGTATGTGTATGTATATTGTAGAATAGTTAAACCTGTCTGGGACTTCCCTGGTGGCACAGTGGTTAAGAATCCGCCTGCCAGTGCAGGGGCATGGGTTTGAGCCCTGGTCTGGGAAGATCCCACATGCCGCGGAGCAACTAAGCCCATGCAACACAACTACTGAGTCTGCGCTCTACAGCCCGCGAGCCACAGCTACTGAGCCCACATGCCACAACTACTGAAGCCTGCGCGCCTAGAGCCCGTGCTCCACAACAAGAGAAGCCACCGCAATGAGAAGTCCGCACACCGCAACGAAGAGTAGTCCCCGCTTGCTGCAACTAGTGAAAGCCTGCGTGCAGCAAAGAAGACCCAACACAGCCAAAAATAAATAAAACTAAATAAATAAGTTTATTAAAAAAAACCCAAAAAACAAAAACCTGGCTAAAAAATGGAAGTTTTACTCCAGTATATATTAATTATAGGTTAGGGTTATTTAATTACCAAATCACATTTCCCTCTATAATAACATATTGGGAGGAGTGGGAAAATAAAAAATTGGGGGAGGCCTCTGTATATTGCTACCTAGTGATTTAATGCTAGAGCTCAGAACTAACAAGGAAAAGGCATCCTGAGTCGAGTGAAAGTATAGTGACATTTAAGGCCCTTGGTTAGGATTTTTGGCATACGAGTATGCTTAGTATATAGGTAATCAAAAATAGGGGCATCTAGTCACCTTATCCCAATGGCTCAAATTCCTGATAACCCTTTTCTTTACATATTATGGTTCTTCATATTGGCAGTTTGACTTTGTCTTATAACTAGCAGAATACATATACACATATATAAATATGCACGAAACATGTTCATTGTTGGCTAAATGTCCATGTCATCAATATGATACTTTCAAAAGCCAGACCCGTTTGATTAATTAGGCATATCCAACATGTCAGCATTCAGATACAGCTGTTGTACTTAAATATCTAACCAAAGGAGATTTTCACAATTTTATGATTGGACTATACAATGGACAGGGACTTGAAAATGGGATTTTGTACACCAGAATTGTTTCATCAGCCTTGTGTTGGGTTACTCTGTTGCTTAGAATATGACCATTTCTTAGCCTTTAGACCTACCTTTCTGTAGCATTTGATAGTATTACCTCTTCTTTATTGGTTCCTAGGGCAACCCTTTCTCCATTCTGATTTATCTTCTTAATCTCCTTCTTTGGCTCTCACATCCTTTCTCAGTTGTTCAGAAGCTAGGTTTCTTTTCCCCAGGATTCGATCCTTGGTGTTTTCTCTTTACCTGCTGTTTTAAATTTCAATGGCCATCAGTGGGTTGGTGACTCAAATCTACAACTCTAGCCCCAAGTTTTTCTTTGGAGTTCTAGCTTTCTGTTTCCAGCTATCTGATTACATCTTCATCTCAATATCCAGCAGATGGTAGGGATTTTACAAAACCATGGGATTCTCCTGGTGATTTTCTTAGCTGGAGCAGAGGGAAGAATGAAATAGCCAGGAGGGCCCTTGACTTTGTTACTTGCATACATGCAACTGCACATACATAGGTACATACATATTTGTTTGTTTTACCACATACTTTAAAGTGGAATTTGGTGACTAGAGAAAAAGTATTGTGATGTAAATAAAGCTTTTCTTGAGAAAAGTTCTTTGTACTTTCTGAATATAGTAAGTCGATTATGATAAGCAAGTTATACTGTAGGGCGGTCCTTCTTCTTTATCTTTTCATTCCCTTTTTGTCCTCTTTCCCTTCCTTTCCATTCCCTTGTAAGAGAAAATAACTCAGGAAACTGGTTTACAGTCAGTAGTCTGGGAACTTCCAGATTTCTTTACCAGAATCTCTCTGGATGATGCAGTTTCTGACGCAAGCAGCATTGTTTTGGGGTAGGAGTTTTTATAATGGCTGTCAGGCCAAGTGGCTAAGGTTGCTAACTGCAGGTATTGTCCTTTGCAGAAATTCAGCTGGGAATTCTTTTCTGCCAACTTTTATGTTCATCTTTAAATTTAAATCCCATTCCCTCCCACCTCCCCCAACAAGTAAGGATGGACTACTTAGGAACTCTTATTTCTGAAGGTTTGGTTATCTTTTGTAATCAGTATATTCTCTAGAGCAGTGTCCTCTCTTTTATCCCAGAACCCCCTTTCCTTATTATCCCTAACTTGGTCATAGAGTTAATATGCTATCGCTTATTAGGGAAGTTTCTGGATTCTCTTTTTCTTTGAATCAATTTTTACTTATATAGGAGGTAAAGGGATTTATAATTAAAGTTATATTTAGACTAAGGTTTTTTTTTTTTAAACTAAACTACCTCCATGCCAAATAAAATAGTCAGGTATCATTTTATGTTTATTTCTTACTACTGTTACTAGTAGCCTTAAAAAAATTTACTGATATTCTTAATAAGCCCTGTTCTTATCACCTAAATAATCTTTACATAAAATGTTATAGGTTGAGATAATTCTAAAAAGGACAGAAATGAGAAGAGGAATGGGAGGATGTTTGAGAACACTCTTTTAGACTTAGGTTAGCATTTATGTATAGCATCAAACTCTTATCAAGAAGCCTCCAGTAATATTTCCTTTAAAAAAGACAACCAGGAGAAAAGACTGTAGTTCTTTTAGCTTACAAACTGAAAAAACATTTAAAGTACCTTTGTTTTCTACTTTTGGAATATATTTTTAATAACTGATAGTACCCCAGTGGTAATTTTTTCTAAATTTCTGGTATTACCTAAACATAAATAATTGAGAAGAATGATTTAATCATGATCAAAGGTTAGACACAGACCAACCAATAGAGCAGTAATAAATATCCAGATATTTTGAATGGGGAAAGGTGAAGAAGGAACTTTTCCTAGGAAAACTAAATATAATATTTTAATGGTAAAATATTTCTCTTTGCTTAAGTTTTTTTAATCTGTAAAATGGAAATAATATCTTCATAGTTATTTTTTTAGGATTAAAAAATATTACAAGTGAACAGTTTAGAATAGTGCTTAGCATCTACTAAGCTCTCAATAAATGTAGCTATTGTTATTATTATTTGAATTTTTAAAAAGAGAACCCATACTCAGGGACAGCTGATGGTAAATACACCTGCAATTTAAGATTTAACAAAGTAGTTAAGATGTTAAAAAATGGTATCCAACTCCACCTGTTTGTTGAATCTTGCTTTGGGAAAGTTAGTATAAGATTTAAATCCCTTATTCTGGTTTTGTAGAATGAATAAGCTTAATAACAATCTTGCAAGTGAAATAACTACATCTATTCTTTTTGTTTTTTCTTTGTTTCAGGTTTCCCCTCAAAAAACCTATAAGGTAAGTTGTTCAGTTGCACTTCATATGTTTAGGTTAAATTTTACTTAGAAGTGTTCCTTCAAAATTATGGTACATTTTTGTGGTTTTAGAAAATGTGGATTTAAGTAGTTTAAAGTTTCAAAATGTTTTACAAATTTAAAATATAACAGGTGTTGCATATTTTTTCTGGAAGACAGCATTATTTTGATAACATTTCCAATGTTTTTAATATAAGCATTTTAAAAGTTTGTTCAAATTGATACTTAAGATCACTCCCTATGAAGAGATTTAATTTAAAAATCTATTGTGACTGTTTTCAGTTGTGAGTAGCTTGGGGAGTGTAAATGGATTGCCAGTTTTTGATGTGTTTTATCACTTGGGTAACTGTAACTGCCTTTTTAGTTAATGAACTTTGACAAACTGGATCAGTCTTAATTACCCTAAGACAGTAAAGGAAAAAATCCAAAATGTCTAAATATGTCTGTGCCTGTATCTCCATATTTATTCATTTCCTGGGATTAAAGGCCTCTTCCTCAGTACTCGTTCTTCAGCATCTTTTTTCTCTTTCATCTTAATTGTTGTATGTATTATTTAAAATGTAGTTAGTATGTCATTCCTAATTATTACAGTACTTTTATCATTTCTAGTGATGGCATAGGCCAGGATACCAATGCTAATCTTGGCATTTCAAGTAGTGGTCTTGTTTGTATTATAGTAGTGGTCTTGTTTGCTGCCCAGTCATTATCTGATCGAGTATAATTGGATAGGTCATAGGAAAAATAATAATTCTTATGCCATCTGGGCCTTGGAAAGACTTCTGTGGCAAGAATTATAGGCAGGCTTTAAGAGAGCCTTGCCCTAGAGAACAAATGTATGGACACCAAGGGGAGAGAGCAGGGGTGGGATGAACTGGGAGATTGGGATTGACATGTATACACTAATATGTATAAAATAGATAACTAAAAAGAACCTGCTGTATAGCACAGGGAACCCCACTTCACTGTACAGTAGAAACTAACACAACATTGTAAAACAGCTATACCCCAATTTTTTAAAAAAAAAAAAAGCCTTGCCTAAGATTTTTCTTTTTTAAAACTGTTCTCATCCATGCTGTATTTACACAGTGTTTTTGAACCTGGCCATAATATACATAGGGTTGGGGAATATGTTTAATTACTTTTAGGTACTGTTCTCTTATCTGTTAAATGGAAATAATAGTGATTAACCTGTGAAAACCACTAAAAGGTTTTAAGCAGTTATTTCTCAGAATAAAATAGACTTTATTACTAAATACCGCTCATTATTTTTAAGCACTTTTTATAACCAGGTAAATAGACTCTGTATTAAACATAGTATAGACTGAATTTTAAAACTTCTTGAAAAATATAAATTAGAGAGTTTTATGAGACTGTGTAAGGTAAACTGATTTCTTGGTTTCTCTTTGTAAGACACACTTGGGATTTTTAAATTAAGTTTTTATTCCAATTATTTCCTTATAGTAAAATATTTAATTGCTTTTATTTAATTTAGGCATGGAAGTATTTTGAACCGAGAGTCACCAACAGATAAGAAGCAGAAAGTTGAGCGCAGTACATCACATGATTTTGACCCCACAGGTAAAGCGCTTTGTTCTGCCAAAGAATATTGAGAGTAGTGAAGTTTCCAGTAATAACACTTTAAGCTGCATGACCACCTGAAACACTCAGCAGTAGCTGTTTGATCTGTTTAAGACTCTCCTTCCTCTTCAATTACATAATATAAAACCTTTGCACTCAGGAGGAATACAAGCATTTTTAACTTTCAACACTATGGATTCCACTATGGAAGCATCGTTATAGACTCTATTATATTTTAAAATAATGATGATAATAGAAACGGTTATTGTATCATAATTGGAGATTTTGGTCAGACCAAGAACTTGGGTAAATCCTAGGTATGAACAGTAGTATGTTTATAAAATCAAGGCTATAATCAAGGCTTGATAACAACTACATATTCTGTAGTCATCTAAAAATTCAGGTGTGATCATGGTAAATTGGAGTATTAGATAGAATAATTTAAAATTGATGATCATCTCATTTTAGAATAAGCAAATGAATAGAAATCCCTTTTTCTTCAAAGAGTATTCTAAACTCAGACAGCTGTCTTTCAACCTCAGTAGTGTTGATCTTTCCTAGAGTTTTCATGCTGGTGGACTTTTGACTGTTTATATTCTTAATTTTGTATCTATAGGTTGAACCCCCTTGTAATATATAGGCCTTTGCTTTCCCCTTGTAAACCCACTCAGTATTTAATTTATAAAAATTGCTTGATAATTTTGCTTTTGTCATTTGAAACTTATTCTTTGTTCATATACTCTTTTATACTTGTATGTTCCTATGACAAAAGATGAAGTAAGTAAATGCTAAGGTCTCAGATACATAAATATATCTATTTTTAAGTATTTTCACTTAGAAGTAAAATTTTTAATTTTTAATGGAGTATTTTTTGTGTCTAATTAAGGCTGTTTATACTTTTAGTATAGACTGCTAGTTTATTTTGAAAAATATAAATATTATCTAGGAAGGGAAGAATGGGAGGTGAATAGCTACTAAGTTACCTGCATCTTGGGTGGTAGGTGAAAAATCCCAATCATCAATGTAGGAGGCTTTGGTGGTGGAAGTATGTAATATGTAAGTTCTTGCATCTCCATTAAGAAAAATCCTTTATTTCTGACACCTAATTTTGATGTCATAGGGCTCAGAGGCTTTCATTTATATGATTAGTTACTGTCTTGATAATTAGGGTCACATGTTTCTGCCCTGTGCTCATCGAAGCATTATAGTCTTGTTAGATTGACTTAACTCTGTATTGGTCATCTGTGATGTGCCTATCTCCAAAGACAGATTAGCAAAGTGGTATTCAGTGCCTCATAATGAGATTATTACAGCTTTTAGTGCTTTTGTCATCTCTACAATTGTCAGATGATATATTTTGTAGACTTTTCATGTATTGTTTTGTTACATATTTTTATTGCACTGTCTTTTCTTTGATAAATCTAAAATATGTCATTACCTGTGCTGTTCGTGACTATTCTAAGGGCTATCACCTGTGATGTTCATACTTTGTGTTTGCACGATTTAACTTGATCATGATTCATTCTTTTTTCCCCCATGAATTTTTCCCCTTACATTGGTCTCCATATTTTCTATATCTCTCTCCTTTTCTCCCGCTCCTGTGCAGATAGCTCCTCCAAGAAGACAAAGTCTAGTTCAGAGGAGAGTAGATCCGAGATATATGGTAAGCTAATGTAGCCAATTCAGCCTTGCACCTTGGAGCTTGCTTCCTGCTGTTTCTTTTCTTTCTTTCTTTTTTTTTTTTTAACTGCAGTCTCTTTTGTGTCTGCTCTGCATGGCATGATCTATTGCAGGGAAAGGGAGCCTGGGGTTTTAATGTGGCTGTGATGTGGAAGCTTAAGGTTGCTAGAAACTAACATTGTAGAGTAAGAATAGGCACATTACCCATCTTCTCTTTCGTCTTGTTTATGTTAGGAAAGTGATTATCTCTAATATGTTTGGGTCAAGTTTCTCCAAATAACATGGATGAGCTTTGAATTCTTGGCATTTTCTTCCCATGTCCCGTTTGCAGAGTTTGGATCATGTAGAATTTCATCAGTGCTACCAGTCTTTTTCTCTAAGTATAGTACTGGTATAGTTTGATGTGTTAGCAGTTCTTTGGAATTTTAATTTTATTTTTAATTGTTTATTTTTAATTGCCTCATCATCTGGAAATGCTGTTCTTGTGTAATTTATCTACAACAGCAAAAATAGCCTAAGCATTTTATTTTTGTAGCATGAAGAATGTCTCTGCCTTTCATAAGTTTCCCTAAAGCTTATTCTGAATGGGAAAATTTCAGAATGACACCTTTAAAAAATAATCTTCGCAAAGAGCAGCTTTAACCTGAATGGTCAAGTTTTGCAACAGATGATTAAAACACTAATATTTCCAGGCTATGTCCTGTCTTCCAAAGATAATATAAACCATGTTTGTGAATTTCAGACATATTTTTCCTTTTCCTTTTCTTCTGCATAGTTTTACCTGTCCTCTTTTCTTGATTTGGCATCTAATTAGTGTTTTGAGAAAAGTGGATAAGAGAAGCACTGCCTGGAACCTAGACTTTTTTTTTTTTTTTTTTTTTTTTTGCGGTACGCGGGCCTCTCACTGTTGTGGCCTCTCCCGTTGCGGAGCACAGGCTCCGGACGCGCAGGCTCAGTGGCCATGGCTCACAGGCCCAGCCACTCCGCGGCATGTAGGATCTTCCCGGACCGGGGCACGAACCCGTGTCCCCCTCATCGGCAGGTGGACTCTCAACCACTGCACCACCAGGGAAGCCCTAGACTTTTAAAATAATCTCTGAAAGACCAGTAAGTTGTTTTTTTTAAAAGAAGAATCCAAATTTGGCCTCAAAGGAAAACCAGGTCTTCTCCAATAGAGGCTGAAAGTCTATCAAGTGGAAGTTTCCTTGGGTGTAGCTGTTTCCTAGCTTGATATACACATGAAAGGAAAAAATACATGAAAATGCCTCCTTTCTCTTTTAAGACACTTTATAATTTATATCTCCTGACACTTGAACACATAATGTCAGATACTATTTAGTATTATGAGGCCTGTGTTTGATTATAAATCAGTTAATGCTTTTGTGTTAGATACATACATATAGTTCTTTGCTTGGGTTTATGTGACCAGTACTTTTTCTGTGTAGTTAAACCTTTTACAGTAGTTCAACAGGAAATGTGTACCATGCCCTATAGCATGTCAAGTTCATGCTTTTTCTTCCTTCCAAAGTATTTGGCTCCTCATAAGTTCTTGAGACCGTGTCTTTCTGTTCTATATAAAGAACTTCCTATGGTTTATTCTCTTCTTAGGAATGTGAACACTATCTTTATAGCACCATTCTTTTCCAGCAACCTTTGCAATGTTGTAATTTCATCTCCCCCACCATTTTCCTAGATCTGTGGTATGTATGCAAAAGCTTGCTGTTTGCTTTGGATGAGACTAACAATTTAGGAATCCATGACTAGAAATAGTATACTAAGATTTTTCTTACCAGAGATGGGAATATTAACACTAGTTCAGACATGCCATTGGCTTGGTAGTAATAGAAACATTTTAAGTGGTAATGGGGAAGTAAGGTGTGGCTTCTCTGTGTTTGTTTCTTGAGAACCCTTGAAATACCTTTTTTGGAAGGAACTGAGCCATGAGTTCTCAAAAGAACTTTTGAGAGGGATGAGTTGATCAGAACAGAGTTAGCATGCTAAATTAAATCTCTTTGACATTACAAATATTTTATCACCTGTGTGAATAGACTTCTTCAGACTGTGTGCAGTTAGCGTGGGTGAAAAGGAATCTCTAGAGAGTTATGGAAAGCTTGGAAATACTGGAATATGACTGAGTAGAATCATAGCAACTGGTGACATTGCTTTAGTGTAGGGTCTCTTAACAAGCCCACTTTTAACTTCTAAGATTATACATTGTCTTCTCTTGGGGTAAAATTGTTAGCTGGGTACTTCACACAAATACTAGTCATTCACTTACAAATTATTTATTTAAACTTTCCTAGCCATTTTTAGAGCCATTTTGTGAGATAGATTTACTTTGCTCATTTTAAGAGGAAACCAAATGTTTGTTTTGTATTCACTTCTTTGTTAAGTTTCTGCCCAGCGCAGTAGGTCAATATTTGTTCCTTTTCCCCTTATTTTCCCCTCTGAACCTTTTGGAGTCTGTTGACCATGTACAGGTATATTTTCTGATCTGCAATTTTAATGATGCTTAATTTTCTATTTTCCTTACTAATATCGTAATAGAGAAATTTTGTGGGGGTTTGAGGAATATGAGAGATTTAACAGGGCAATTTTGAGTTAGTCTACAGCTTCTGTCTTGGTGTCCTGAAGAGATTACAGCTGATGATATTATGTACAAGAAAATAAACCATGTCTTTTTGAAACTGTCTTAGTCTATTTCAAAAAGACTTCTGTAACAAAATACCAGAGGGGCTTCTATAACAAAATACCAGAGACTTGGCTTAAACAACAGAACTTTATTTTCTCACAGTTTTGGAGACTAGAAATATGCAGTCAGGCTGCCAGCATTGGTCAGGTTCTGGTGAGAGCTCTTCTCTGGGTTTAAAGACGGCCACCTTCTTGCTTTGTGCTCACATGGTCTTTTCCTTGGTGCAAGCATGTGTAGAGAGGGAAACAGAACAAACTGTTTGGTATTTTATAAGGATACTAATCCCAGCATGAGGGCCTCACTCTTATGACCTTATTTAACCCCAGTTCCTCCCCAAAGGCCTCATTCCCAAGTACTATCATGTTGAGAGTTAGGGTTTAAACATATGAATTTTGTGGGGGTGACACAAACATTTAGTCCATAACAGAAGCAAATTGTTAGGTCTTGAAATATCCAGGTTTGGATACTTCAGAGTGTCTTTTCTTTTAATTCATATTTCTTTTTATTCCAGCTTCTCATATCTGTCAAATGAAAACTTCTTGGTTTGATTTTTACTCTCACCAAGTTATTATTCTCTGTTCTTTCTTCAACCTTGCAAAGAGCATTCTACATGAACCTTCTGTGTCCTCATAAATCACTCACTTCCTAACCTCTTAAAATCTGAACACATACTATCTGGAAGGTGAATCAAAATATCCAACTTGAAAATTTGTGAACTTTTTCTCAGTTCTCACCTTCCCCTTGTGCCATTAGGCAATGTTGATGCCCTTTCTTTGGTGTATATAATATTAAATCAACCTATTTCTTTTCTCTTTATAATGGTTTTGTCTTTTCTGTACTTGCTTTCTTTTTCCTTCTTATAAATATAGGCATGACTCAAGTTTCTGTCCCTGATCTTTCTCCCTGTTTCCAGTCTCATATTTATAACTGTTTGCGGAATCCTTGCACTCTAACTATCCTTAAAATCCTAATGAGCAATCTGGAATTTATCATTTCCCATTTACTTAGTCTTATTTTCTTAAATTTATCTTTGACTTCTCCGTTTCTCTTGTCCCTTATTGTCAACTACTTGTCAGGTTTAATTGGTTCTGCCATCACATTATTTTTCACCCCCTGCTGTTTGGTTTCATCTCCACTGCTTTGTTCAGTTTGTCATCATGTCATTAGACTATTTTAATAGACCCATAACCTTCTTTCATGTTTATTTCACATTGATTCACTTCCTTTTCTCCATTCTACTGTATTCAGTCAGATGAGTGTTACTAAAGTAAGGATTTGGTCATTCACTTTTTGGGAAAGTACAAATAGTTATTAAGATATGCCATAATTTGTTTCCAATTCATCATTCTCCATCAATCTAGTACGGTTCACCCAAAGGTACCAGACTGTCCTCCAAATTTTCCTTTCCCAAATGTGGCTTGGTCCTCTTTCTTTGCTCATGCCATTCCCATTGTTTTGAATGGATTATCTCCTATAACTCGCTATTAGAATTCTCCCCATCCTTCACGGCCTAGGTTCAAATACTGCCTCTTTCATAGGGCTTTCCTAGGTTTACCCAGTTACTTTTGTTGTCTCAACTTTGACATCCTGCTTTGTATCAAGTTATTTGTATTTATATTCATCTTTGCATCTCCCATAATGCCTGACACACTGGAGTCACTCAGTTAAGTGAGTTTTGAATGAGTGGTTGTTGAGATTGGGATGAAGTATTTTAGTAAAGAGAATTGATGGAATACAATGTTGATTCATCATAATTGGATTTTTCTTTCCTTTGAAAAATTTTAAGGTAGAAGAAAATGTAACTTTGAAAAGAGACTTACTGTTGGTTATAGTCTAAAAGAATGAAATCGGCATGCTTGGAACTTAAGCCTCCTCTTGCTGGCAGCATTATGCATTTAGAATCAAGAAACTTCTTAATCAAAGGATTATCTGAGGTCTAACTCATAAAACATGATGTCTGCCAGCAGTTTAAAAATGAGCTGTTTTTATGGAGTTGCACATGGTCTTTCTCCACACCCTTCCCTGAAGCTAATTTTTAAGAGGTGAGACTTAGAGAAGTTTGGTCATGCAATAAAATCAAAGGTGAAGAAAGACTAATGTGCTTTTCCTAAAGTAAATGCAGTATGAAAGGTTTAGCATGTTGCCTTGCATTTTCATTAGTTTTCTGTTTGGCAATATAGTTGTTGCATTGTTCAAGGAATGTATTACAGTGAAACTTGAGAGTACTTTTTCACCTTTTCAGAATACCTTAAAGACTTCTTCCCCTCCCCACAGCAAAGCATTACAAAGACTTAATTTTTTTCACTTTCAAAATACAATCCTTGGTAATTCACTTTTGAGTAAAAAAAACAGTCTTTTTTATATGGGTTTCAAATGCTGCATTGGAAAGGGGGATCAAGGTGGTGGAGTAAGAGGATATGGAGCTCATCTACTCCTAAAAACATGAAAAATACATCCACATGAGGAAAAATTCTCACTGAAAACTAACTGGAATCTGGCAGAAAAACTCCTATACAACCAAGGCTGCAAGAAAGATTCCCACATAATTGGGTAGGATGGGAAGAAAAACATCAGGCTGAGATCTCTGCCCTTAGAAGGGAACTAAGAGGAAAAGGGAGATAGCATGGGTGGACACTCACCCTGGGGAGCCACAGACTGGGCATCCCAGTTCTGGGATCCTGTGTAGAGGAGACAGGCCTCCTTGGCTGCTTGGAGAACCAGTGGGACAAACAGAAAGGCTGGAGAAGCCTAGACTCGACTTGTGAGGAGTATGCAGGTACTGGCTTGCCATCAAAACACATATTTAAAAGGAACAGAGCCAGTTGGAGCCTGACCATCAGAGATTCTGCTCCAGCAACTTGAGAGCAGACTCCACCCCTGACAAGGCGGTGACTGCCACTGAGTAGAGAGGAAATCTAGCCTTAGACCCTGTGCAGCCTCTAGTTCCCCCAACACCAGCCACACTCCCTATCAAGGTGATAGTGGCTAGCATACCCTGAGGAAAAATGTGGCTGGCACCTACATCAAGTTCAGCCCTCACACCAGAGACAGTGGCATATACAGTCTACAGTGGGATGCTCCCAAATAAAAACATCCCTCAAGACCACAATGGATAACTATTTCACCTAAATTCATAGAGACAGAGAACATTAAGTAAAATGGTAAGGAAGAGGAACTACTCTCAAAAGAGCAAGAGAAAACCCCTGAAAAAATAAATAATGAAACAGAGATAATCAGTCTACCAGATAATTAATTCAAGAAGTTTGTTATAAAAATGCTAAATGAATTAAGAAAGAGAACTGATCTAAGCACAGATCATTTTAACATGGAACTAGAATCCATAAAGAAGACCCAATAAAAAATAGATAATTCAACTTCTGAGATAAAACGTGCTCTAGAAGCAACGAATAGCAGACTGAATGACACAGAAGAATGCATGAGTGATCCAGAGGATAGAATAATGCAGATCACCCAATAAAGCAACAAACAGAAAGACAAATAAAAAAAAAATGAAAGCAACATATGAGAACTTCGGGATAATATAAAACATGCCAATGTTTATATTAAAAGGGTTTCAGAAAGAGGAGAGAGAGAGACAAGGGGATCAAACATGTATTTGAAGAAATTATGACTGAAAACTTTTCAAACCTAAAGAAGGAAACAGATACAGAAAGTACAGAGGGTCTCAAACAAGATGAACCCAAACAGACCCACACCAAGACATATCATAATTAAAATGGCAAAATGTAGTTAAAGCTAAAGAGAGAAGTCTAAAGGCAGCAATAGAAAAACAAAGAGGTATACACAAGGGAATCCCCATAAGGCTATCAGTTGATTTCTCTGCAGAAACTTTGCAGGCCAGAAGGGAGTGGCATGGTATATTCAAAGTCCTGAAAGGGAAAAACCTGCAATCTAGGGTACTCTACCCAGCAAGATTATCATTTAGAATAGAAGGAGAGGTAAATAATTTCTCAGAGAAGCAAAAACTAAAAGAATAAAGCAATACTAAGCCTACCATAAAAGAAATGTTGAAAGGTCTTCTCTAAATGGAAAAGAAGTAAGAATCTACAGGAAAGGGAAAATCCCAATGGGAATGGTAAATATACAGTAAGGATTGAAGATCACTTTTAAAAAATTGTAAAAGCAACTATAAATACAATAAACAGTAAAGGGATAAGCATGAAGATATAAAATATGACCTCAAAAACACAAAATGTGTGGGAGAGGAGTAAAAAATGTAGATCTTTTAGAATGTTTGAACTTAAATGATTATCAGTTTAAAGCAAGTAGATACAATTATGGGTCAACATATATGAAGCCAGTGGTAACCACAAATCAAAACCCTACAGTAGAGGGTACTGTAAAAGAAAGGAAGAAAGGAATTCAAGCATACTACAAAACAAAATCATCAAACCACAATGGCAGAAACAAAAAGAAGAGGAAATGAACAAAGAACTACAAAAACAACTGCAAAACAAGGAATAAAATGACATAAGTACATACCTATCAGTAATTACTTTAAATATCAGTGGACTAAATGCTCCGATCAAAAGACATAAGGTGGCTGACTGGATTAGAAAACAAGAGCCTTCAATATGCTGCCTACAAGAGACTCACTTCGGGGTGAAAGATGTACACAGACCGAAAGTGAGAGGATGGAAAAAGATATTTCATGCAAACAGAAACAACAAGAAAGTGGGGGTAGCAATACTCATATCAGACAAGGTAGACTTTAAGACGAAAGCTATAATGAAAGACAGAGAAGGGATAAAGGAATCAATACAAGGGATTATACAATGAAGAAGGGATCAATGCAGGAAGAGGGTATTACACTCGTTAAGATATACACACCCAGTATAGTAACACCTAAATATACAAAGCAAATACTAACAGATGTAAAGGGAGAAACTGACAGTAATACAATAATAGTAGGAGACATTAACACCCCACTGTCCTCAATGGACAGATCATCCAGACAGAAAATCAGTAAGGCAACAGAGGTCTCAAATGACACAGTAGATCACTTTGACTTAATTGATACCTACAGGACACCACATTCCCCCCAAAAATGTAGAATACACATTCTTTTGAAGTGCACATGGAACGTTCTCCAGGATAGATCACATACCAGGTTACAGAACAAGCCTCAACAAATTTAAGAGCATAGGAATTATATCAAGCATAATTTCCAACCACAACAGTATGAAACTAGAAATCAACTACAGGAAAAGAACAAACATGTAGAGACTAAACAATATGCTACTGAAAAACCAATGGGTGAATGATGAAATCAAAAAGGAAATTGGGAAATACCTTGAGACAAATGAAAATGAAAACACAACTTTCCAAAATCTATGGGGTACAGCAAAAGCAATTCTAAGGGAAGTTTATAGTGATACAGGCCTTTCTTAAGAAACAAGAGAAATCTCAAATGACAACCTAACCACCTAAAAGATTTAGAAAGAGAACACACAAAGCCCACAGTCAGTAGAAGGAAGGAAATAGTAAAGATTAGAGAGGAAATAAATTAATTAGAGATAAAACAATAGAAAAGATTAATGAAACCAAAAGGTGTTCTTTGAAAAGACAAACAAAATCGATAAACCTTTAGCCGGATTCACTAAGAAGAAAAAAGGATGCAAATGAGAAATGAAAGAGAATAAAAACAAAAATAAATAGGACCTGTTCAAACTTATAAGCTTTTGCACAGCAAAGGAAACCATAAACAAAATGAAAAGGCAACCTACAGAACGGGAGGAAATATTTGCAAATGATGTGACTGACAAGGGCTTAATTTCCAAAATATACAAACAGCTCATACACCTCAACAACAACAACAAAAAACCAACCCGATTGAAAAATGAGCAGAAGGCCTAAATAGACATTTCTCCAAAGAAGAAATACACATGGCTAATAGGCACATGAAAAGATGCTAAACATCGCTAATTATTAGAGAAATGCAAATCAGAACTACAATGAGGTACCATCTCACCCTTGTCAGAATGGCCATCATTAAATTAAAAAGTCTACAAATAACAAATGCTGGAAAGGGTGTGGAGAAAAGGGAACCCTCCTACACTTTTGGTGGGAATGTAAGTTGGTGCAGCCACTGTGGAAAACAGTATGGAGGTTCCTCAGAAAACTAAAAATAGAATTATATGTTCCAGCAATCCCACTCCTGGGCATATATCCAGACAAAACTATAATTCGAAAAGATACATGCACCTCTGTGTTCATAGCAGCACTATTCACAACAGCCAAGACATGGAAACAAACTTTCATTGACAGATGAATGGATAAAGAAGATGTGGTACATATATACAATGGAATACTACAGCCATAAAAAAGAACAAAATAATGCCACATTTGCAGCAACTTGGATGCAGCTAGAGATTATCATACTAAGTGAAGTAAGTCAGAAAGAGAAAGACAAATACCATATGATATCATTTATATGTGGAACCTAAAATATGACACAAACGAACCTATCTATGAAACAGAAACAGAATCATGGACGTAAACAATAGACTGGTGATTACCAAGGGAGAGAGGGGTGGGAGAGGGATGGATTGGGAGTTTTGGATTAGCAGATGCAAACTGGTATATATAGAATGGATAAACATTTATGTCCTACTGTGTAGCACAGGGAACTATATTTTATATCCTGTGATAAACCATAATGGAGAAGAATATGAAAAAGAATGTGTATATATGTATAACTGAGTCACTTTGCTGTACAGCAGTAATTAACACAACATTGTAAATCAACAATACTTCAATTAAAAAAATACCAAAGAACAAAACAAACAAATAAAAAAAAAGAAATGAAAGAGGAGAAATAGCATCTGATACCACAGAAATACAGAAAATCATAAGAGAATACATGAACAGGTATATGCCAACAAATCGGACAACCTAGAAGAAATGGACAAATTTCTAGAAACGTACAGCCTGCCAAGACTGAGTCAAGAAGAAACAGACAACTTGAACAGACTGAACACTAGAAGTGAAGTTGAGTCTATAATTAAAAAAAAAAAAAGCTCCCAGCAAACAAAAGTCCTGGACCAGATGGCTTCACAGGGGAATCCTGCCAAACATATAAAGAACTTATACCTATCCTTCTTAAGCTATTCCAAAAAATTGAGGAGGAGGGAACACTCCGAAATTCATTCTATGAGGCCACCTGATACCAAAACCAGACAAAGACATTATAAAAAATTACAGGCCAGTATCTTTGATGAATATAGATGCAAAAATCCTCAACAAAGTATAAGCAAACGAAATCCTACAATACATAAAAAGGATCATATACCATGATCAAGTTGGATTTATTCCAGGGTCACAAGGATAGTTCAGCATACACAAATCAATGTGATACACCGCATTAGCAGAAGGAAAGACAAAAGTCACATGATCATCTCAACAGATGCAGAAGAAGCATTTGACAAAATTCAGCATCCATTCATGATGAAAACTCCCATCAAAGTGGGTATAGAGGGAACATATCTCAACATAGTAAAGATAAAACAAACACACAGCCAACGTAATACTCAACAGTGAAAAGCTGAAAGCCTTCCTGCTAAATTCAGAAACAAGGCAAGGATGCTCACTCTCACCACTTCTGTTTAACATGGTATTGGAAGTCCCATCCACAGTAATCAGAAAAGAAAAATAAATAAAAGGTATACAGATTAGTAGGGAAGAGGTAAAACTGTCACCCTTTGCAAATGACATGATACTCTATATAGAGAATACTAAATTCTCTGCTGAGAAACTACTAGAACTAATAAATGAATTCAGGAATGATGCAGGATACAGATTAATATACAGAAATCTGTTGTGTTCCTATACACTAATAATGAAATATCAGAAAGAGAAAGTAAAAAAGACAATTCTGTTTAAAATCACATCAAAAAAATAAAATTACTAGGAATAAAATTAAGCAAGGAAGTGAAAGAACTTTACTTTGCAAACTGTAAAACTCTGATGAAGGAAATTGAAGATAATTCAAAGAAATGGAAAGATATCCCAGGCTCTTGGATTGGAAGAATTAATATTAAAATGGCCATACTATCCAAAGCAATCTACAGATTTAAATGCAGTCCGTATCAAAGTACCCAGGACATTTTCTGCAGAACTAGAACAAATAATTCTAAAATTTATATGGAACTACCAGAGACCTCAAATTGCCAAGGCAGTCCTGAGACAAAAGAACAAACTGGAGGTATAACCCTCCCAAACTTCAGACTATACTACAAAGCTACAGTAATCAGGACAGCATGGTCTTGGCACAGAAACAGGCACATAGATCAATGGAACAGAATAGAGAGCCCGGAAATAAATCCATGCATCTACAATCAATTAATCTACAACAAAAGAGGCAAGGTATGCAATGGAGAAAAGACAGTCTCTTCAACAAGTTGTGCTGGGAAAGCTGGACAGCCATATGTAAAACAATGAAATTGTAACATTCCCTCACACTATATACAAAAATAAACTCAAAATGGTTTAAAGACCTAAATGGAAAATCTGAAACCATAATACTCCTAGAAGAGAACATAGGCAGAACACTCTTTGATATAAATTGTAGCAAAGTTTTCTTGGATCAGTCTCCTGAGGCAAAAGAAATAAGAGCAGAAATAAACAAGTGGGACCTAATTAAACTTAAAAGTTTTGCACAGCAAAAAACGAAAAGAGTACCTATGGTATGGGGAAAAATATTTGCAAATGATGTGACCAGCAAGGGGTTAATATCCAAAGTATACAAATAGGTCATACAATTCAATATTGAAAAACAAAACAAAACAAAACCCAAACCAATCAAAAAATGCGCAGAAGAATTGAATAGACATTTTTCAAAGAAGATATGCGGATGGGTAACAGGCACGTGAAAAGGTGCTCATCATTGCTAATTATTAACAAATGCAAATCAAAACCACAATGAAGTATCACCTCACACCTGTCAGAATGGCTACGATTAAAAAGTCTAGGGCTTCCCTGGTGGCGCAGTGGTTGAGAGTCCGCCTACCGATGCAGGAGAGACGGGTTCGTGCCCCGGTCCGGGAAGATCCCACATGCCGCGGAGCGGCTGGGCCCGTGAGCCATGGCCGCTGAGCCTGCGCGTCCGGAGCCTGTGCTCCGCAACGGGAGAGGCCACAACAGTGAGAGGCCTGCGTACCGCAAAAAAAAAAAAAAAAGTCTACAAATAACAAGTGTTAGAGAGGATGTGGAGCAAAGGGAACCCTTGTACACCATTGGAGGGAATGTAAATTGGTGCAGCCACTGTGGAAAACAGTTTAGAGGTTCCTTAAAAAACTAAAAATAGAACTGCCATATGAGTCAGCAGTTCCACTCCTGGTTATATATCTGGAAGAACGAAAACACTAATTTGAAAGGACATGTGCACCACAATGTTCATAGCAACACTATTTACAACAGCCAAGATTTGGAAGCAGCTCAAGTGCTTGTCAGCAGATTATTGAATTAAGAAGATGTATATAGCACAGGAACTACACTCAACATCTTGTAATAACCTGTAATGGAAAATCTGAAAATATATATATGTATATAACTAAATCGCTTAGCTGTACACCTGGAGTTAACACAATATTGTAGGTCAACTATAGTTCAGTTTCAAAAAAAGGATGTCTTGTGTATACACACACATAGAGACACATACACACACACCAAGGAATATTACTCAGCCATAAAAGAAAAATAATGCCATTTGCAGCAATGTGGATGGACCTAGAGAGCATTATGCTTAGACAAATACTGTGTGATATCACTTATATGTGGAATCTAAAAAATAATACAAATGAATATATGCAAAACAGAAACAGACTCACAGATATAGAAAACAAACTTTTGGTTACCAAAGGAAAGAGGGAAGGGAGGAGGGACAAATTTGAGGTATGGAATTAATAGATACAAACTACTATATATAAAATAGATAAGCAACAAGGATATACTATATAGCACAGGGAACTATATCCAGTATCTTGTAGTAATAGATTATAACAAAAATACTGAATCACTATGCTGTATACCTGAAACTAACAGAATATTATAAATTAATGGTACTTCAGTAAAAAAGCATTTAAAAAGAAAAAAAGTCACATTATTATAACAGGAAAACATGTCCTTTGTTTCTAAAGAGAAAAAAAATAGGAAAGGATAATATTTACATAAATTTGATAGACCATCTATCTTTACTTCACTGATAATATGAAGCATGACATTTATTATCAGCTTCCAGGTGAAATATCATATTCCTTAAAAGGCAGGAAGTAAAGAACTAGAGGAGTTATTTTAGGGTAGATGGAGTATCAAATTACTTTGGTTAGAATTTAGCCAGGGCAGAAGGTTAGTGTCTGTGTAGAAGTATTTCTCTACTTGGCATAGTTTTCATGGATATGATTTTACTTTTTCCTGAAAAGTGACTGAGTATGATTTATTTATAAAATAAGTTCAGATTTACTTAGTAAATATTCATTGAGCACCTATTATATGCCAGGTACTATGTTAAGGGATAGATATCAAGAAAATAGGAAAAAAAAAAAAGAAAATAGGAGACTGTACCTGCTTTCTAGAAGTTTACAGTCTGGTACAAAAGAAGTGCTTTTTTGTAAGTATGATAATAGAGATGCACTTGGTTACCAATATTCCATATGCACTTAAAAACTAGATAGTTGTGGGGCTTCCCTGGTGGCGCAGTGGTTAAGAATCTGCCTGCCAATTCAGGGGACATGGGTTCAAGCCCTGGTCCGGGAAGATCCCACATGCAGCGGAGCAACTACGCCCGTGCGCCACAACTACTGAGCCTGCGCTCTAGAGCCCACAAGCCACAACTACTGAAGCCTGCGTGCCACAACTACTGAAGCCCAGCTGCCTAGAGCCCGTGCTTCACAGCAAGGGAAGCCATCGCAATGAGAAGCCCGCGCACCGCAACGAAGAGTAGCCCCCGCTCGCCGCAACTAGAGAAAGCCCGCGCGCAGCAACGAAGACCCAATGAAGCCAAAAATAAATAAATAAATTTATTTTTTTAAAAAACAAAAAACTAGATAGTTGTGGGAAAAAATGTTCATATGGGGCTTCCCTGGTGGCACAGTGGTTGAGAGCCCGCCTGCCAATGCAGGGGACACGGGTTCGTGCCCCGGTCCGGGAGGATCCCACATGCCGCAGAGCGGCTGGTCCCCTGAACCATGGCTGCTGAGCCTGCATGTCTGGAGCCTGTGCTCCACAACGGGAGAGGCCACAGCAGTGAGAGGCCCACGTACCGCAAAAAAAGAAAAATTCAGAGATAAACACACTTGTATGGTGATTATAATTAATACTCTTTATACCAGAGAATAAGGGAATTAGCAAAGTAAGCCAACAAACAAACCATGGGCTATATGTGTTTGTAAGAACCAGAAAAAGTTAAAATGATGGAAAGTTTTTTTTTTTTAATTAGTGAAATTCAAAAATGATTATTTTGGAATTAGGAGTCCACCTGTTCTCGCTCCCTTCTTTAATAACATATAGGGCCTGTTATCATATCATTTTAGTTAGATGTTGCCATTGTTTCTCTCTTTGTTTCTCTATTATCCTTCCCTTTCAAGATTTTAAGTTCTTTGAGAGCAAAGACTCCTAGTTGTTTTGTATTCCTCATAACACCTGCAGGTTACAGTGTTAAATAACGAGCAGACAGATGCTCAATACAAATTTGCTAAAGCAAAGTGGATTTTTTTTTTTTGTCAAAAAGGACATTTCAAAAATATGATAGTCAGTATTGGTGATGTCAATGTTAAGGGTGGAGTTTATCCTGTGTGGTGGGTTAAAATAGCTTCTGGTCTACAATAAGTAGAACATTTCAGTAATTTGAATTCTACAGATTCTGAATTGGCTATGTATGTATGTTTTCTTTTTGTATTGGTAGTCTAGTAATTCTTAGATATTCAAGTATATCAGAGTCTCAGATTAGTAGATGGACTTAGAATAATAATATTGATAAATGGACAGTATAGTGGTGTTGAGGAGAGGAAAAAGGTGAATATGATGCTCACATAGCTCTTTCCCTTTTTCCTCTTTCTTCTTTGTTCCTTATCTTCTCCTTTTAATGTAGAATTAAAGGGGAAAGTTATCATGCTGAACAGTTTTGAATTGGAGAATACAGGTTTGCAGTGTTCTGAGGCAACCCTAATAAATTCTTTCAGTACTTAGCAGTCTGTTAGGACCCTAAGCATATTTGCTAAAGTTAACTGTGTGTAGTCGTATTTTTTTTCTCTCTGATCACCTCCCTTTCTGAGCTTCCGTTCATCTCTAGACTCCTATACTTTTGTGATTTTCGTTAATTCATTAGCAATTTAAAAAAATTTCCTTTTATGCCAGAACATATACCAGGTCCTGAGATAAGTTTGTAAACAAGATAGAGCCCCTGAACTCTCAGGGGAGTATTTAATCTAATGAGAGGATAGAAACAAATACAGATCAGTTGTGAGTGATAGAGATACTCTGAGAGTAAATAGAGGGTGCAGTGGGAGTCTAGAAGGGGGCACCTAACACAGTCTTGATATTTAGGGAAAGTTTTATAAGAGGAGATGATTTGTTTCTTGAGGGTGTCATGCTGTCTCTCATCTTCTAAAGTTGCCTATCACAAGAAGCTCTGTAAAATTTCCTTACTTCCTTCCCCATCTCAAAGTAATTTGCTGGTCTATTAAACCAAAACAAAATTCACACAAAGACATCATAAATGAGAATTGATCCTTCTGAGGAGCATTTACATTAATGATAGGAGTTCGTTAACACAAATGTATTTTTTTTTTTTTTTGTGGTACACGGGCCTCTCACTGCTGTGGCCTCTTCCGTTAAGGAGCACAGGCTCCGGACGCTCAGGCCCAGCGGGCATGGCTCACGGGCCCAGCTGCTCCGCGGCACGTGGGATCTTCCTGGTCCAGGGCACGAACCCGTGTCCCCTGCATCGGCAGGCGGATTCTCAACCCCTGCGCCACCAGGGAAGCCCCCACAAATGTATTTTTAATTGATGGCATGGGTAAATGAGTAATTTATTTCTGAGCAGGAAAATCCAAGCGCAACCCACGCCTAGTCAAAATAATACCTAACATTTATGAACCCTTAGTATTTGTCAGGCATTAAGCTAAATACTTTAGGTACATTATATTCAAGTGAAATACATAAACATAGCAAACTCTTAACCCCCACTACTCCTCTCCCTCATTGTGTACAAGTACCCGATTCTCTACAGGGACCTGGAAGAAAGTCTGCTTAAGAAGCCCAGTGGCTTAGCACAGGAAACATCAATATTAGAATCCTTCAGTTCACTCATTTTCAGCCCTTTGGAAGTGAGATGAGATAACTGGGAGGGATGATTATAGCACGAAAAATATATATATTCAGTGCTGCAGTTGTCTTGACTTTTAAAAATTCAAAGTATGTAATTTATTTTGAAATTTCAAATGACTGTAAAGAAAGGCATCAGATGTTTATGTTTCTAAAAGTGGGTGTGCATTTTAAAAGATTCCTGTAAAACATTATTCTCTGATACTTATATTTATTGTATTATGTACTAGAAATTTATAAAGAATGTCTTTTTCCTTGATTTTATGTATTTATACCCATTCTATTTAGAGTTTTTCCTAATTAGTTGAAGGAAGCAACATTAAACAAAAGAAAAATGGTTAAATTCTGATGGGTTATCTTTCCTCTGACCCCATTGCAGTTTCCTATTTTGTAGGAGTGGTGACACTGTGAATTCAAATACTGTTTAGTATTTAGTAGTCTCTAGAATTGAGGTCTCACTCATTTTTTAAATGTTGAAAATTAACTTTTTTGAGATCTAATTTACATAAAATAAGATGCACTCATTTTAAGTGTACAGTTCACTAAGTCTTGACAGATGAATACTCATGTAACCATTACCTTAATTAATGTATAGAACATTTCTATCAACCCAAAAAGTTCCTTCATGTCTCTTTGCAGTCGTTCTTACCTCTCCACCCAATCCTGCCCCTAGGCAACCACTAATCTGCTTTTCCTTACTAGTTTACTTTTTGCCTGTTCTACACTGGAATCATGTAATGTGTACTCTCTTTTGTATCTGCCTTCTTTTGCTTAACATGATGTTTTTGTGATTCATCCATGTTTGTTGCCTGTGTGAGTAGTTCCCTTTTTTTCTTGCTAAGTAGTATTTTATTGTAATGGCTGTACCACAGTTTGTTTATCCATTTGTCTGTTGATGGACAATTGAGTTGTTTCTAGTTTTTGTCTCTTATGAGCAAAACTGCTGTGAACATTTGTTTACCAGTCTTTATGTGGACATGAGTTTTCATTTATCTTAGGAGTGAAGTTGCTGGGTCATATGTAAATATATACTTGCCTTCATAAGAAATTTCCACCATTTTACATTCCCACCAGCAATGTATGAGAGTTCTAGTTGTTCCACATCCTTGTTAGCACTTGGTATTTATCAGTCTTTTAATTTTTAGCCATTCCAGTTAGTGTATAGTGATATCTCATTATGGTTTTAATTTGCATTTTCCTGAAGACTGCAAATGTTGAGCACCTTTGCATGTGCTTATTGGCCATTGGTGTATCTTTCTTTGTTCAAATCTTTTGTCCCTTTAAAATGTGTCTTCCATTATTGGGTTGTAGAGTTGTTTTTTTAAATATATGTCTGGATACAAGTGCTTTATCAGATAATTTGTAATGCGAATATTTTCTCCCAGTCTGTGCTTGCCTTTTCATTTTCTTATCAGTGTCTTTAGGAAAGCAGCTATTTAAAATTTTGAGTCTCATTTACCAGTTTTTTCTTTTATGGATGCATTTTGCATCCTAAAAGATCTCTGCCTATCCTAAGGTCTTGAAGCTTTTCTCCTATGTTTTCTTATGAAAAGTTTTGGCTTTTATGTTCAGGTCCATAATTTGCTGTAAATTAATTTTTGTGTAGGGTTATAAATTAAGGTTTGTGTTTTCTATTCTGGGATCCAGTTATTCTAGTTTTTCATCTGTAGTAGGCTCATACTTGTGTCATTTCATTAACAACAAGAAATATGCATATATATTCATTAACGTGCAATCTTTAGCATTTCCTTTGTTTTGTACATCAGACTTATTTAAAAGATCATGGCTCTTTGTATAAAAATCTTAATTTTGAAGTAGTTTTTGTTTTCTAATCATTATACTTGTGTTAGTTTACATGTTTTGCATACTGATTTTTGGTAAAACACTTAGATTCTGAAAAGCTGGAAGTATCTATTAAATCTTTGGCTAACAAAGAGTTCAGGATCTTCTGATCTTGATCTACGATAAAACAGCCCTGGGCACTAATTAGGGTTCTGTTTTGGGAGGTCCCTATTCCTTTGGTTGTGGTCTTCTTTTTCTCACCTTGCCTTGACAATTTTTGTTTGCTATTTAACTAGAAGGAAAACAAATTCTCTGTAGGAATCAGGTAAGTATATGAAAGAAATCAAAGAGTTGGTTGAACTCACAGGTTCTTTCTTTATCTTTCCTACTTTTTTTCTCTTTTCTTTTTATTTTTTCTACGAGTCAAAGTCTTTCTTCCCTTGGACTTTTCCTTTTCTTTCCTTTGGACTTTTCCTTTTCTTTCTCCCTTTCAGGAGAAGAGCTGCAGGTGCTCTGTAAGCACTTCCTTCTTTTTTATAGTCTGTTTTCCTGAGTATATTTTATTGAGAGTAAGGTTGGACTTCTCTAGAGTTTACCATGGGATGCTTCTAGCCTAATGTCCCAAAATATTTGATTATCTTGGGTTTAAATACCAGTTAGAGCACCAAAAACACAGGGAGGTGGGGGAGGATTTTATATTACAAATTAATTGCATAGATGTGAATGGGCATTCTGTCTGTCTCCTCTCTAATACTTCATATTTTCCAGTTTGCCTTAGCTGTTTTTAATCTTGGAGCAATTCTGCTGTACCTCCCCTGTGAGAAACCAGTATATATGGTTCTTTGTGATATTCTTGTGTTTGTTTTGCTTATGGGGTTAGTGTTCTTATTTTTTATATGGGTTTCATGTGCTACCTTGTGTTTCTCCAGACAGACTACAGTTCATTACTAATATGTAATTATTGTCTTTTTCTCTGTTTTCTCTTTCCTTCTCTCTTTACCCTTTGGTTCTTGTGCAGGTCTTGTTCAGCGTTGTGTGATCATCCAGAAGGATGACAATGGATTTGGGCTGACGGTCAGTGGAGACAATCCAGTGTTCGTACAGTCTGTCAAAGAAGGCAAGGCATTTTTAAAAACAGTCTTGTCACTTGGGAGCAAACAGAGTCAGAATAGAATAGTTTAAAAATGTCTATTGCTTAGAATAAAGTAATCACATACATTACAGGTCATATGGCCTTATTGTGCTAGAGTTGTCTCTAGTGTTACGGTTATAGGCATGAATTTACCCCAGTTGATTTTCTTTTGTACTTTATGGAAAGAAAACAGTTCTTATATTGTTTTAGAAATCATATGACTCCTTAGTCATGATACTTTACTCATCATCACTTACAGAAGTTTGTGGAATTTTATTTCTTAATGGCACCAGAGATATTTGGGTAGAGACCGATTAAAGAAGGGGCTGTAGACTCAAAAATATCCATCCTTTTCTCCCAAATGACAATAATATCTTGAACTACTATTACCATGTATTGAATACTTCCTTTATCTTGGTTGCTGTAATTTGAGGTAGGTATTTTTTATCTCTATATTACAGGTGATATCGAGGCTTAGAGTAAAAAAAAACATAAAATCTGTCCATGGTCATCCAACCAACTAGTGAATGGCAGAGGCAGGATTTGGACCTAAGTCTGCCTGACTTTACAATCTATGTATTTAACCATTCTGTTACACTGCCTCTTTTCAAGAAGATTATCAGTGAAGGTAAATGAATTGCATTTTAAGAATTAATTTCTCTTACAGATGGAGCAGCCATGCGGGCTGGCGTACAGACAGGTGATCGAATCATCAAGGTAAGGAAAAGACTATTATGGAATTTATGATACAATTAAAAAACAGCATATATTAGCCATATTTTGATTTTTTTAACTTGGATTTTCATTAAAAGCTACAGATTATATATGATGGATTTATTGACTATAAAAACTTATTTCATTCATTCTAAAATTAACGTTACCCTTTACTGAAAAGCATAATAAAAGGCTTGAATAAATGGAGTCATAACTCGCTGTTGTAAAGATCATATTTCTCCAAGTTAATCTCTTAGCAAGAAATTCCCTCAAAATTTATTAATAAATTTGGGGAGGTGTGCCATTCCTTGTCAAGCTTCCAAATGATTATTTGTTCTAAGTGAACTTTGCAAAGGTATTATGTGTATGGATAAGTGTGAGGTGAGATGGTGCAGATTAATTTGAAGCAAGTGACTCTATTATACCTATGGACCTATCTGTGGAACACAATAGAGAGTCCAGAAACAGCCCTTAAGTTCTGATCAGTAGGGAAAGAATGGATTAGTCACTAATTACTCTTAAGACAACTAACTAATGTGATTACTTAAAATCAAATTACTATACAGGAAAAGACACCATGAACATATTTACAAAGAACTATCTGGAAATAAATATTTGAAATATATTACAGAATATGATAGCCTTAATTGTAAAGAGCACTTTCAAATTACTAACAAAAGAATAAATAGTCTGACAGAAAAAAGGGCAAAGAATTTTATAAGGCAATTCTCCAAAATAATTGAAATAATATATCAATGAGGATATGTCCAACCTCACTGATAAGAAAGAAGTAGAAATTAAATGATAGGTGAAAATATATTTGGTTGTCAGAAATTTTAAAGATTAATGATACACATTTGGCATAGTTTGGGTATGGTAAAATGGCTACTCTCATAAACTTGTTGTGAATATAAATTAGGTAAAATCTGTTTGGATGGAAATTTGTGAATGTGTATCAAAAGTTACATATTTTAAAAAAGTATATAACCTTTGACCACAATTTTGCTTTTAGGAGCTTATCTAAGGTAATAGGTGTTTAAATGTGAAGTGATACGTGTACAGGAAAATTCATTTAAGCTTTATTGTATCGAAAACTTGTAAACAATCTAAATATGCGTATACTGAGGGCTAAAGAAATAAATTGCATTTCACCTCCAGCTTTTAAAAAGAATAGATTAGGTCTGTTTGTACCTATATTGAAAGACGTCCATAATGTAATAAAACAGTGCTTTTTTATTTGCAGGAAAAGGCAGTTACAAAGTATATGTATGTGTGTCTGTGTATCTGGTGTGTGTATGCTAGAATATGTCTCAGATTAAACATCATGCTTAACAGTGATCATCTCTGGTGGGCATGACAAGTGTACTTTTACTTCTATTTTATACCCCGATATATTTGAACTTGTAAAAATTAGTGTTACTTGCATCAGAGAAAAAATAATGTTAGATTCATGTTTGATATTTTTACCTTAATTTGTTTGGTTTAGTGGAAACTTTGGATAACACGTCCTACATTTAGCGTGTCTGAAAATTAATTTTCTTTGTAAAGGTTAGGTGATGATTGGAAAACTAATAGTAAATTGAATATTATTGGAGAAATATTGCTTATTCATCTTTTAAAAAATTTATTATGCCTTTGGAAAATCAGTGAATTTGTAATTAAAAGCAAAGGGAGTTTTTAATTTGCAAGAGTTCTTCACTGTGAAGGATTTGCAAATCTGTTGCATAGTATGTTTTGTCATTTTTCATGGTGAATAAGTTATAATAGTTATAATATCCTTTTTATTTTTTTAAGCATCTTTATTGGAATATAATTGCTTTACAATGGTGTGTTAGTTTCTGCTGTGTAGCAAAGTGAATCAGCTATATGTATACATATATCCCCATATCCGCCCCCCCACCCCGGCTCTTGCATCTCTTTAAATCAAGGCCTTTTTTTGTGCTCAAGTTCATTTTGTTGCTGAGTATACCTTATAGAATAGTGGTAAAAGTGACTATTGAACCAAATATATATGCATTTTAATATAGTCCTGTTTACTATGTTATAACTGGTTGTATTACATATGATAATTCCTGAAGTCAGTTTAATTGTCTCAACTAGAATTATCTGACAGACACTATTTTCATTTTCTTACAGGTGAATGGAACTCTGGTGACTCATTCAAACCATCTGGAAGTGGTGAAGCTAATCAAATGTAGGTGAATGTTATCCTCAGTTTTGTTTTCTGAAACCCTTATAGCAAAGATAAGCAAACATTTTCTGCAATAGGCCGGACAGTAAATTTTTTCTACTACTCGACTCTCATTGTAATGTGAAAGCAGCCATAGATGATGCATAAATGAATGGGTATGGCTGTGTTTCAGTAAAACTAAATATTTGCCAAAACAATCTGTGGGTTGAATTTAGTCCCTTGGCTGGAGTTTACTGACCCCTGTATTAAAGGAAAGTCTGAGGTGAAAATTCTTAATTTACTAATAACTATCTTTAGTCCACTTCATTTATGTGGTTGATTATAATGTCCTTGTTATTCTTGGTAATTATGAAAGTATGTTTGAAAGAAATGCATGAGTTGACCTGAAAGAGAAGAGGTTGAGAAATCAGACACAGTGGCCTGGATGAACTGAAATGGAACTTTCAAAATCATGTAGCATAATCATGTTCCCTCAGATAAGTAAATGATTAAATAATCCAGGGGAGTGGTCTTCTCTTGGAAATCTCCAGGGTTAAGAATTTGTAGTCTTCTGCATCAGACTATTTCTCAGTGTAATAGACTACAGTTAAGAGATAGTTGTTTATGGCCAAGCAGAAACACTACTTTTTTATTTAATATTACTTCTTTTCATTAAGTGGACATCTTTAGAATAAATTTAATAAACAAATCCTTCTTGGCCTTATTATTGCTTAGATAAAGCAACCTGTGAATCCCTTTATCTCTTCATCAGAGTACCAGTGCTCTAAAATGATCACTTTGATCTTAGTTCTTAACTTTAGTACATTTTAAAAAGCAATGGGATGATCAGAATTAGATCCTCATACTAGAATAAATTTGATTACTTATTTAATGAGATTGTGACTTATGAATTTTTATGTGCTACATAAATATGATGGTTTATGATAATAAATATATGCTTGGTAACTAACTGTTGCAGAGTATGAAAAGATTATTTCTTTAGCTTTTTAGGTTATATATTTTACTTGTTCCAATATCAATTTTACTTAAAAAATTAAATCCTGAGACTGTAGCAATAGATTACTTATCCAATAACAAGAGCCTAGCTAAAAACTCAAAATAAGCATAAAACACTCTGAGTATCGAAAACAGATATAAATTTGAAATGCCTAAACTCTGTGTGCTATACTTGTAGTAGCGCTCCCTCATGTCCTACTCTTCAATGCATATTCTAGACATAATAAAAGTGATTTCAGATCAAACCAGTTTAAAAACATCTAAAGAAGAGAAGGGAAGAACGAGGAGGCTATGAGAACCAAGCACATGGATAAGTCAATAAGATATATTAGATGACTTTGTGACAGAGAGAAATATGACTGAAAAACTTTAAAAAGTATATGTGCTTAAAATCTCCCCAATATCACAGCATTTGTGATCATTAAGTATAAAAAAAATTTTTAGAACCCCAAACACTGTGAAATAATTACCAGCGAGTTTCATGGGAGGATTAAGTTGGGAGAAAAAGTATGAAATACAATTTAAAGTTCTACTGAAAAGTCTAAGAGAAAGATTTTGTCATTAAAGGTCAGTTATCTAGAAAAGTTTTTTATTTGGAAAGCATTATTTCTTCTTGATTCTAGATAACTCATGAATGTCTGTTTCAGAGTCTTTCTGGTTATGGGTAATTTTGCTTTCCATAGTTTTTTCCCTGTAAAATGCCTAGTGAATTTGTCTTCTCCAAATTTTTAAAATTAAAACTCACAACTTATTTGTTGTGGGTTTTTTTTCTGCTTTTTGTCGGATATTTCTTGTCACACACATTTTTTAAAGTTAATTTAAAATTGTATCATTACAGAAAATTAGTTAAACCTTGTCTAATTAGTATCATCTTAATATGGTGATTTTTAAAATTTGCATTTGAGAAATTGATTGAACATAGCCATTAGTAGATAGTTGATAATAACTTATTCTTCTCTAAATTAAAAAAAAAATTACTGGAGTTATAAATCTTACTTGCTTTTAAGTAATAGCTGACCTTATGAGTAAGTGATTTGCTATCTGAAAATTGCATTGTTCTTTTAGAATTTTAGGGGAGCCATAAAAGAGAAATGACAAATAGGATTCTTTTTCTGTGGAGAAATGATTAGCAGATGATGAAACTTTCTCATATAACTGGATCTTTTAGAACTATCAAAGATTAAGTAGTAAAAATTTTTTGACAATGTTATTTTCCCTTCCCTTCCCTTTCTTCCATCTGCCCACCCCAAGCGGGTTCCTATGTAGCTCTCACTGTTCAGGGACGCCCACCTGGGTCGCCCCAGTTTCCACTTGCTGATTCTGAAGTAGAGCCATCAGTCGTTGGACATATGTCTCCCATCATGACATCTCCTCATTCACCTGGAGCATCTGGGAATATGGAGAGAATTACTAGTCCTGTGCTCATGGGGGTAAGAGTGGGAAATCGTCTTTGTAAATGCTCAGTTGTATAATAATGCTTTTGCTTTATGTTGAGTTTCAAAGTGTTGAGTTGATAAACAAATTTAAGTTTAAGATTCTAGAAAATAACTTGCTGATAAAAATAATTACCTAATAATTTGGAATGATTACAGGGTATTGAGATAGCAGATATAATTCAACAAATATTTAACACCTACCATATACAAAACAGGGTGCCACTCACAAAAATATAATTAAGATATCCTATGTTCAAGGTCCTTTGTTATCTTAGAATATATACTCTAAGAGGACAGGGTTTTTTTGTTTATTTTATTTATTGTTGTGTCCCCAGAGGCTGAAATATTGCTTGGCATATAGTACTAAGTACTTAATAAACCTTTGTTGTGTGAGATTGAATCAAGAGTATACAAGTAATTTTACTACAGAGGCAGCTGTAGACATTATGAGAAGGAAAATATTAAGTTCTATGAGATTTCAAAGGAGGGAGAAAGCACATCCAGGTGTGATAAGGAATGACTTTATGGAAAGCTATTATTTGAATTGAGCCTTGAAAAACAGTTAACATTCTAATGGTGGCAGTGGGGAGGAAGGCAACCCAGGTAGAGGAAGCAGGATTAACAGAGGTAAAGAGCCAAGAAAGCATCAAGTATTTTGGGGAAATAGCCAGGACTCTTGTTTGGCTGGTTGCCTATTAAAGATTTATGAAGTAGGAGATGAGAAAAAAGTAGAAAAAAGTAAGACTATTTATTTTGAAAAGTCACAACTACGAGGCTAATTTACAAGTAACTGAATGGGCATTAAGAATATATTACAAATTTTTTGAGGAAGAGAGTGATGTGATTATAACAGGATTTTAGGAAGACTTATTTGATAAAATATTATAGGGTTGTAAAACAAGGAGAAATGACAGGAGATGAATTAGGGATTTGTCTTAATACTTCAGATAGGAAATACTGGGAATTTGAACCATGCATGGGGGTTGATAGTAAAAATCCAAAGGAGGGAAAGTGTAAGATATTATTCTTTTTTTCTTTCTTTTTTTAAAAATATTTATTTATTTATTTATTTATTTATTTATTTTTGTCTCCGTTGGGTCTTTGTTGCTGTGCTTGGGCTTTCTCTAGTTGCAGTGAGTGGGGACTACTCTTCGTTGCGGTGCGCAGGCTTCTCATTGCGGTGGCTTCTCATTCGGAGCACGGGCTCTAGGCGCTCGGGCTTCAGTAGTTGTGGCACGTGGGCTCAGTAGTCGTGGCTCACGGGCTGTAGAGCACAGGCTCAGCAGTTGTGGCACACGGGTTTAGTTGCTCCGTGGCATATGGGATCTTTGTGGACCAGGGCTTGAACCCTTGTCCCCTGCATTGGCAGGCAGAATCTTAACCACTGTGCCACCAGGGAAGCCCAAGATATTAGTCTTATACTTAAGGCAACTTCATTTCTTCAACTAATATCAATATTTAATGTTTTTTGAACCTAGTTTAGCAAAAGTGTAATAGAAGAGTTGACATTTCCCTGTAACCTTTTATCTTTAAGTGTCATGTTTAAAAGTTTGTCTTCATAACCACCAGAAATAAGAAAATCCTGATAGGTATTGAAAATTGGAGCTGAGACGTAACATTGTATGACTCGTTTTCGATACTTAGTTTCACTTTCCTTGTATTGGTTCTTGTCTTTTTGTTTGTTTTTTTATCTTTTTCTAGGAGGAAAACAATGTGGTTCATAACCAGAAAGTAGAAATTCTGAGAAAAATGTTACAGAAAGAACAGGAACGGCTACAGGTACTAAGTTAGAAATGGGGCTGTTTTATAGGCTAGTAAAAACGTGAGTGGGCATAGTTGAGTTGGTATTTATTATAATCATAATTAAGCACTATTGTAATCAACGCCATCAGCTATTTTATTGATTAAGAATAGACTTTTAAAGATTTTCTTGACATAAGTAATTAATTCTTGAAATATTTTTATAACTTTTCAGTTATTGCAGGAAGATTACAGCCGAACACCTGCCCAAAGATTGCTAAAAGAGATCCAAGAGGCCAAGAAACACATTCCTCAACTGCAAGAGCAGTTATCCAAAGCCACAGGCTCTGCTCAGGTAGCATCGCTATTAAAAGTGCTACCCAACCTTTTGCAGGAGAATTTTCTTCTGGGAATGTGTCAGAGAGTGTTGCAGTTGCCTTTTTTTAAAGTTATTTTTTCTAGCATAGGCCAACAGGAGGTCCTGTGTTGGATGTTACAGAAATAATGATTAACTAAAAGAAATGTGGGCTTCTCATTGTTTGCTTGCTCATGATACCATGCTTCTTTGTTCCACAGTAATTTTAGAAAGAATTGAGTGTTTTTGCTTTGATATCACAAATTACAAAAATATATTTAGATACATATATTTACATTTTTGAGATGTATTCTGCCATTGTAAAACAGAACGGCAGTTATGTTTTTAAGTAGGGACATATGATTTTTCTTATTTAATCTGCACAACACCCTTTGAGATTAGATGTTACTGTTGTTTCCCCCCATTTTACATAAACACTTAGAGAAACTCAGAGAAATTAAATAACTTGTCTGAGGTCATGTAGCTCAAACGTGATGGAACTGGTATTTAAACCCAGTCTGATGAATTCAAAGCACATTCATATTAATAACTATTTTTATTCTAATTTTAAAATAGATTTCAATAGACTTGCTATATAGATATGTTTTGAAGATGGTAGTCTCACTAGAAAAATAGCTTAGCATTTATACATCAACCAGATTTATGTTCTATAATATTTAGATTGGGGATATGGAGAAATGAGTAAAAGCTGCTTACTTGTTATTCTTCATGAGTTAGGTCTGTAGGTTCACAGAACTAAAAGGATTCTTTGAAATCATCTATCCTAATCTGCTCATTTTAAAGTTAAAAAAAAATCATGCAATGGTTGAGAAAACTAGGGCCTAAATTGGTTAAGTTACTCAAACAAGGTCACACATCTGTAAGGCCTCCCGACTTCCTGGTTCAGTGTACTTTTCATTACACATTTTTGTTGTTACTTTTAATCCCATTAGCTATATGAAGTTTTGAGTATTCCACGTCAGTAATATTGACAGTTTATGTTGTGGTTATTACTGAGCAAAGACAACAATCTTACTCTGTTTGAATAGTAAGACTGTTGTTCCTGATTTAAAAGCTTATAATAATTTACGGTATAGCATTGTGTCCCAGAATTGGCCATTTATTGAAATTCTAAAGTGTTGGAAGGCAGTTAACCACAAGTTATAGTGTCATAATCTTTACTAAAGGGCAGGGAACATAAATTATGTAAGTTAAACTGTTTTATCTTTTTGCTTTATTTGAAGTTTGAGATTTTATTCTCTTTACTGAAATACCACTTTCCCTGTCTTTAAGGTCATGCCATTTGAGAACCCCAGAATTAGTAGTCATTTACGCTTTTGACTTTTAGAGCTTTTAGCATTCTTGATTACATCAAACTGGGTGAATTTAAACAGTCTCCATTGAGGTTGCAGTGCAACTCTGTTTCTTTATACATTCCATAATGAAAGGGTTTTTTGTTGTTTGTTTGTTTTTAATGTGTGTGTGTGTGTGTGTGTGTGTGTGTGTGTGTGTGTGCTTGATCTGTTTTAGGATGGAGCTGCAGTTACATCCTCCAAGCCATTAGGCGATGGGCTAGCAGTCAGTGAAATAGAAGCAGATCCTGGTGATGGACTAGGCAGAATTGACTATGGCAGTGGAGATGCGTCTCGGCCCAGTAGTGAAAGTGCAGATGTAAGTGTTCTACACCTTTATCTTCTTGTATTTTTCTCTACAGCCTCTTTCTCGATTTGATTGTAAGTTTTGTGAGCTACAGGTGTTTTCTTATTACTTACTTTTTATTGTCACCATCTTTAATATAGCAATTTGATGAACAGAAATTCTGGATACCGTTGTATATGAGCTTTTAATTCCAGACTTCACTTTTTCCCTTGGACACCATTGCCAAATGTTTCTTCTGAGGAGATGGAATTTCCCAGCAGGCGTCTTATTTGTGGGTAGAGAAGTTAATAATGCCAGTGCTTTCTTACTGAACCGAGAGGCCAACTGTTGATATCTTTAAGAGCATGTTAATATTCCATTTGTGGTCAGAGTGACTCAGTCTTGAATCATGGGGCACTTTGCCATTACAAAGAGGAAAAGCCTTAGTCCTCTTAGGTAGACTTTAGTTAATAGCCCATGTTTAGTAATGCTTTCTTGATTAACCCAGAAATTACCAGATGTACGTGGATTTTTGTTAAGATGATCAGAAAGTATTTTAAGCTGAATATGATTAGCACCATAGTTATATGAATACTTAAAAGCTAAGTTCAGTGTTACCTACTCAGCAATACTTTGTAAGTAGTGTGCAATAATAGGAATAACGAATTAAAAATAGATCACCCTCTTTAAAAGTGATGAGGAAAGTAATCTAAATCAGTTTTTTTTTTTCCCCAATGTGGGTCATAAAATCAATTTAGTGGGTTGGGGCCAATATTTTAAAAAAATAATAGGATAGGAAGTATGAGTACTTTTCATGTAGAAGAGCTAAGTGTTACTTTTTTTGACTTCTGTTGTACACACACATATATACACACATGTGTGTATATGTACACATGTATCAGTGTGTGTGTGTATGCATGTGGGCACATGCTGGTTAGCAGTGTGAAATTTCTCTTATTGGAGGTTGTAAAAAAAAAAAAACCACTCTTCTAAGCCATCATTTAGGGTATCTTTTGAGGCTTAACGCTCAGTGACTCAGTTCCTCATGCAAGGAAAATTCGAGGATTTTTTTTTTTGAAAGATGTTGATAGGATGTGGATAGGCTGTCTTAATGAAAGATTTCAATTTTGACTCAAGAAAACAATTATAGTAGTTTACGTTTATTGGGCATATATACCATAAGCTGTAATATGTGTTATACATTTTTTATCTTAGTTAATTCTCAGAACAGCCTTATGAGGTAGTAGTATTGTTATCACAGCTTAATAAAAGAAATAACTGAGGCCAAAGTGAGTTAACTAACTTGCCAAACTTAACCAGCTAGTAAGTGATCTGCCTCTACCTAGTTTCAAAATACCAGTGCTCAGAGGCTCCAAGGTATGCAAATGCATAACATTTGGGGAGAACAGTGAGAATTTTACAGGTGTACTAGGGTTATAGATGAAACGGCTGGAATTGATCTTCGAAGCAAAGCCTTGAGTCCAAGTTATAACTTGTTCAGCAGTACTGCTTTTGGGAATCCTCACATTTTTCCTTTTTGATTTAGTGCTGGCTCTCCTCTCTGTTTGCATGGCTTGTCTCTACCATTAGATGGAAAGTTTCTTGAGAGCCAAGCACCCATCATATTTGACTTTATGTCTACAAAGGCTGACAGATTGTAGGAATTCAGAACAAGTGATACAAATGAAAATTTTGAATTTTATCTTGTATTTAGAGGAATGTTAACAATAAAATCTGTGGCTTAGAAATATAACTTTATGAAATACAGAGTGAATTGGCAAGTGTAGGAACAGGCATTCCAGCGAATTAAGACTGACACATGATTGGTGTTTAATTGGTATTTGAACAACAGAATGAATGAGTAAAGAGTTTGGGCTTTATCATGCATGCAGGAAAGAGGCACAGTCAGAAACATGTCAGTGTGGAAAATGAACTGGAGTAAAGAGACAGGAGATCAGCAAGAAAAGAAGACTGCTTGGCTTAAGAGGAACTTAACCAATGTGTGTTAAATGGCTGATAAATTGTCACCATTTATTGAATACCTACTCTGTGACAGCGGTTGTACCTAATGCTTTACAGATATTCTTTTTAACTTTCATTGTAATCTTGAGGAAATTGAGGCCAAATAAGTGGATGTTGTGGAAATCCAGGTGAGAGATGATATGGTGCAGACTAGGATATTCGCTGAACACCTAACAAACTCGTGTAATTCGTACAGGTGTCTTTTTGAAGCTAGAGATGTGCTGCTTTTAGCTTATAGATTTCCATGTTTGTTTCAGTTGTACTGTGTTAAGATTGTAGGAACCGATCAATGCTTTTAATTTTTTTTTTCAATTTTCTGCTCCTTTTTTATAAAATAATCTCTTTATGGTGTTTGTGATATCATTATCATTGTAAAATTCCCTGCTTTGGATCACCTCAGAGAAGGCTTTAAAGAATAGCCACATTTCTGGTTCTCACAAGAGAAGCAACCTGATCACAAATCATCATCTCAAACTTAGAACATCTGCCTCTCTGGTTTTCATTTTGCACCTGACTTTTTAAAAATTATTTTCAAAAATTTCGAACCTATTCAAAACTAGACTAAGATAATGATTCCCCTCATTGTACCTAATCATCCAGCTGAGCAGTCATCAACAAGCGCTCAAACTTGTTTTTGTCTGTCTTCCTTCATTCCTCATACCCTCCAAATGCTGGATTATTTTTAAGTAAGTCTAAGACAGTATTTCATTAATATGCATCTTTAAGAGAAAAGACAAAGAAATGATAGCCATAATACCATTATCAAATCTTAATTAATATTTTCTTAATATGCAATTTGACTACCCCAATAGTCTTATAATGATCTTTTTTCAGTGGGTTTATTTGAATCAGGATCCAGTCAACGTCTTCAGCCTTTGGTTGATAAGTCTCTTAAGTTATAATAGTTCCCTCCTCTTATTTTTTTTTGCTATTTTGTTGTTGTTGTTGTTAAACTGGGTCACATGTCCCAGTTAAAACCACCCACATTCTAATTGTATTTTCATGGTGTTGTTTAACATGTTCCTTGAGTATATATTTGCTGAAAATTGGTAGTAAGATCTAGAGTCTTGAACAGATTAACGTTTGAGAGTTGTTGTTTGGCAAGAACAATTCGTGGGTGGTACTGTGTATATCCTGTCATATCACATCAGGAGGAGAATGTCTGGTTGTCTTTTTGTGATTGTTAAGTTTGTATAAGGTGTTCAGATGATGTCAGCATGATTCCTTCATTATAAATTTCTCCATTAAGCTTTTATCTAATGTTTTTACCTGCCATTGATAGCAAACTGCCTGCATCCATTATTTAATTAGAGGTTTCAAAATGATAATATAATATTGTCATTCATTCTGTATTTATTAGATGGAATTATTTTATAAAGAAGAATTTTCCCTTACTAGTTTTAAGTTGCCCTAAAATATAGCTTATATATAAACATTTGATTATTTTCCTTTATGTATGTGTTTTCAGAAGAGTTGATGCCCTAACATACTCCAAAGGTCACTAATGTGGGATGTGTGCCCACATGTGTGCACATGTGTGTACCTGTGTAATATTTTGAATTTATAGATTTTTAACATATTTGCTTTTTGCATTTCAGTCCATTGCAGTCATTATTCTTTTTGATACTTATTAAATTGTCCCTTTTTTTGGGCTGGTGGTAGTCCCCTCAATTTGTCTTCTATGTTCTTTTGACATGACTCCCCAGTAACATAGCTTTCTTTCATTTTGGTGTGACAAAATTATTCTCACTTTATCTTTTATATCTCTTGACCCAGAGTCATCCATTTCTCCCAGGTGGGGCTTATATTTGAAACTGCTGTTTTCTCTTTCTTGTGGTATCTAGGCATATGTATAGGTAGCATATATCTTCCATATAGGCATTCACACAAAAATCTCTTGTATCTCATTTTCAGCTGCTCTGAAGAACGGCTCCCATTGCTTGGGGTGTTCTTCATCCCCCCAAAATTGAAGTTCTGTGTATCATATAGTTTGTATTTTACATTAGGTCATCCCAAACATACCATGTAGAGTTTATAAAAATCCGTAGATCAGTTTACATGAGGTAGTAACAGAAAAATAGAAGCTTATTTTCATTCCTATAAATAGGCCAAAATGCTTTTAACTTGGTTAGAAAGAATAGTTTGGGGCAGAAAGGTTTAGAGGAAATGGATAAAGATACAGTTTGATTTTGACATAAAGAATTTTTTTTTTTTTTTTTTTTGGCTGTGTTGGGTCTTCGTTGCTGCGCACGGGTTTTCTCTAGTTGTAGCAAGTGTGGGCTCCACTTCGTTGTGGTGCGCGGGCTTCTCATTGCAGTGGCTTCTCTTGTTGCGGAGCATGGGCTCTAGGCATGTGGTCTTCAGTAGTTGTGGCTCGCAGGCTCAGTAGTTGTGGCGCACGGGCTTAGTTGCTCTATGGCATGTGGGATCTTCCCAGACCAGGGCTCAAACTTGTGTCCCCTGCATTGGCAGACAGATTCTTAACCACTGTGCCACCAGGGAAGCCCTGACATAATGAATTTGTGATATATAATATATCTGGTTAGAGTTATTTGATAGAAATTAACCCTCAGGCCTAAAGATGAAATAAAACTACTCTATATTGTTTTATCAACATAAAACTAAAAAGCTAAGAGAATAAGTGACTTGCCAAAGTCACGTAAAAAGTAGCAGAGCCAAGTATTATATGAAAGATATTCAGTAGTTTCAAACACAAATACGAAATTCAGAACATCATTCTTTCACACAATTTTTCTTTATCTCCTTTGGTGAGCCTATTGAAATGAAACGAATGTGTTTTTTTTTTTTCTCATTAGAGTCCCAAGAGTGGCCTGAAAGAGAGGATTTATCTAGAGGAAAACCCAGAGAAAAGTGAAGTAATTCAGGACACTGTGAGTATGAACTCCATGAAATGATAATGTTTTCTTTAGCTTTCCTTATACTTAAGTGACAGAGATATATGATATTTGTGTGTGTGTGTGTGTATATATTTTTTTTTTTTGGAGCAAAAGCTTAAACTTATTAAAGGAACTTAATAAAGATTTGGTAAATGGAGAGCTACTCTATAGTTAGTAATATTAGGTGGTTAAATTTTTTTTATAATAAAGTGCACATATCATAAAATATACTATTTTAACCTTTTTTAAGTTCATCGGCATTGTCACATTCACATCATTGTGCAGCCATCACCACATCTATCTCTAGAACTTTTTCGTCTTTCCCGACTGAAACTTGGTGTCCACTAAACACTAACTCCCCATTATCCTGTCCGTTCAGCTCCTGGCAACCATCATTCTACTTTCTGTCTCTTTGAATTTGACTAGGAGCCACATATAAGTAGAATCATACAATATATGTCCTTCTGTGACCAGCTTATTTCACTAAGCATAATGTCTTCAGTGTTCATCAGTGATTTAGCATGTATCAGGATTTCCTTCCTTTTTAAGGCTGAATAATAATCCATTTTGTGTTTATACCACATTTTGTTTATCCATTCATTCATCAGTGAACACTTGGGTTGTTTCCACCTTTTGGCTGTTGTGAGTCATGTTACTCTGAACATGGATGTACAAATAAATATCTGTTCAAGTTCTTCCGTTCAGTTCTTTTGGGTGTACACTCAGAATGGAATTGCTAGATCTTGCATCTTCTTAATTGAATACTTTTAGCATTCTGAGTTTATTTTTTAATTAGGACTTGTATAAAGTTTTATAGTAGAAGATTTAACAGCATATTGTGATTCATCTATTATTAGCAACATAAGGACTGTTGAAAAATCAGAAGTATCACATCAAAATAAACAAAGACAAAATAAAAAGTTGTCTCACTGATACTCTAAACAAATTTCTGTTGTTTTACCTGATTTTTTAAAAAAAATTATTAAAGGCTTATGGTTTAAAAAACAAGAGTAAAAAGGGCGGAATCAAGTTCAGGAAATGCAAATACATAGAGTTGCAACACACTTAAGAAGAAAAACTACAGCTATGTATTATTCACTTAATTTATAACTTGTTGGTCCATGTATATAGTTTCAACTGTAACTACTGTGCAGGTAACTTCCAAATCACTATCAAAGAGAGCCTCACTCCCTTTGCTCAAATCCAGATCGTACAGCATTCAACTGCTGTCATATTTAAGCCAAACTCATTTTTTTCATATTTGTTCCAAATTTTCTATTTCTCTTAATACTGTATGGTCTCTGATTTCAGTGTTGGTAGTATTCAAATATCCCTTATTTTTTGCACTATACAGTAATGTTCCACGGCTGCCTTTTTCATGTGAAATCCAAATTTGTAAGTGAATTGACACATAGATGAGCTATTGCACCGGAGTGAGATCTACCGACCTACAATTTATTTTTACAGTCTTGTTGTCATTGTTTCTATAGCAGTGTTTATGTGATTACTTGAACATTTTATTGCATTATGGCAGTGATTTTCAACTAGGAGTGATTTTGTCCTTTGGGGGACATTTGGCAATGTCTGGAAACATTTTTGATTGTCATGACTGGGAGGCTGCTCCTGGCATCTAGTGGGTGGGGAGAAGCCAAGGATGCTGCTACACATTTTACAATGCATATGACAACCTCCACAACAAAGAATTATCTGGCCCAAAATGTCAACAGTACCGGGATTGAAAACCCTGCATTGTGTGCTTATGAAAATGAACTTTAAATGAAAAAATAAGGTTTAGTGACAGCTTTCAATTATATGACCTTAATAGAAATTTTTGTATTAACCTCTCTGCTAAACTTACTTCTCATTTTTCCTTTGTCCTGTTGTCTTCATTCACTTTTAAACTAACTTTTAAAAATTGTTAACTATTTATGTAAGCCAGCTTTATTTCTTTCTATAACAAGGTCTAGATATGTATGAAATAATAAATGAAGTATACAGAGAGGGATTAGAATCAGATAACCAAGGGTGTAGTAAGCAAAGGGTGTTTATGATTTCCAGGGGAAATGTTCTCCCCCGCCCCCCGCCCCCAAAAAACAGTCAACACTGGAAAATTTGAGAACCACTTTGAAAATAAAGTACCTAAAGAAAATAAATAAAAAGAAATCCAGTCAGTTTAGTGAACCACGTCTTTGTGATGGTTTGGCTTTATCCTGTCTCTGAAATTGACCACTGGCTAATTTTTCTGTTCCTTTTCTCTGAATGTCACCAGGACACTCAATCACTTATTGGGAGTCCCTCTACCCGTATAGCACCTCATATTATTGGAGCAGAGGATGATGACTTTGGTACTGAACATGAACAGGTGATGACTTTTTTTCTAAAAAACAAACTATTAATTTTCTGAGATGTTTGATTTCTTGCAAAAATGAACACTTTCTGGAGACTGAAATTATATTTATAAGGATTTGAAGCTAAAATCTTAGAACTAAGATTAATTAATTGGCTAATTACCCAGGTTAATTGCTTATTTTAGCTTTGACCAATAGAAATGGCTTTGCTTTTGAAGCTGGTAAGAAGTCATTGATTTATACCTAAGTATCTCATCTTGGGAGAGGGGTATGTTATTATAAATTTTTTTAAAAATTTCAAATTCCAGTTGTTTATTGATGGTATATAGGAATATGATTGGCTTTATTCTTGTCCTTGTATCCCATGATCTTGTTAGTAAACTCACCATTTCTAAGAGCTTTTTAAAGTAACTTTTTAGGATTTTCTACATAGACAACCACGAACAGAGACAATTTTTATTTCCTTGTTTCCAATCTGTTTATCTTTTATTTCTTGCTCTTACCTTTATTGTACTAGTTAGGATTTCCAGTATGAGGTTGAGTCAGTGTGGTGAGACAGGACATCCTTGTCTTATTCCTGATCTTAGGAAGAAAGCATTTAGTCGTTTATTATTAAGTATGATGTTAGCTATAGGTTTTTTGTAGATACTGTTTTTTTTAATTGAGAAAGTTTCCTTCTATTCCTAGTTTGATAAGAGTTTTTATCATGAATGGATGTTGACTTTTGTTGAATGACTGAGATGATCATATGTTGTTTTTTAAAATTTAGTCTCAATATGGTAAATTACATTAATTGATATTATGAGCATTTTGAAACAGCTTTGTATTCCTGGGATAAACCACAGTTGGTCATAATATATTTTCCTTTTCATAATAATGTTGGATTCAATTAACTATTATTTTGCTGAGGATTTTTGCATCTGTGTTTATGGAGGATATTAGTCTAGTTTTTTTTTTTTTAATAATGTCTTTGGTTTTGATACTTGGGTAATGCTGAACTCTTAGAATGAGTTGAGAAGTGTTACTCCTCTTGTATTTTCTGAAAGAGATTGTGTAGAATTGGTATTATTTGTTTAGATTAACTTATATGATTCTAGGTTACCTTAAGTTTAACTATTGCTGTTTTCTGTGTTCAGTGTAGTTTGGGAATATACAAGTATTCTAGGAGTTGTCTTATTTAAAATCATACAGCTCCCTTTCCTACCACCATTTCTACGATTAGCTCGAAAGGAAGACAGCTATTTTGTTATTAGGCAAAAAGCCTTCCATTGAATTTTTAGAAGTGTTATTAGCCTGTTTTTTTGCATACTGATTTGTAGACATGTGAGCTCTTTGATAATCATCTTCTGGACTTTTATTCTCCCAGGATGGTCTTCCCTCCATCCTATTCCCAAGAGATTATTTTCAGAGGAGGAGATTCCATAGCCTGTATTGCTAATAAATTCTAGATAAATTTTTTTAAATCTTGAATTTTTTTAGGGTAGGTAAAGTGAAATTTGGATAGTTACGTTTAATTGAGCTGACATTACATTTTGCATTTATATATTGGCATTATTGATGTATAATTACCTCTTTTTCTAGATCAATGGGCAGTGCAGCTGTTTCCAGAGCATTGAACTGCTAAAATCTCGCCCTGCTCACTTGGCTGTTTTCTTACACCATGTAGTTTCACAGTTTGACCCTGCAACATTGGTAATATATTTTATGATTTCACCAATTCAGAGTTCTTACATTGATTCATATACCATAAAACTTTTCACTTCAGCAAGATGAGTGGATGGACTTCTTTCAGGTTTCTAAACATATTAGATACGAAAGATGATTAAACTGTTACTAATTAATTTTTTTATAAGACTTGGTTATATGGTAATAACTACATTGTTTATGGTGACCTACTTGTTCAAGGCATTCCTACTTGACGAGGATCCAGCAGACTACATTTTTCATGATTTCTCCCCCATTTCTTTCTCTACTACAGCTCTGTTATCTCTATTCAGACCTGTATAAACAGACCAATTCCAAGGAGACTCGTCGTGTCTTCCTTGAGTTTCATCAGTTCTTCCTGGATCGATCTGCAGTAAGTTACCAAGTTAATATTATAATCTTTGCTTTAGTACATTGAAGTATTGGCCTCCTACTTCTAGTCTTCCCTCCCATGTTTTTGGACTTCATTGTGCTTTCTGACATCTATATTATATCTCAATTACTGATTATTCTTGACTATAATTTTTGTATCATTTCTAAGTTAGTTGTAGGCATATGAATTCTCACGGTAAGTCTTAAGGGATATATATGTATATTGGGGTTTATACATGTGCATATTTAGGATGAGGGAGTGAAAAAGAGAACATAAATGATATATATACATATATATTAGGATTGAAAGGGCAATATTTGTATAATTGAACTCTGGTTGGCCTCTTTGAAGTTTGGAGGCACAAGGGTAACTGAAAAATGGTGGAAAAGATCTTACTAGTATAAATGATAATAGATAATAGTAGTGTTTTATTTTACCAATAGAAATCTTAGTAAGGTTTTAAACTAATATGTTTTTGTTTTTTCTGTAATTTTCTTTTTTTGTAGTACCTGTCTGGTTTTGGTATCAGGGTGATGGTGGCCTCATAGAATGAGTTTGGGAGTGTTCCTTCCTCTGCAACTATTTGGAAGAGTTAGAGAAAGATGGGTGTTAGCTCTTCTCTAAATGTTTGATAGAATTCGCCTGTGAAGCTATCTGGTCCTGGGCTTTTGTTTGTTGGGAGATATTTAATCACAGTTTTAATTTCATTACTTGTGATTGGTCTGTTCATATTTTCTGTTTCTTTCTGGTTCAGTCTTGGAAGGTTATACCTTTCTAAGAATTTGTCCGCTTCTTCCAGGTTGTCCCTTTTATTGGCATAGAGTTGCCTGTAGTAGTCTCTATGATGCTTTGTATTTCTGCAGTGTCTGTTACAACTTCTCCTTTTTTCATTTCTAATTTTATTGATTTGAGTCCGCTCCCTCTTTTTCTTGATGAGTCTGGCTAAAGGTTTATCAATTTTGTTTACCTTCTCAAAGAACTAGCTTTTAGTCTTATTGATCTTTGCTATTGTTTTCTTTGTTTCTATTTCATTTATTTCTGCTCTGATCTTTATGATTTATTTCCTTCTAACTTTGTTTGTTCTTCTTTCTCTAGTTCCTTTAGGTGTAAGTTTAGATTGTTTATTTGAAATTTTTCTTGTTTCTTGAGGTAGGATTATATTGCTATAAACTTCCCTCTTAGAACTGCTTTTGCTGTATCCCATAGGTTTTGGGTCATCGTGTTTTTGTTGTCATTTGTCTCTAGGTATTTTTTGATTTCCCCTTTGATTTCTTCAGTGATCTCTTGGTTATTTAGTAATGTATTGTTTAGCCTCCATGTGTTTGTGTCTTTTACGTTTTTTTCCCTGTAATTTATTTCTAACCTCATAGCGTTCTGGTCAGAAAAGATGCTAGATATGATTTCAATTTTCTTAAATTTACCGAGGCTTGATTTGTGATCCAAGATGTAATCTGTCCTGGAGAATGTTCCATGTGCACTTGAGAAGAAAGTGTAATCTGCTGTTTTCAGCTGGAATGTCCTGTAAATATCAATTAAATCTATCTAGTCTATTGTGTCATTTAAAGCTTTTTTCCTTATTAATTTTCTGTCTGGATGGTCTGTCCATTGGTGTAAGTGAGCTGTTAAAGTCCCCCACTATTATTGTGTTATTGTCGATTTCCTCTTTTATAGCTGCAAGCATTTGCCTTAAGTATTGAGGTGCTCCTATGTTGGGTGCATATATATTTATAATTGTTAGATCTTCTTCTTGGATTGATCCCTTGATCATTATGTAGTGTCCTTCCTTGTCTCTTATAACACTATTGTAAAGTGTATTTTATCTGATATGAGTATTGCTACTCCAGCTTTCTTTTGATTTCCATTTGCATGGAAAATCTTTTTCCATCCCCTCACTTTCAGTCTGTATGTGTCCCTAGGTCTGAAGTGGGTCTCTTGTAGACAGCATATATATGGCTCTTATTTTTGTATCCGTTCAGTGAGCCTGTGTTTTTTGGTTGGAGCATTTAATCCGTTCACATTTAAGGTAATTATCGATGTGTATGTTCCTATTACCATTTTCTTAATTGTTTTGTTTTTGTTTTTGTAGGTCCTTCTCTTCTCTTGTGTTTTGCACTTAGAGAAGTTCCTTTAGCATTTTTTGTAGAGCTGGTTTGATGGTGCTGAATTCTCTTAGCTTTTGCTTGTCTATAAATGTAAAGCTTTTTTTTTTTTTTTTGTAAAGCTTTTGATTTCTCTGTCAAATCTGAATGAGATCCTTGCAGGGTAGAGTAATCTTGCTTGTAGCTTCTTCCCTTTCATCACTTTCAATATATCGTGCCACTCCCTTCTGGCTTGTAGAGTTTCTGCTGAGAAATCAGCTGTTAACCTTATGGGAGCTCCCGTTCCCCTGTATGTTATTTGCTGTTTTTCCTTTGTTGCTTTTAAGAATTTTTCTTTGTCTTTAATTTTTGTCAGTTTGATTACCATGTGTCTCAGCATGTTTCTCCTAGGGTTTATCCTGCCTGGGACTCTCTGCGCTTCCTGGACTTGGGTGGCTATTTCCTTTCCCATGTTAGGGAAGTTTTCGACTATAATCTCTTCAGATATTTTCTTGGGTCCTTTCTCTCTCTCTTCTCCTTCTGGGATCCCTATAATGTGAATGTTGGTGCATTTATTGTTGTCCCAGAGGCCTCTTAGGCTGTCTTCACTTCTTTTCATTCTTTTTTCTTTATTCTGTTCCACAGCAGTGAATTCCACCATTCTGTCTTCCAGGTCACTTATCCGTTCTTCTGCCTCAGTTATTCTGCTACTGATTCCTTCTAGTGTATGTTTCATTTCAGTTATTGTATTGTTCATCTCTGTTTGTTTGTTCTTTAATTCTTCTAGGTGTTTGTTCTTTAATTCTTCTAGGTCTTTGTTAAACATTTCTTGCATCTTCTCGATCTTTGCCTCCATTCTTTTTCCGAGGTCCTGGATCATCTTCACTATCATTATTCTGAATTCTTTTTCTGGTCAGTTCCCTATCTCCACTTAATTTAATTGTTCTTCTGGGATTTTATCTTGTTCCCTCATCTGGTACATAGTCCTCTGCCTTTTCATTTTGTCTCTTTCTGTGAATGTGGTTTTCATTCCACAGGCTGCAGGATTGTAGTTCTTCTTGCTTCTGCTCTAGTATGTTTTATTATTAGCCTTGCTATAGGGTAAATAACAGTTAGCCCTTAATACCTCTTGAAGAATCATGCTGCATGTCCCTAGTTCTTTCATATTTGCATTTCTCTTAGATGACTGTTTCACACCTTTTCTCTCTTAAACTCTCCATCACTTCCTCTCCTGTTCTTTTCTCAACTGATGACCTTGCTGTTTCTTTGAGAAATTTAAATTACACAGAAGATAACTTCTACCAGATATATCATCCTACCTCTATCATACCATATGCTCTGCCCTCTCTCCTGATGCTATGTAGGGATTGTTCTGCTTTTATCTAAGGCCACCTCTTCCCCTGTTTATCCTGAGTGTATTTTCTTATACCTACTTAAAGATTAGTTATTCTAGCAGTTCTTCTCTCCTGCATCATCAGTTTTTTTGTTTTCTATTGAATCATTCATATTAGCATGCAGACATGGTTAGTTCTCTTATCTTAAAACAAACTCACATAGAAACATTTTGGCTTCACTTCTTCCTCCAGCACTTGCCCCATTTTCTTTGTATTTTTTGCAAAGTTACCTGTACACCTACACATGGCTGAATACAGTTACCTTCTCAGTGAAGCCTGAATTCCCTGACCAATTTACTTAAAATTTCATCTCCCCTGACTTTCTGTCACCTTGCCCGTGTTATTTTTGTCTATAGAATTTATGTTTTCTTTTTTAATTTATTTTTTGTCTATATTCCTACTCTTCTACCCCAAATGTAAGCTCCATCAGGGCAGATATTTTTGTTCTGTTTGTTCACTGCTATTTCACCAGCACTGAATAGATCCTGGCAGAGTGGTCACTCAGATAGTTACTGAATGGATTAGGTAGGGTTCTGATTACACTGCCATTGTTTAAAATATTACACAATATATTTATTAAGATAACTTTCTTTCATGAAGAAATGACAGTATATTTGTATTTCACATTTCTTAAGAGTGCTTGCTCCATGCTAGGTCAGAACTTTATATTTTGCTGCTCGTGATCTATATAAGTTTATCAAAATGAAAGTGTAAGAACCCTGATAGATTAATTTGCTAATTATTCTTTTATGCCACAGGTCATATTTATTTCATATAAATACCCACATACAGAAATGAACATATATATACTTTTTTGCATTTGTGCTAGAAATACTTTTAGGAAAGTTGATTTGAGCTACTTTCTGGCAACTTCAGTTAAAGAGAAAGCTTTGAAATCCATTTCACTGTTCTTCAAATAAATATTAGAGATCTCATAATTTTTAGCAGTGACTTATTTTCAAATGTAAAACTTCAGGTCTCATGTTAATTGTTTAAATTCTGAAAGGATATGACTTAAGTAGGTGTATAATACAAAGTAACCATGAAGAAGTTAATATATTTTCTCCAAATGCAAAACAATTTTTTTCCAAGATATTTCCCAAATTAACAGGAGATAATTATCTGGTAATGGGACCAAAAACTGCAGTTATTATGTGAACAAATCCTAGCTAAGAAGAAGTAAATTATGACACAGTCGTCTTAGTTCAAGAGTAAGAGCTACACATGAAAGAACTAGAGATTTAAGACTCCAGAGCCTCAACATTGATATCCAACACTTTCTCATTGGGAGTGTGACTATTACTGTGAGGGTTCTTTAGCTTTACATAGCAAAATGGTTGGGAATATCATGGTCTGTAGTGTGAGTATATCAAAAAAGTAAATAAAAATCATCATTATATATGAGTAAATTTTTCATATGATATACACGTAGTTGAGGTTTTACCTATATTGATTCAAATGATGTATAACTGATTATCTTAACCAATGATTCTAGAAAGCCCAAGCCAATATTGATTCATTTTAGAAAACTAAAGCCAACAGGAATAAGTAAGGCACAGAAGCATTCAGTCATCTAGTAAAACAAGTGTAGATGTTTCCATTATAATATGATCCTTGGGAAAAAGGCTTATTTTCAAGTTTAACAATAGAACATTCCAGAGCTATGAAATTTAGATGGGTGAAACCCAAAAAATGAGCTTATACATGAATATTCTTGTAAAAATAGATCTTCAAGTTGTGTCTCTTTATTTTGTATAAGTCCTTATATGCATCCTGAAAAACTCTTAGTACTATTTCACTTTTTGTTTTCATTTTTGTTTTAGCACCTGAAAGTTTCTGTTCCTGATGAAATATCAGTAGATCTAGGTAAGTCTGGAGCACCAATATGCTGGAGAATTGCATCTCTATAGATACGTAGTTCAGCTCCTCCCTAAGGTTTCTATCTGTTACGTGGTGACTAGTAGGTGATATGACTCACAGCAGAAAAAAAGCCTATAATACATTTAAGGGTAAATGAAAGATGAATTCTGAGATGAAATACATAAAATGCATTGAACTTCTCTTTGTCTTACTTCAAGTTAAGTTTGCACCAAACAGTGCCAGTTATAATGCAAAAAATATGCCTTAGATCAGGTGACTTCTTCTATTTATGCAGAAAAAAGAAGACCCGAGCTTATTCCTGAGGATCTACATCGCCACTATATCCAAACTATGCAAGAAAGAGTCCACCCAGAAGTTCAAAGGCACTTGGAAGATTTTCGGTAAGCTTGGTGGTAAGCTGATATGGTTGTTCTGAATTAATTTTCTTTTTAAGTAGGAAAAGGTTATACATTAAGTCCTTGGCTCAGCATATCGTCTTTAGCACTGTTACTAAAGCCGAATGCACATCTGCAGTCAGAAGGTTGGCGTGGTACTGAGAGTGCACAGTCCCCATTCCTTACGCTGTCAGCAATTGTGCTTAGTATTAGTACTCTGTGCTAAGTGTGTCCTTCAGGATATGTGCTCTGTTGAGTGAGTGCCTCTAGAATTTTCTTCCTCCAGTGTCCTAGGTGACATGGGCCCCCAAATAGAAAACTGTGACATTTTGCCTGTTGCTAGAAATTCACAGCTATGGAAACTCTGATGAAACATCTCCAGAGGGAGGTAGTTTTCCTCTAGGCTACCTCAGGAAATTTCTCCTATTCCCTTTAGACAGAAACGTAGCATGGGGCTGACGTTGGCTGAAAGCGAACTGACTAAAATTGATGCAGAGAGAGACAAGGACCGGGTAACTTTGGAGAAGGAACGGGCATGTGCAGAGCAGATTGTTGCCAAAATTGAAGAAGTGTTGTAAGTAACAGAAATACATGTAGAAAGGCCCTCTCTACTAAGATGCTAATTGTGCTTAAAGTGAACAAATTTAGAAGGGGGGTCAGGTTGTCTATGTGGAGCTGTTTATTCTGTCATAATACTTGAGAAGCTGGAATTTTACATTTATGCTGATACTTTTGATGACGTTCTTGTATTTCTTTTTCTGGGTGTTGGTAAAATGAGTAACTATAAAATTTCTAACTGATCAAAAACAGGTTGAATACTTATATTCAATTCACAGACTTTGGAAATGTTTCTTGCTATCAGACATTTACGGTTGATGACATGAGTGTGAAAAGCATATGGTTCCTTCAGGGATTAGAATTTTTCTGATGTTTTATTCCAGGTGACAGAGATTTGGGGTGGGTCCCAAAGCATTTGGCTCTGTTCTGCTGTTTCAGTTATCTGAGTTTAATAACAACTCTTTTATTAAACTTTAATGTTTCATTTTTAAATGTTTTTATTTTTAGAATGACTGCTCAGGCTGTAGAAGAAGATAAGAGGTAATATAACTACTTTTTTCCTAGAATTTTAAGGAAAAAAGAAACTATCTTGTCTCCTGCCCTAAATTATGATTTCTTTCTTTTAACATAAAAATATAGACTGTCTCCCTCTGGTGGCCTGTATTTTACTTGACTAATATTCTAGTATCTTGAGTAGAATCCTTTACTATTCACAGTGAATAGATAGCTCCTTATTTTTCACTTGATGAATTCTAAGAATTTCAGCATTGGGGTTTTGGAAGTCATTTGGTATCTTTATTCTACCCACCATCCCTTCCCAGAAGTCTTATTTTACTTAATCCTTTCTCCCTCAGTTCAACAATGCAATATGTTATTCTCATGTACATGAAGCATTTGGGAGTAAAAGTGAAAGAACCTCGAAATTTGGAGCACAAGCGAGGTCGGATTGGATTCCTTCCAAAAATCAAGGTAAGACTAGAATAATAATAGTGTGTTAAGGTCTCCATGCTTCTTTACATTTGATTGCAGTGCTTTCCTTCTTCTTAGTATTTACTTTTTCAGCAAATTAGTGCTAGGCATGCCAATAGGAATAAGATGTGGTCCCTGTTCTCAAGAAACTCAAAATCTAGTGAGAAATCCAGCCATACAAACTCATTTATTAGGCAGTGTGAAAAGTGAAACTAGTAGTTTATACAGAGAGCTGTCCCTAACTGTTCTGGCCTCATACTTTTCTTTTATGGTACCTGTCAGTGTTCGTAATTTTGTATGGCTTGGTTTCTTTTTTGTTAGATTGTAAATCTGGGTGAAGATAAGGACCTCCTTCATTGTATCCCCAGCTTTTAGCATAGTGCCTTCGTACATTATTAGCGTAGTAAATATTGTTCAACGGATGAGTGAATTACTTAGAACAGGCTCCCAGTAAATGTGCTATAAACCTACCTTTTACTTTCCAAAATTGTCAGTTCTGAAGGGTTTGAAAAGGCATCTTGAGTTTGGTGTGTACATAGTACTGTGTACCAGCCTCTAATGAGTGCCCTGTGCGTGTCTTTCATTTACATTTAACCAGTTTCTTCCAGCTGACCATTAGAACGTGTTTCTGTTTAAAAGCAACAAAAGAAATCTACTCTGTTACGCATCTGTTATCTTTCTGATTGTACCTCAACTCTAGCAAAGTATGAAGAAAGATAGGGAAGGCGAAGAAAAAGGGAAGCGAAGAGGATTCCCCAGCATCTTGGGACCCCCAAGGAGACCGAGCCGTCATGACAACAGTGCAAGTAGGTTGAAGTTTAAAATGCTGCATTCCCACCATTCCATGCCGTCTTTACATTTAGGCTCATTTAGCTAGAATGGGTTGCTGGAAAAAGGTGTTCTAGAAGTGTTGCCACTGAACTTCCGTTGTTTCTGTTCAATGTGATTTCTGAACTAAAGCCCCATGTGACTTCACAGTTGTCATAAACATCTTATTTAATGTCAGTAGAGTATTCCATTAGTTGTCCATAACATAATTTACTTACCTGTTCTGATTTTGTTTGCATTCAAATTCTGATTGTGAAATTTATAAAACAAGATGTGCATGGATTTCTCCACCATACTTTGTTTTACCTCTTTATACACACATTACTCACTTACTCCATACTTCTGCAGTTTTTCCACCTCTTCATTGTGTTTTATTTCCTGATGTCCCTCCACCCTCAGGCCTATTGGAGAGGCAGTCTCCTAGAGAGGGCTGCAGGAGAAGTAGGGGTGGGCGAGCTGCTGTGGGGAGAGAAATTAGCTCATATAGTGGTCTTCAAGGTGACAGGTACCACATTTGAAAATATTGGCATGGGCTGGAGTTGGGGGGGGTATTGTGATACAGTGAACCTGAATGTCCCACACAATGAGGAACTCTCACTCAAAATGTCAGTGGTGCCCCTTGCTGAGAAACACTGAGAAGATGAAGGAAATTTTTAGAGAAGAGGTTGAGGAGAACAGAGCATTTCACAGATGCTGACCATGAGTTCCAAGGGATACAGAAGAGGAATTGTAGGAATTGGGGAAGGAAAAATTTTAGGATTAGAGATGTACAAAGCTGTGTGGGGATGTGCCAGGTTATGGTGGACGATGAGCTGAGAGTCTTTAGCTTCTCATGGTGACTGATGTGAACAGTGGTAATGGGCAGCATAAGGATTATTCTGCATGGTCTCTGAGGCATGTCGTGATGATGAAGTTGTGAGTGTTAGCGAGAAGCTAGGGGCTTGCTAAGAGCTCACAGAGCTAAAAGGCTTCATCTTCTCTCTTACAAATGAATACAGCTTCGTACGTGTCCATCTCCGGCCCTCGGCATCCCCACCCACTGTTGCTCTCCTCAGCTCCTCTTCTCATGCCCCTTCTTCTCCTGCCTCTTCTCACCCGCCTCATCTTCTACCATCTCCCACCCTTTTCTCTTCATCCTCCTTCACCTTCTCCTGCCTTTCTCTCTTTCTCTCTCTCTCTTTCTTTTCTCTCTTTTTTTCTCTCTCTCTCTTGCTCTCTCTTTCCTACCTCCTTCCTTCCTTCTCTTTCTATCTTCCTTTCTTTCCCTTCCCTCCCTTCTTTCTATCGATCTGTTTATCTATCTATCCCTCACTGTATAATAATTCACGTTATATTTTTCTAGGGCCCACCATGTTCCAGACATTTTTCTAGATTCTTTTCATCATCTTTTTTTTTTTAAGCTGTTTTGCAGCATGAATTATTAACTATTGCTTTCTGTTCAGTTGGCAGAGCCATGGAACTACAGAAGCAGCGCCACCCTAAGCACATATCCACACCCTCATCTGTGAGTCCTGAACCTCAGGACTCTGCTAAGTTGCGCCAGAGTGGATTAACAAGTGAAGGAGCAGACATGGGATACCTGCCAGCCAATTCCATGTCCTCCATGGTTTCAGGGGCCACTCTTTCCCAGGAAGGAGGGAAAGAGAATGATATGGGTGAGCTAATGCTGTAGTTCAACTTAGCTAAGTATCAGGATTTTAAAACAACTATACTAAGAAATAGAGTGGCAGATGATTTAAATCAAGACAGAATCCCAGTTTTAGTTTTAATATTTTAATATTATATAACCAGTGACAAATCTGTGCTGAATGGTAATTTTGAGTTCTTATCCATCCAAAAAATATTTATTACGGACTCCTCTGTCAGGCATTAGCTCTGTGCCAGATGTTATCATACAGAGTAATATGTAGATTCTTGCCCCATGCAGCTTAGTCTTCTGGGAAGATAAGTCATACAAATAAAAACTTCAAATCGTGGGGAGTGTTGAGAGGACTGGTCAGAAGTTAGAGGCAGATGTGTGTATGCGGGGAGCGGGGTGCATCTAAAGAAGACTTTTTAAAAAATCTAAGATTACCAGGGTGGTTTTTTGTTTTTTGTTTTTTAATGCTAAGGGGAAGCCAGTTGAGAGGAAGAGGTTGAAAATGCGGGAGCTGGACTATGTATCCAATAGAACAAAGTTTTGAGAAGGAGAGAAGTGATGATATGTGGGGTGTATGTGAAGGGCAAGGTTATTAGCTGAGAGTTAGGATTTAGTGAGAAGGGCAAGGGGATTTGAAAAGTAAAGAAAGATAGGAAGTAATTGTAGATAATTGAGGAAAGAGCTTATTACCATATTTCTTCATACTTGTTATAATGGGTTTCTGAAGCAAGTGATCTGGAAGAATTAGGTGGTTTTATTTGGAGAAGGAAATGCCTCTCTATATTGGTGATTTTGGAAGCAGTTCAATTTCTGGTATGACAAGATCAAGGATAAATCTGTGGGAGTGGTCACCAAGGTGGCAAAGAGGGGGTTACTATAGATGAAGAGGGTAAGGAACAAGGAACCAAGGGTTTGAATACCTTTATACCACAGACTTGGAGATCACTGCATATGGTAATAGCACAGAGAGGAAAACTGTGAGCCAGCAGCCAAAGGTTCAGTGTTGCTGGATGGTTGTTGGTGGGGGGAGAACATGTGATATTATTCAGAGAGTGAGAGCCTCAGTAGAGCAAGGGATTTTTATAAGAAGGTAAGATAATAGTCTAAAAGTAGTACTGAGGAAAAAGAAGGGTCTCTATCTCATCTCCACCCTGCAGTACACAGTGTATGACTGAAACATCAGTCTCTGTTTGAGAGGGCTGTAGCAGAAGAGGTTACCTTCCATGGGATACGAAAGTTTTTACTTAAGACAAAGAAGTAGGGGTGACATTTGTAGAGAAGTGTGGAGGTTCTGTCTTATATGGAATTCTGAAGATGTAGGATTGAGTAATGCATTAATTCATGGCTCTCATGTCTCATTGAAATAAAAGCATGGTAGGTAATGAATAAACAAAAATCATAAAGAGAAAAGAAGTAGAGGAAGAAAAGATATTATCATTCAGTAAGAGATTTCAACAAATTTTGGGGAGATTGAAAGTGGGCAAGAGTGGTTTGATGGATAAAACAACATAAAGGAAGTCGGAGCCTGTAGTTCGTTTAAGGAGTCCAAGGTGGGAGCCAGTCTGTCAATTAGAACCCAGGAGAGACTTTGGGCTCAGAGTTGGCATAAGTTACGGAGTACATGAGTAAGAAGTAAAGCTGAAAATGATGAATTAATTGAAGGTCTGTAATCAAAACAGTTATGTCAGCAGCTTCTGATCCTTACATTGTAGAATATAAGCAGTCTGTCATTCCTGTATCGGAAGAAAATGAATATGCTCTTTGTTATACAAGTTGAGTGAATTGTATAAGGAGTTAAGTCCTCCATGGTATTAGTGCCCTGGAGCTCACTTTAGGGGACCTGGAGTATGACAATAGGCATGCCAGGGGCTTACCCTGCTCTGAGGAGCTTCCGGCTGAAATGGCCCTACTTCCACATAGCAGAACGGAAAGCCAAGTCAGCTGCCCAGTCTTTTATTCTTACATATGAACAGCATTACTTACTGTTGGCAAAAGTTATTAGAGTCCAGACCTAAGATAATACATAATGCCAAACATATTAGTGGCATAAAAAAGAAAATACAAAATAAACACAGAAACTGCCACTAGCAGAAAATAATTTAGGCAATAAGTAAGAACTTATAAAAATACCTCTAAATTAGATAGTATTCTTGAAGAATTGAAGAGGTTATTATATCTAAAGCAAGAATAGGATGTTATAAAAAGGGAGCAGAGACCAAAATGTTTTAATGTAACTATTACATATAATCACTGTTTTATTAGTTATTAATTGCTTTGTGATAAATTACCCCAAAGTTTAATGGCTTAATACAAAAAATATTTACTACTTCACATTTTTGGTGGGTAAGGAACTCAAGAGCAGCTTAGCTGGGCAGTTCTGGCTTGGAGTCTCTCATAAAGCTATAGTCAGGATGTCAACCAGCCATCTGAAAGCTTAGTGGGGCCAGGAGGCCTCTTCCGTGCTTCCGCAGGTGGCTGGTGGCAGGAAGGCTTAGCTCCTTGCTGGGGGCCTCGGCTCCGCACCACGTGGGCTTCTCCATGGAACTGCTTGAGTGTTCCCTGACGTGGTAGCTGACTTTCCCAGAGTGATCCAAAGGAGAGCGAGAAAGAAATCCCAGTGTTTTTCTGTATGACTTAGTCTGTATGGATATACCCCCTTATTTCAGCAAGTTAGAAGCAAGTCACTAAATCCAGCCCACATTCAAGGAGAGAAAAATTAGGTGCCACTGCTGAAGGGAGGAGTAGCAAAGAATTTGTGGATGTATTTTCAGACCACCACAGCTGCTAATAATTAAATAAGAAGGAAAAAAGAAGTCCCTAAAAATAAAGTCAAGGAAATATTTCAGAATCTGTATCAGAGACGTCAAGAGATAGAAATTGGAGAGGCAAGAATTATGTAGAGAGCCACCACGGAGATTCACAAAACATCAGCAGAGGAACTGGAGGAGAGGCAGTTAGAGAAATGACAGAAGAGGGCTTCCCAGCGCTGAAAAAGAATACACGTCTTTCAAACAGAAAGGGCTCACCCGGAACCAACTACAATGAGTAATAATGTTTTAAAAAAAGACCCATGCCTAGAGTAGCTTTGGAAATGTCAGTGCATCAGAGATAAAGAAAAAGAATCCTGAAAGCTTTCAAGGGAAAGAAAGTGGAGATTATGCTGTCACATTTCTCAGAACATTAGGTGCTAGAATACAAAGGAGCCATGCCTTCAACTTGCTGAAGGAAAATGGTATTGAACTTAGAATTCTATATCCATCCAAACTATCCATCAAATATGAAGAAAGATATAAAGACATTTTCAGATACTCCAGGATTCAGAGTTTAACTGAAATGCACCCTTTCCTTGAAAATAATTTAAGATACGCACTCCAGCAAAATGAGAGAAAAATTAAGAAAGAAAATCTCATGGGGTCCAGGAAACAGTGGAAACAACCCAGGAAAGTGGTGAAGGGCAGTTCTAGGATGATAGTTGTGTCACAGGCCAAGGGAACAGCTGTTCCAGATTGGAACACAAGAAGAACCTAGGGGATAAGAGAAAAGGAGATTTTAAGCAGTTTATAGTAACAGATGAAAAAGTTTGTGACTTGGTAAAATTATATTACTTTGACAGCAATAAAAGAAAGGCATTTAGAAATGCTAAGAAGAACAGAATTGTTCAAGAAAGTTGTCATGACTTGAACATGAAGCAGAATTAAAAAATGGCATAATCTTAAAGTAATTGATTGAGTATATGACTTTAATGTAATAAATACTCTATTTCAAGTGGCCTAGGAGTTGTATGATTGGACCAGTAGAAAAGAAAACCTAATCCTAACTAACATGCCTCTTAACCTGGCATGAATAATATGTATATATATGTTGTATTACAATATGTGTATGGTCATAATAATGTAAGCACACTATTTGTTTTCAGACTTTTAGAATCAACCTAATAGGCAAAGCACAGAATATTTAGTTGTAAAGGAAAGAAATATAATTAAAGAGAAGGTTATGGACACTAAATACCTAATTTGACATAGAGGAGAATTAAGATACTAACACCTTGTTGGAAAAAAGATATATATATAATTCTATCATTTAAGCTTAGGGAATAACAAATAAGCCAACTAGGAATAATAATATAGTTATTAAACAGTGGGAAGAAAAAGGGGAGGGAAGTGAAGATGGGGCGTATAAGTGAGCAAAATCCTCGGAGGAAGAAGAGATAGATACTTCCTAAATATAATAAATCAAGAAAAAGAACTATGAGGTTATTATTTGGAGGTGGACCCCCATAATAACTAAAATTTGAATGAAAAAGATTGGCACTGGGGGTAAAAAAGGATAAAGTAAGAGAATGTGTCTCCTTATCATACGCCCTTCTGAGTTGTTGCCATATCTTATGTTGATTTTTTAAAACCTGCTTACAAATGATTTTCCTGTTTATCTTTTAGTGCATTTAAGATTTTTATATTAGAATTTTGTTTCTAGCTAACCTGCAATTGTTTAAGGAAGAATTTGGCTATGGGTGAGGTGGAAACTTTCTGGGTTACTAATTCTTTTTTTTTTTTTTTTAATCATTGTCTTTAGTAACACCACCTGAATGTCTGACTTGTGTCTTTTCAGGATCAAAGCAAGTTGGAGAAACGCCAGCATCTGGAGACTCCTTAGATGGCACACCTCGTACTCCCAGTACCATCTTTGACTTCCCACCTCCTCCATTAGACCAAGTGCAGGAGGAGGAATGGGAAGTGGAAAGGTAATTCAGTGATATCTTAGGGGCGTTTAGGACATTGCTTAAAAGCTTTTCACTGTATAGTATGCCTACACTCCGTAGCATTTTTCCCCCCATGTGTTTTTTGGGGGAAGAAGTAGAACTTACTGGTAGTAAATACTAGATAGGTACTGAAATGTTTTTTAATTTATTTGATACTAAGTCATTGCAATATCCAGAATTATTTATCAGCCACTGTAGTTTAACACAATTTTGAGTATCTTTGTCATAAATTTCTTGATTTCTGTTTTGTTTTTGTGTTGACTCTCTGTTCTCCATCATTTTAGGGTGACTGAACATGGGACACCAAAGCCCTTTCGAAAGTAAGTATTCCTAAAGTAGCTTTCAATAGGGCATATTTTAAGAAATATATCTTTTCTCCCCAAAGTCCTAGTTTTAAAGGAAAAGAAACCCTGTACACAAATCTGTTAGATAGTATAAAAGAAATTTCTTAATAAACACAATTATTTAAAAGATATTTATAGAGGTATTGATAACACACGTAAGCTGTTTTGTAGGAGTCGATGATGTATTTATAACACATGTAAGCTGTTTTGTAAGAGAGGATGATGTTTCAGGCTCTGTGCAAAGCAGTACTTCAGAAATATGACTGATTTACTGTAGTGTAAAGACTTGTGCTATTGTCCATGTGATATCCTCAAATAGAATCCATTATTTTTTCTTCATTAGGTTTGACAGCATAGCTTTTGGAGAAAGTCAAAGTGAGGATGAACAGTTTGAAAATGACTTAGAGACAGATCCACCCAACTGGCAACAGCTCGTTAGTCGAGAAGTGTTATTGGCACTAAAGCCTTGTGAGATCAAAAGACAGGAAGTAATTAATGGTGAGTTTAATTAGCTTTTGTTGTTGTTATTCACATATATTGAGTTTTATTAGAGTTAAACCAACCCCTGAGCCTTGGAGTTTGCTTCGAAGTGTCTGCTAGCCTTTTGTTTTGAACAGAGAGGAAATTAAACTAATAGATCGATGATCCTTGAACTTTCCAACTTAAAAATGCAAATGATTGTATGATTCTTATTGATAATTTAAAAGGAAAATGCATTTAGCATTCAGGTTATTTAAAATTCTTAGCATTATAGATCTTAAACTTGAAAAATCATTGAGACATTTGTCCCATCACTTTACTTTCAGGCTAAGTTATTTTTATGCATAGATTGTAAATGAGGAAGCTAAGGCTCAGGATGAGTGGTTGAATTAGTCAAGATCATACAGCTGATAAGTGACTGCAAGAAAACTAGAATCTAGGTCTTCCTTTATCCTCGTGCATGTTCTTTATTTTATCCTAGCATATATGTGACAGAGAGATGACATGGAAGCTGTACCTGCTACTGTCTTTAGGCTGTGATTTGAATAAATATCCTTCCTGTCTCTAGCAGCATTGAGACATAGTGAGATTATAAAGTCTGGCCTCAGAAATAAGAGTTTATAGGCAAATTAGGTACCACAGTGCTGTTATTTCTGAAGAGGGTTCAATTCAAGGTCCGTATGCTATTTGGGCTTACAGTTTTCTAATGCTGTAGTTGTGATTGGTGCTCCCAGCCAATGGATTTTGGAGTACGTTGTTAAGTTTTAAGTACAAAATAGTTTTGATGATATTTTTCATTTGCCAGTATTTATAGCTCTGTAGGAGAGTTTAATGTAATCAAGAAGTGACTTCAGAGATACTATATCCTTTCAAAACTACAAATAATTATTATATAACTCATTTGCTACTTAATTTCAGCTAAAGCCTATGTTTGATCCCATTCTAAGTAAGGTAACATTTTATATTTCCTTTTTTTCCTGCTTAGAATTGTTCTACACTGAAAGAGCTCATGTTCGAACATTGAAGGTTCTAGATCAAGTGTTCTATCAGCGAGTTTCCAGAGAAGGAATTCTGTCACCTTCAGAACTACGGAAAATTTTTTCAAACTTAGAAGATATTCTTCAACTTCACAGTAAGAAAAATTGACTCTGATCTTTTCCCCTATCATTTCCAATAGATAAAAGACTGTGAGTATGTAAAGGGACCATAACAGTAAAATCTTATAAATGTATCCACGTGTTAGCTTTCCTGAAATTATATAATTAAATGTGAGCATAACATAAAGAAATGATTGGATCTTTTAATTTCT